>NW_024424564.1:448120-522895 GCF_017311325.1 Ursus maritimus | reverse complement strand
GCCTTAAAAAAGGAAAAAAAAAAAAAAAAAAAAAAAAGTCTCAAGGAAGAGTGGAGAGACGAGGGAACCCTCTGAGCCGCAACGGGGATGTCCGGGAGCAGCAAGGCGTGAGCGGCGCCAGAAGCGAGGAGCGCTCAAGCAGCATGGCTAGGAGGGAGAGCCACGGCTGAGACCGACTCCCCAGCTGTTCTTACTGCTTGCCCAGGAGCAGAGGAAGAAGTCCTGATTCTGTGGAAGGATCGGGATCTGGGCGCGCGGAAGGGAGGGGGAAGGGGAGAGAGTGGCTACTCGGTCCCAAGAGTGGTGCGTCCCAGCAGGCAGGCGGCTAGCGGGGCGAGAGAGGAGTCTCCCTCCCATTGTCCCAGGGTGGGGAGCTGACTTTAGGGCAGGAGGGAGACGCCCGGGGCTATGCAGCACTGAGAGTGTTCGCTCACCCAGGCAGGTAGCTCTCGATGGCTCATATAAAGTGTTTTCGCCGTGAGCCGCTCCTCGTCGTCCAGGAGCTGCCGCGCTGCTCGAAGGCTCCGTTCTTTCTCATCGCGGACCCGGCGCCAGCCCAGGTAGAGGGCGAGGCCGAAGAGCACGAAACCCACGCTGAGTCCCACTGCGCCGGCCAGGTACACCGGCACCAGAACCAGCAGCCGCCGCCCGAACGAAGTCAGCAGCGCCAGGGCCTCACCCGCCGCGCCTGGGCCGGCAGGTTGGTTCCCAGAACTCAGGTCCGGCTTTGTGTGAGCAGGGGGGTGCTGGTCAGGGGGGTCGGAGGGAGCAGAGGGCTGGTCCACGAGGCTGGGACTGGAGCCGTCTCCAGGAGAGCGCTCCATCGTACCCCCTCTGGGAGGACCCGCCCGACCCAGAGACCAGTTGGAGGTGGCTCAGTCTGGCGCCCAGCTACCCCTGCAAACAGTAAACCCCACACTGGGGGAGGGGACCTGAGGCCACGCCCCCTCTATCTGACGGCTCGGGTTGGCCGGCGCTGCACAGACCAAGGTGGAGTCAAAAGATAGAAACCCTGCCCCTCTTCCGCCGGGAGCCGGTAAGGTTCGGGAGAGGCAGGACCTCCGTGATTAGACCGGCGTGCCAAGATGGGCGGTCTGGGACAGCGGGAAAAGGAGGGAAGAGGCTAAAGAGGGGCATTTGATTGGTCAGAAAGAGAAGGAGGCGTGGCATACCATTTAAAGAGAGGCGGACCAGGAGCGCCCCCACATGGGATTGGCGAGCCTGAGGTATGACGTCATGCGGAGCCGCACATCCAATTACTCTTTTACAGGGACTTGGGGTTGCGAAGTGAAGGGTTTGTGGAAGACCAATCCACTCCATTTGAACGGTCTGGCAGGATTTGACTGGGATTCCCAACATGTTCATTTGTCAGTTTCCCCTAGTCTTCATACTCTTAAGTACGTTACTTATCCTTCAGTGTTTCCCTGGCTGTCCGTAAAAAGAAAAGGAAAACTCCCCAGGTGGAATGAAAATGTTTGAAGACCGACCCTGTCTACCTGTCCCGTCCTCTACTTTGTGCAGTGCAACGACAGCCGCTAGAAAACACTGGAACATACGAGAATTACAGAGTTAAGATTATCCAGCCTTCAGGGAAGAGAGAGGGAGACAGAATGGCGTGAATAGGAAGTGAGGCTTTATTATTATTTTTTAGAAATCTTCAAGACTTAGTTATTCCTATCATAGAGAACAAATTAAATTGTCTCCCAAAAGGTGGGGGTTAGGGGAGACGCCTCAGCTGCAGTGGATTTGATTACATTTTCCAAGAATTTCCTGACCCTGAGGAACTGCTCTCACACTAAAATGAGAAATCGAGAGTAAAGAGGCAATTCCATTTTGTATTTGCCTGAGTTGGAAGGAAAGTTTGGAATACAGTCAGCTGTAGAACTAATGCAATTCCACGTTGTACTGTGTATGCTTAGGAAGGGAGAAGTGCAGGGTATAGTGATGACTACTGTTACTAGTTAACTGCACTCACGAGTGTTGTCCAGGCACTTAGAAACTAAACTGGAAGCCCAGGAGGGAAGAGTTGGTCATAAAATGATTATCTTTTAATGCAGGATGTGTGGGGCTTGTTGTGTTATTGTTTGGTGCAGCACGGGAAGTAGGGTTGGTTGGTGGGGAGAGCCTAGCTCTGCAGCTGATAAATGTTATCTGCCTCTGCAGGGCAGATTTCATGACTGCGTTGCACTGTTTAAAACCTATCCCTGCTCAGCCGTACCCCCTCAATCTTAAATGTTCCCACTTCCCCTTCTCTACTTCCCTGAGGCTAACAGTATCTAGAGTGCTTCATTCAGTGTGCAGAACTGCACAGGGAACGGCTTTCTATCTCCTGTGTCCATCTTCCATGTTCTCAGAGTAAGCAGGTAGGAAGAAGCTCATGGAGTTTGGAAGAGGTAAGGGTGACCTGCTCACCAACTGATGAAACAGAACCATAGCAGGAAAATGGATGAGCCTCCTTAGAGGGAAACCTCTCTGTAAACTGAAATTTGCCAAGCACCAGGGTAGGAGCAGGTCACTTAGGTTACGGGGTGGAGAGCGCGACCCACGGAGTTTCCTTTCCAAGCTTCTCCACTTTCTCACCCCATCCCGATCATCAGACCCTTCTACTAAAGGCGGTCTCTGCAAGACAAAAGTCCATCCTCAGGAAGGTCTCTTCCCAGCTGGGGCCCAGAAGCCACAGGATCAGCAGCTGCAATGCAGGCACCAGAACAAGTAAACAGGGTGGGTCCCTGCCCAGAGACAATTCTGCTGCCCAGGTGCCACCTGGTGGTGATAAGCAGTAAATCAGTACCGGGGGAAAGCCTGGCCATTTGTTAGAGGAAGTACCTAAGGGACGAGAATACCAAGACTTCCTGGATTTGCAATCTGCGTCTACATGTAAACTTCATTTACCTCCTAGGGGAGGCAGAGGGTTACACGTGGTAACCTAGTTCCTGCCCTCTCTTCAAGATGGAAGGGACAACGGGACTTGAGGAAATTTCCTCTATTATTCCTCAAAAGTTACTGCAAAGTAGTTCTATCATTAGAATTTTATGCCGAGTCTGGAGTCAGACTGCCTGAATAAACTCCTGGCTCCATTCCTTACTAGTTGCAGAACCCTGGGCAGCTGACTCTTGTTAAGCCTGCTCTCTCCTCTACAAAATGGGTTCGATAATAGTACCCATTGTGTCAATGAAGTGATGCATGTAAAGTGCAGGCACAGTGCCTTGGCTTGTATTAATAAGTACTTAGCTATTCCTCTAGAACTCCGCTTATTTCCTGTGCAGCAAGACATGAACTTCTGCGGAGCCCTTCAAACAACTGAAGATATCTATTGGGTCTCCCCTCAGTCTTGTCCGTTTTTTTCCCCCTGCTACCCCACTAGTTTATCAATGGGCCTCTTTAAAAATTACATTTAGAACACACAGTTTAGGTGTGGCTCCACTCAAACAGACATGGTAGAACTGCTCTATTTACAATGCATTTACTACAGTTCTGTTACCCTTATGGAGCTCCTCAAAAGGGGCCTAGAACATAGCAGTCTTTTAATATTTATGAATTGCCCTACTAGGACTGAGACTTTAATTTTTTTTATAATCAACTGGAAGTCCTGTGTTGTTTTCATGTGAATTACTGCTAACCTAGATCTCTGCATCTCTTCCTCAGGCAGGCTCAAGCAATTTTTTAGGGGAGGGTCAATCCAAATTGATCCAAACTGACCTCTTGGATTAATTCAGTGAATCCACATTACAGCACTTTCAGGGTTACTTGGTACTTCGTTGTGTTCTGTTGATAATAGGGCTTTTCATATTTTTATACAAGTTTTCCTTTTCCTTTTTTTTTTTTTTAAACAGAACATAGCCTTTGGGTATGTCACCAGAGACTAGAAGTTTCTCTAAATGCACTGATCAACATTTACGAGGCACAGATGTTGAGTTTTGATTCCACCAAACTCGACTATTAATTGAGCCATGATTACTCTCTTATCTTCTTAGTAGGTGAGAAGCAGGACCGCAGCCCTCCCATCGGGGAACTGGCCTGTTACAGCGGGGCTTCGGATCTGTTAGGGGCTGAGCTGGGCTCACCGCTGGGAAATGGTGTTCTCCTACTGGACACAATCTCACAAAACACCAACATCACACAAGGGCACTCAGTGACGGTGATGAAGTGAGGCAAAAAACAAGATCACACATTTTTGTTTAAACATGAAATATGGTCAGTGTGCAAATCATGAAATAGCAACCATCCCCCTCTCCCAGCTAATGAGCGACTGCTGCTTTGTCACCAATTTCAGCATCACTCTAGTCTGCCCTTTTCCTAGATAAGCTAAAGATACCCAATCACATTAGTGTCTCTACTTCCCTGACAGGACCCAATCCAGAGTCAAGCCCCACTTCCTTGAACCTTCCCCCAAATCACTTAACCAAAGTCCAAGTCCTGAAAGTGCTTTCTAGTACCCCCCTTGCTAGGACACACCATGGGTCCCATGTGCCACGCTTTCTCCACCACTGCAGTGAGCATTAAACCCAGCTTGTTCGACTACAGGTGTATTCCTGGTGGCCTTTAGCTGCCATATGTTAATAAAGAACATACAATGTCTACAGTTTCCCAAATCTACCTCTTCAGAGATACTTGGCAAAGAAAACAGTCAGGATTTGGCTGGGATAACCTCATGTTGGTATCTATGATCACATTTGTCTCTAAATGTTTATAAACCATCTCTTTTAATAATCCAGAATTGTGCCAGAAAAATCAACATTAAGCTTATCAACGTGTGGTTTCTAAAGTCCACAAACAGTATTTCAGTATTTGCCCACTTTTAGTCTTTAGGCTTTTTTTTTTTTAATTTCTTTTTTATAGCCAGCCTTGACTTAGCGCACCATCTCCAACCCCAGGTGTAACCTGAGTGATCAACCAGACAAGAAAGCAAGAGGTAGCAGGAGATATGATGGGGGAAGCACAACTCAGGATCACTTTCTCTACCCCAAATCCACTGTCCCGTCAGACACCTGAGTTGTTTCCCCTACGTCAGCCATGAGCTGAGGAGGAACTGAGGTTTGGCTATGGGGCTCCCTGGCCTTACTGACTCTTAAATGGATTTAAAACCTCTGTGGTTCTATTTGGAGGCAGAGGGAAGAGATGAACACTGAGGCTCGTGTCCCCAGAAGAACTTTCCTTTTCCCAGCACCTCCCAAGCCTTGAAGGCTTAAGGCATTGTAACTGAGGAAGGGATGGGGTAAGAGGGATACTAACTGCCATCAACAACTCAGAGAGCAACTGCCACCTGTCCTACTGTTTGAATAAGGGAAGGATCTGTCAATACATATCCTATTCTCGTTTCCCAGCACAGCCACCCCTCCTTAGTATCTGCCCCCCTAAATGACCCCAGGAGCCCTGGTTACTAAGGTATCCTGGGAATAGTACATGCAGATAGAAACCAGAAACAGATGGGACTATTTTTAAACTAGACTAGGTGGCTCCAATGTTTTCACCCCACAAAGCCCCATTTGGTCTTGTTCTGGGTCCCTACCCTTCACCTGGCCTCAGCCCAACCTTATCCAAGCTATGTGAGGGTGGGGTCTTCACCCCATTTTGGCATGAGATCTATTTACTGCTCCCATCTTCCACACAGAATATCTAAGCAAGTTTTCACTGCCTCCATTTGTTAAAAATAATTCTTTTTTTATTTCTTTGGAAAGTGGTGGGCCCTGCCCTATGGATCTCCAGGCGAAGCCAAGGTAATGAATGCTCCCCTCATCTTTGGGCTGGAGAACTATGGTCCCCACCTTCCCATGGGCCCAGGAACAGTTCCTGTATTGTCCCAACTCCACTAGGCCCCCAGTTGTCTGAAGGCTCCTATCAGGCCTTCTCTCCTGACCACCCGCTTCCCAATCTTTCCTGGCTTTCCCTCTAGGCAGGGCATTTTTTCCTACAAAGCCAGTGCTGGAACCTGTGCTATGCAGAAGAGAGGACAAGACCAGGATGTCCCCATCTTCCCAACAGGGCATATACAGCCCCTTGGTCAGTCCTTCCTCTATGCTGGCTTCAGTCCTGCACTCCTACGCAAGCCCCCTCTGTGAGGCTTGAAGGAAGATGGACAAGAGGACCCTCATAAAAGGGAGGTGGGAGAAAAGAAACCAGCCCAACCCCTTCTCAGAAGCAAACTCCTTGTAGTCTCTCGTCCTAGTTCTTGAGTGAGCCCTTCAGACAGGGCCTGGGAGGGCTAGGCGAGTGGGTAAGGGCCCCTCGACCCCAGCCCTGGGAGGCTATACCAGGGGAGTGTCCATTAGCCCCATCAGTGTGGCATGGCTGTGATACGCATGCTCTGGGAAGCGATGGGGTAAGTCACCATGGGAGTGGTGGTGTGGCTCATTGTGATTCCTGCCAAGGGCTGGGCCATCGATACAGCCACAGGGGCCACAGGAGCCACAGATACAGCCACAGGAGCCATGGAGACAGGTGGGGGTGCCATTCCCTGGGCAATCGTTTGAGCCAGAGCAGCTGACAATGGCGTGATCTCTGGGTTCAAGTGTGGGGGTGGGGGTGGGGGAGCAGCAGGAGGTGCAGCATTAGTTGGGGGAGCAGCTGGAGCTCCAGTGGGGGCCACCAGTTCTTGCTGGGATACAGGGCGAGGCTGTAGAGCCTGGCTGCTGAGAGTAGTGTGAGTCTGGGCAATGCCATGGTTAAAAGTGGCGACAGTGCCCACGGTGGGGGCCAGAGTCTGCTCTGTCGCTGGTGCAGTCGAGCTCAGGGTCATGACCTTGGCCTGATTGCGGAACTGGGCATTTTGTTCCAGCAGTACCTCATTGGTGGCCAGCAGGTTGCTGACCTGCTTCTTTAGCTCCTCCACCCGCTTCCTGAGCATGGCATTCTCCTCCTCCAGCAGTCTGCACTCCACCCCGCGGGGTGGAGCCAGACTATATTCATAGGATTCAAAATGGGGGCCATCCGGGGGGCAGCATCCACCTCGCCGGCGCTTGGGGCCTGGCTCATGGTCCTCAAAGCCCCTGTCGGGGAGGTCGTAGATATCGTAGAGGTCATGACGTCGTCCCGGAGGGACGGGGCCTGTTGAGCCACCACCACCACTGCCTCCTCCACCCCGAGCATCAAACTCAAAATCCCGTTGCAGGTGGCGGAACTTGCACTTGGCTCCTCTCTGGCAGTCACCCTTGAGAAAGTCGCGGCAGATAGGGACCTCCTCCTTGCCATTGGGCAGGTCAGCCGGTGAAAGGCCCAGGCCGGCTGCCACTTTCTGCCTCAGCCGCGGGGGAAGCTCTCCTGTCTTCTTATAACCATCCTCATCCTCCTTGGAGCCGTGGATGAATCGGCAGTTTGGGCGGCTACATTCCTTGTTCTGGAAGTCATGGCAGAAGATGAACTCATTTTTGCTCACCCCCAAGTTGGATACCTCACTCATGTCTGGATGGCGATAGCGGCAACGCTTGCCTCGCTTGCACACATTCCTCAGGAAGTCTCTACAGATGGCATCTGAGCTGGCCCCGCCACTGCCTGCCCCTGCCCCACTGGCCTCCTCACTGCCACCGCCTCCAGGGCCTCCACTGCTGCTCCCAGTGCCGTTGGCATAGCTGTCCCGGTCAGGCATCCTGGTCCCCCCCAACTCAGGGCTTTCTTCTTTTTCTTGCCACCCTTGGTGACCACTAGGAAAGAGGAGAACTGTGTCAAACAGGAATCTTCCAGAGAGGCCACATTCTTCCCAGCTATAGAGCAGGCAGTCCAGCAAGAGGCAGGCCAGAGGGACAATGGCTTTGGAGATGGAAAATCTAAGGGATGAGAATTCTGGCTGGACTGGCTGGCTTGTCAGAAGTCCCGCCCGTGTGCACCTGGTCTGGGTCAGAATGATTCACACTAGCCTGGCTAATGGGGGAGGCAGGGAGGGAGGGAGCTGGGGTGAAGCCACCTCATCTCACTAATGATGTTAGGCTAAGGAGGGTACAAGGAGAAAATAGTGTTAGGTTTTATTTCCCCTTCTAGCTGACCTTATTAAAGTCGAGGAAGTGAAATTAAAACTGCTGTCTCAGTGTCTCAATAGGTTAGGAGGAGGCTGGGAAGTGGCCAAGATGGGCTGGTGAGCTTACTAGGGCTCTGGATAATGGGACACTGCAGACAAAACTTCCCTTAACCCCTCTTCTATGGGATCTCAGGTGAGGGCACTGTGAAATATCAGATCTCTAGACCCCAGGAAATCCTAAGTGAAGAGATTGGTGTCACCAGCTTGAGGGCAGTCCCTAAACCTATCATTTTTTAGTATTCTCTCCCATCTCACTACCGCTCTCAACCCATGTGGTCGGCCCCCTCCACTCCAATTCAAGGTAAGAGTTCTACAGCTGGAATCTCCACTTACAGACCCCCCAAAGGACAAAACCATTTGTGGTAAGATCAAGGTGGGAGGAAGGAGTTAATTTCACAGGAACAAGTGACCTTTCTTTCCCCATTCTACACCCCCCTCCTATTCCCCATTAGAAGATCCCACTGACATCAAACCACACCATTCCTCACCCCATAAAGATCCTCTTTATTTATAGACTCTATAAAAGCTTTTTAAGTCTCCTCTTTCCCAAGAGAGCTCTGGAATGTCAGTCTACTGCCCTGGTTCTAGCCCTCCCCTCTCCCCGCCCCCAAAAAGACTGGGAGTCCCTGCCACCACGTGTCTGACCTCATAAGCCTTTCTAAGGCAGTGATCAGGCTCCCCCTGCTGTTCAAATAGGAAAACTTCATATTGTTTCCCTTTGAGTATAAGAAAATCTTCCCTGGTTTCTTTGGTCTTCATCTCCCCCCAAGCACCTTCCCCATTGCCTTGATTTGCCTTCAGAGCTTCCTAAAATGAACCAACCAGATCAGAGCCCAGAATTACAGAAGAACCTGTAAAAGAAGAGGGATCCTCTTCTTCCAAAGGGATGTAGTCCCAGGATAGAAGCAATCAAGGAAAAAAGAATGGTAAAAAGGAAGATACAAACTTTTTCTACAAGGGAAATGGCCTGGTGAAAAATAAATACCATCTCTCCAAGCCTGAACCATGTTGCAAATCCCACCAGAGGCAGATAATCAGATATGATACTCCTCCCCACCCAACTCTCCCAGGATAGTTCAATACCTGAGGTAGCTCAGGTGAAGTCCGGGGCTTCTGTGGGTCTCCACCTCCACATCACTGCTGGGTTCTGAACAGGAATAAAAAACAAACAGAGACTTGGGTGGGAGAAGGGGTAAGAACAGAGGACTGTAAGATGTTGGTTACAATAAAGAAGTTTGACAAAATGGCAAGAGCTCTGAGCACTTCCAAGATTTCCTTCAAGCTGAATTTCACCTGTGAAAGGTAGAAGTTGTCAGTAAAAAGAGTAAGAAGATAGAACTAATCTGGAGGGCCTAGGAAGATGGGTTGGAAAACCACCCCTGGGTGAACAAAGGGTGAGGGGTACCGGGCCTCAAGATGAAGGAAGATGTGGGGATCAGAGCCCGGCCTAGGGTTGCGGTTAGTTAACTCCGAATGGGAGCCGTGTAAGGGCAGCGACTGACAATGCAGTGGGATGGCTGATTAGACTTGGAGGCGGTGATTATGACGCTTCGCAACACCCCAGAGTTTGGGGGGAAACTCCTAGGAGTTTCCACAGCAAGTCTTCTAGCTTGCCAGGTTCTGTGCAGTGCGACCGGCACTCAGCCGTGGACTAGACGAATAGGACACTAAGGGAGCACAAGTGAAGCGGGAAGGGGAGACTCCAGGTGACATCAAGCTGCGGGGATGGGCAGGGCTGTGACGTCACGGAGCTGGCGTTTGTTCGCGAAGCGGGGTCAGTCAGAAAAAGGGCTCGGCCCTGGGGCGTGAGAAAGAAACAGCTCGGTCCTGGGGGGCCTTGTGTAGCCCCGGGCGCGGCCTCCACCTAAGTCTCCCGCCTCCCTCACCTGCCGCCGCCGCCGTAGTTGCTGCTGCCGCCTGCCGGTCCTCTAGCTTCGACAAAGAGCCGCCTACCCTGTCGCCCTTCCGCTTCCTGCGGAAGAAATGACGCTCTAGCCACTAGACCCGGAACTACTCTATGGTGTGCAAAGTACTTGTGCGGCTTGCCGCAGGAAGTTCCCAGCAAGCTTTGCGTGTCACCATAGCAACCCAACCCAACAATACAGTTGGTGCCGAACAGCGGGAACTTTCAGCAACGCAGGCCCAAACAAGAGTAAGAGCGGAATCGCCGTTTGCCCCTAATTTGGCCGCAAACCACCTTGAAATGCGTCCCCTTCCGTGTACTACACCCAATACGGGAAGGGCCACCCAGTTACCTAGCTGTTCCGAGGGCCTGGGAACCAGATGTTGGCCGGCGACAGAGTCACACTCCGGCTGTAGCCCACGTAGCGTGCTTGACACACTACAGCACGGGGTACTCAAGAGCGCCTGCTGCACTGATCCAGAACCCCCAGCCAATGGAACCATAAAAACCACGTATCAGACAAAACCATTTTTTTTTTCTTCAGCTAAGACAGCAGAAGAGATGATTTATTGTACACGTGTTACATTCAGCCACAAATGAAAACAGAATTAGTCCCGAAAGTCACAGGTGCAGGGCAAAGGACCAAAAGGGACTGTTTTGCTATGAACAAGGCGGGTCTCTCAAAGGTGGTCGTTGTGATCACACGGCGATGGGACGGTCTAGATCCATTCAGTCAAGCTCTAGAAAGTAGACATGCAGTCCAACCACTGGTACCAGCGTCCCTGGCCTCTGGCTTTCCTTATTTCTGCTCCTGTGGCTCCACGGGTGCACAAGCTAGTGGTTTACTTGGACCTCTGCCTCATCTTTCTTCTTTTACGCTTCAGCCTGAAAAGCAGACACGGGAATACATCTCCTGCCCACACACCCAAGTTCAGTCTTTTCCCTCCCATCTTAAAAAAATGTGCATCCGATACCTGGGGTGGCAAAACGAACAAGCACATTGGTCCTATTATCTTGTGTTCAGTCCCTGACCAGTAAAGCCAATACTTAGAACTGTTTTTCACTTAAAGTTCTTTAGATTTCTAAACCAAATGTTCCTCCCACGTTTTGTCCAAGGCACGCTACATTTCCCTCTTCCTGTTTTGGCCGGTCAAGTCTCAACATACCTGCGCATTCGCTTCTTCCTCCACTGGCAAACGATCATAACCAGAGGCAGTGAATAAAACAAGAGATTATTAGCTTTAGTAACAGGCTTAGGCAGGGATGTGAAGGACACTATTTAAAACCTGGGAGGTTCCTGACCAAGTATGAGGGCTCAGTCGCACTAGCCCTATCAATTTGGACTCTCACCCTCACCCGCCGACATAAACCTGAATCCCGCGTTTTTCTACTCCCGCCCTCTCTACCCACAGTACTTACCTACCTCCTCTGCTTCTTTCCAAATTATCCTTCCTCCCCCACTAGCCCTTGGGCACCCCTGAGAACCCAGAGGCTCGGGAACCATGGCGGACTTCCCTTGCCTGGCTATCCCCCCACCCATCACCAATCGCTACGGCCTCAGCTTACTCCCAGGGACTGCTTACCTTGGCTCTCATGGCGCAGAGGTTTCTACAGGTAAAGAGAAAAAGGCTACAGTTAGTTTGCCGCAACGATGGCAAGTGCAGAGATCAGATGTTAATGGATTGTGCACGAAATCCGAACATAGGAAGCAATTACACTCACCCAAGAAGATGGCGCTAAGGCCGAGAGAGCGCCAGCGGCCCGCCTCCAGCTATTTAATAGGGAGCTGTGTCGTCACTTCCGCTGTTTCACTCTTCCCTCCAGGGGCGGGGCTGCCCAAGGAGAGTAACAATGGTTTTCAGCCCCTCAGGAGCCAGACTAAGTGACTGAATTATAAATTCTCTTGGAAACATTTTAAATTTGAGTTACAAGATTCCCCTCCCCAATTTTATTATGAGGACATTGTATTATTTCAACGTGAGCACATATTTCCAATGTGGGACCGAGAGGTGCAGACGAGCAAATGATAGCGACTTCCGCCTTCCCTCTCACTGCTTCATGGGAGTTGCAGTTTCCTGGGGACACCTCCATTTTATTATGGATAGGTGAGGATCCTACAAAAATTCCTAATTTGTTTTACTGATTTATTTTCTAAATTGCTGTAGGGAGATTCTATCTCGGAACTTACGAAGGTCCTCAGATTACAGAACGTGGGAGGATGTACAGTGGGGAGTCGAGAAAGCCGTTATACTACAAAGAGACCTTTGTCATTTAGATCAACGCTTTTTCCTTGTCAACTACGTCTTTCCCACAATACCTGAGGCTGAATGTTACAAGGTTCCTGGCCACAATGCATCTTGTTCAGAAAACTTAAGTGATTCTCCCTCTACCTACGGGTGAAGATCAAATCAATGGACAGAGGAAGCAAGATCAGCTGTCTTCTCTAGAGTGAGAATGTTTGGTGTTAAAGAACTTCCCAGTCTTACGATATGGTCAGGTCAGAAGCACTCAGAACTAACATACCCATAGGTTTAGCTATATGAAACTTGACTTAGGAAGGATGAAAAGAATCCTATACCATGCAGACTTGGCTTTACTTTTATAAGAAACTGTAAGGCTTTTTGTGATCATCCTTTTTTCGTTGTTTCTCTTAATAATTTATACAGTAATACTTTACCTTTTTAACTCTGGAAAAAACCGGTTTTTGATTTTTTTACACTTACGGACGGCCCTTATTCCAAGCTCTTAAGTAGTCTAGTATTGTCCCATCAGAATATAAAAAATTTTCAAGAACTAAAAGCCCCAGCAACATTATATCAAGTCCACCAGGATTTCACCTGTTGATTGCCCACTGCAGTTGACACTTCGTCACAGGTTTGACTGCCATGGATACACACGTACTTGTGTGTTTTAACACATGTACCTGCAGAGTTTTAACATACACACAATACGGTAAATGTATTTTCTCTGCCTGATTTTACTTCCTCTAGCTTACTATAATAGTGTATATAACGCA
This sequence comes from Ursus maritimus, assembly GCF_017311325.1. NCBI lineage: Eukaryota > Metazoa > Chordata > Mammalia > Carnivora > Ursidae > Ursus > Ursus maritimus. The sequence continues at coordinate 509,968 of NW_024424564.1, read as the reverse complement.
TGTAACATGTGAAATGTGTTAATGGACTGTTATCCTACAGCTTCTGGTTAAAAGTAGGCCATTTAGCTTTGGGGAGTCAAAAGTTATATATGGATTTCCAACTCTGCTAGCACTTTGGTGCCCCTAACCCTCGTGTTGTTCAGGGGTCAACTGTAGTCTATAAGCTCTTATGAAGGGACCTATGTTCAGTTTTACTACAGGATCTCCAGGTCAGCAATGCCTCACATGTGAGAGTCTAATAAATTATCCATCCATCTCAGACTGGCCCTGGAAAATAGTGTAATAATAAAGGCATTCTTCCTGGCTTCCTAAATCAAGATAAACACTTGTATACAGTGCTTTATTTTTTGCAGTACACCTTGTCCTGAACAAACTGTCACCAACAAGGGGTAAGATTTTACTCTCAAAAAATTAAAAACCTTTCATAAAAAGGTAGTCTTAATTCAGAGAACCCAGGATTTAGGTCTTCCCCAGCCCACAGTATTTCTTGTTTTAGAAAGGCAGAATATGGCAATATAGAAAACTAGTTCCAAATGACCATCACTTCAACTGACATTTCCCCCACCTCCATCAAATAAGAGCATACAAAGGCACATGATTATGAGCAAATCCAAATTTATTTTAACGCCATGTCATTTCAACATGTTTAAAAACCTCATAAGTTAGCGGGAGCCCTAGTTCCCTGGGACAGCATGCCAGAGGTACTGAAATTCATCACCTTTCTCTCCAAACCCCTAGCAATTCGTCCAATCCAAGTCCACAGCTTCAAAAAGCCAGGAGTTGTCTCTTCAGTCAGTCTGCTCCTCTGGTTCCTGGTCTTTCTTTCAGGGAGGGAGGTCAAAATATTTCAAACAGGGAACAAAAACCACAGTTGAGCTTCCAGCTCAGGTTTCTAAGATGGAGCAGGGGAATGCACCCCCCCACCATTGACTCCAAAGAAATGGACAAGGTTGAGATGGATTACTCCTTTACAGCTTTGTGAAGACCCCCCCCCCCAAAAAAAAAGAGTCCTGTGGAACAAAAATGACTAAAGAGATTTACAAATGAGGATCCATTTGATAGATGAGAATCCCTTGGTAAATGCAGGCTCCGGCTCCTGAAAATGAGAGGGGCCTAACCAGACAGTCTGGATCAGAAAAGGAATCTGCCACATGTGAATAAAAACAATCTGAAGAATATAGCTCCTCTCTATTTTGAGGCCTGATAAAATACCTGGGGAGAGTGGGAAAAGAGAGGAACAAGCCCCAACAGATGGGAAAATGCTGACACCAGAGTGGTATAAAAAAATTTCAGCTGAGTTTTTAGTGGTGGTGGCTACTTTAGCCTTCTCCCTGTTCTGTTGTAGGGCCATAAACCTTGACCAAGCAGAGAGTAGTAGAAAAAGGCTAGAAAGAGGGGCTTGAAGACGATGAATTTTGACTCCTGATTTTATTATTCAATTTCTCTTTTCTATTTAAAGTAGTCTTCGGTGGCTGGGAAGCCTGGCCTCCCAAGACCAGAGTCAGTTGGAGCTGGTTGTTGTTGGAAGGGGGTTGGGGTGGGGACAGGGATGGGGGCAGGGAGACCCTGCTCTGTTGGCGGTCCTGGGTGGAGAAGACGAACTGCACTTCACAGAGCCTGGGGTGTGGTGGGAGAGGGATGAGGCAGGAGCAGCAAGCTGGGGAGATGGGACCCACCTCAGTCCCCAGCTTCATTCTCTTCTAATGTTTCCCCACTGGTGGCATTCTCTGCAGTCTTGGAGGCCTATATTCATGGAAGGGAGAGGAAGACTTCTCAGTTTCCAACTACTTGCAATAGTATCTGGGAGACCAAGGACAAAAATATCCTAATGCTCTAGGTCAGGGCTGAGGTGGGGGGGGGGTAAGGATACAGAAATATGAATGCCCACCACAACCCAGGAAAGTAGACTAAAGAGGGGTCAGGTTCACTCTGCCAGAGAGCGAAGATCATAACACACCTTCTTTTTTTTCTTTTTCTGGGTTTTCCGACTTGCAGAACTCTGGAGGAGGGCCTGAAAAATGGGAAAAAGAAGGAAAACAAACTTTGAGCAATATAGAGGAAACATGAAGTGTCACTCTCAGTATCATAGCTCTTTTCAGGGCTTTGCTGACAACATCCTCACGCCTAGGACAGGTGCCATACGCTCCCACTTTCCATCACACACTGACCTTTAGCTCTGCATCCTGGACCTCCATCTCAGACTTGTAGAGGTCAGGTTCAAAGGGACCACTGGTTATCCTCATGGGGCCATTGGGCATGAGCAGGACTGTAAATTTAAACTGGGCAACAAATTCACCTACAGGAGAAAGACTGGGTTTTGGTAAAATGCCCCCCGCCAGACAGAGGGGACCCTAATCACGGGCTCTAAAGGAAACGCTCTTCTTAGAACTCACCCTCCTTCTCATAGAGAACATTAAATGGCTGCAGCAGTTCATGTTTGGCACACTCCACCACACCCATCCGGGCCTTCTTCTCATCTTCAAATGCTCTGGGTGGCGGAAGACAAATTCGGGTATCCTTAACCCCCTCTATCAAGTCTTACCATTTTCCTTATGTTTTTAAGTAGCTCCTACCCTCCGGCAGAAATCATGCTTAGGACTGCTCTTTCACATCAGCTTCAATGAGAGGGCAGTGGGCCGAGGGAGAGAAGGCATGCACGCGGGCTGGAGCTGCAAGTCCAGGCAGGGGCGGGGTGGGAGGGGGTTGCACTGGGAGAAGGAACAGTGTTCCTGGGTGTGTGGTCTATGAGTCAGACTGGTTCCAAGGCCTCTTTCTGCTAAGTGCAGTCGTAGTACCTTAAAGTAAATGGCATGGCATCAAAACGCCTTTCAACCTCACTGAAGAAGGCACGTGAAGTTTTCATTTTCAGGCCATACTGCTTAGAAGGGTCTCGTTTGTAAATGGTGGTCCTCTGTCCTGCATCCTTGGCCTAAAACAGTATGAAGTTAGGTCACGTTTGGTCTGGCGCTCTTAGGACACACCTCAGTCGCCCCTCTTCGCCAGCGCCGGCACTCTCCTCACCTTGCCCTCTCCTGAGCTGACGAGAACATCCACGGCATATACTTCGTGTACCTCAAATTCTGCTTTTTCATGGTCCTTCCTAAAAGAAATAAAAAGGGAATCATAAAAACAATGAGTAGTTCCCGGAGTCTAAAGCAGATGGCAGACACGATGAGGCTGGGAGTATGGAAGAAAACATTCACGACTAGTCTCAGCTGGTGGAAGGCGAAGGGTGGAATTGGCACCTACTTCTGCTGGTCTGTGGGATTCTGGATAATGGTTTTCTCTCCATCGATAACATGCTGCTTCAACTGATGTGACAACATACCTGTAGACAGGACAAAGCCATCTAGAATCCCAAGAGGTTTCCAAATCCACCCACCTACGTTGTTTGATGGGGCAGGCAACGAGGGAAAAATGCCTGGCTACGAAAACTCACAGTAGTAAGGGTTTTGGCTTAGACTGTGCTAGAGCCAGGATGGATCCTCAAAGGAACAAAATCCTTAGTTGAACTAAATTAGAGCCTCAACCCTGTTATCTGAGGTCTCACCTTCTATTGGTGTGCAATTAAACGAGTGGGCAACTTTGTTCCAGGCTTCCGTCACTTGCGTGTTCTAGAAGTACAAGATCAAACACAGGTGAGGTGCACCAGGGCCGAGGAGCTCTCTCCCACGAGAATGAAAAGCACAGAAGAACTGAGAACCCCACACCCTCCATCAAGAGCAACAAGGCTCCTTGGGCTTTCGCTTCATAGTCCTACTAGCCCCACAGCCTAGAATACCCTACGTTCGCATTTTACAGGGCGCTCTCACAGACGGCCTGACTAGACCGCGGTTCTTAAAGGTCAACGGGGCAGATCTACATTCCATATCCCGATTTAGAAGACGTAGAAACGGAGGCTCAGAAAGGTTAAGAAATTTGCCCAGGGGTAAGCCAGTCAACTGAAAGAAACTGGAATAAACGGGTTTTCTGGTGATAAATCCAGTGTTTATTCCACACTCTCTGTTGAGAGGGGACAACAAGCTCTGATTTTCCCCTTTTTACCTCTTTCAAATATGATCTGATCCCCATCTATCTCATTTGTTTCATTAAACAAAATGAAAAAGAGAATAATCACAACTAATATTATTAAACTATGTGTGAGGTACTTTACAAGGATCATCTCAATTGTCACAACCACCCCTGAGACAATAAGGGGCAATTTTATTTTTCCCATTTTGCAGATGAGGAAATCCGAATTCAAAGTTATTTTTAAACAGGAAGGGGTGGCAACAGGGCAAGAACCCAGAAATTCTTTTTTTTTTTTTTTTAAGATTTTATTTATTTATTTGACAGAGACAGCCAGCGAGAGAGGGAACAGAAGCAGGGGGAGTGGGAGAGGAAGAAGCAGGCTCATAGCGGAGGAGCCTGATGTGGGGCTCGATCCCATAACGCCGGGATCACGCCCTGAGCTGAAGGCATACGCTTAACCGCTGTGCCACCCAGGCGCCCCAGAACCCAGAAATTCTGATGTATGTCATAACTATACAATAGCCACTATACACTACTACCTTCCAGTGGAGACACACAGTAGGTAGTACATAAAAAATAAAAATAATCAATGTGCAAAGTAATTATAGGCAACACAAGTGCTTACTGTGTGCCGGGCACTGTTCAAAGTGCTTCGTAACAGCTCTGTGAAGCAGGTATCATTATAAGGAAACCGAGACAGAAGTTTAAGTAAAAATGATGGAACCGAGTAACAACGGGGATGCAGTACAAACTGATTAAAAGGATGAAGAACAAGAGAGCACAGGGGAAAAAAGGGGGGAAGCTTTAAGTACTGAACAGGACCCTGGAGAATGAAGAGTTAGAAAAAATGTCTCCACTCATAATCTAAGATGTAAAATTGTATTAATTCATGACAGTTCATGAACCCTGCGCTTCTTAATATCATCTTGCAAGCACAGAACTAACTTTTGGCCTCTCTCTGCCACCAGTATTCGGGTATTATGATTTCTGTTTCATAAGCTTTTAAAGTTGTGTGTTTTGGGGGTAACTGGCCGGCTCAGTTGGAAGGGCGACTCTTGATCCTGGGGATGTGAGTTTGAAGCCCATGTTGGGTGTAGAGACTACTTAAGTAATTAAGTTAGGGAAAAAAGTTTTTGTTTTCCACATTTAAAGAAAAAAAAATTTCATTTATTTATTTGTCGGAGAGAGAGGGAGAGAGAGAGAGGGACACGGAACAAGCAGGGGGAGCGGCAGGCAGAGGGAGAAGCAGGCTCCCAACTGAGCAGACAGCCTGATGTTGGGCTCGATCCCAGGACCCTGGGACCATGACCTGAGCCAAAGGCAGCTGCTTAACCGACTGAGCCACCCAGACGTCCCTGTTTTTTACGTGTGTTTTACTGTAAGTGATACACGTCAAATTATTTAGAAAAAGATGCACATCCAAACATGAGTAAGGAAGGATCTCTAGGCTCCGTGAAGAAAGGACCATATATCCCCATACACTCAGCACGGAACTTATCTATGATAGGTACTGAGAGTTAACTGCTGTTTAGCTAACTGCCTCTTCTCTTTCAGAAATCCCATTCTGAGATGCAGCTAACTTTAAAGAGCTGTCTGTATTAGGGGCACCTGGCTGGCTCACTCAGTAGAGCATGCGACTCTTGATCTCAGGGTTGTGAGTTCAAGCCCCACCTTGGGTAAAGAGCTTACTTTAAAACAAAACAAAACAAAAAAGCTGTTTTATAAGGGGGCTGCAGAAGCTGGCAATTCAATACAGAACAGCTACAGATGACTAACGCATCCTTGGCTCTATCACCTTTGAGCTGGACTAAACGGCTTACCTGGTTTCCAGGTTTGACCAGGCGTAGGGCAGCTTCAGCACAAAGGTGAGCTGCCTTAATCACATCTGCTTTCCGCCCTGTTACTTGGGTCCCCTGCAGATAAGGAAATGCAGTCAGTGCCTTTCGGGAAAGCACTTTAACTCAACTGGTCACTATGCAAGGCCAGCCAACGAGCCGGAGAGAAAACAGTTTTCTCCTTTTATTTCTCTTGGGACTCTCTCAAAACGTACTTGGTGGGCAGCAGCTTATTCCCCTCCACTCCCCACAGGTGGACCAGAGTTCAACGCAGGCCACCCACCTGAGCTACATCAACCACGAAAGTGTGAGCCACATTAGCGATGAAGCCATCCACGTGGACCCCGAGGTCACTGAAAGGCAAGAGTAAGCACAGCATTAGCGACTAGCACTATGCAAATGCTTAGGAAAAAGACGAGTACTCTAAAATGGCTTAAGCTTACATTTTTACCAAGTCACCTTCCTTGAGAATATAGTCCTGGTCGCTCTTCAAAGGGGAGAAGTGACATACACAGTTATTTACTGAAATGCTGGTGGGAAAGGCAATACCTGTAAAGAGACAATCATCAGCCTTACTGCCTTGCTGTCTCTCTTGCCCAGTCTCTCTTGGGAGCCCTGTTGCCCCTCAGAAAAATGGAGGGATTTTCTTCAGGGTCTTGCCTGTTTAATCAGTTTGGACTGGGTAGGAAACTGCTTGCATCCCACCTGCCATTCCAAATTTCCAATATCTCAACCACAGCTCGGGTGGGGTTACATCATTACAACAAAACAAACAGGACTGAGTAAGGGTCAAACTTGGGGAATTGGTGGGGGATTGTTTTTTTACCTTTCTTCATTTCTTTTTCTTTCTTGAAAATTTTCCCTGTCTCTTCCATAATCATGGCATCACCTTTCTCACACAGGCTCAGTACCGACACACCTGAGCAGGATGCTTCCACCAAAGACCGAAGTACTCCTGGGGACAGAATCCCACCATGTCAGCCCTGCAAGTGTTGTCTAAGTTACCATCCAAACAATACCTAGAAGTTAAGAGTTTCTAATATTCCCTAGTGCCACTGCCCAAAGGTTGAAAGAGTGAACAAGTTTTGCCTCTTGGAATATACCTACCTATAATCACTAAATTTCTGCCTTCCTTCTCCTAAAATAAGAAAGTCAACACACCCTTCCCTCCCTATAGAATGTGACAACTGGACAAAACACCATCTGTCTCTCTAGTCAAGGGAGACTTTTCAAAGATACCTGTGGTATGGTAAGACAGTTACCAAGTTCAAGAGGGTTCTCACCAACGTAACCAACATACATGCAAAGCAGACTAGAAGAAATTTATAGGCGTCAGGAACAACAGGAAGGTAGACACAGAACTGCTGACTTGAAGCTGATGCATTGTTAAATGCTACCTTCTATCCTTCTCAGACACCCCAATTAGATGTTAGTAATCTCAATCTGTGTAAACTTATTTCCTCATCAACCAGTGTATAAACCAAGGGACTTAATCTAAGTTTCCTGGGCTTCAACAGGTTCATGGCTTACAGCTCTTAGCACATCTCAAAGAGGTGTAAGACCCGAAAAAGTTTCAAACTGGTATCTGGGATCACGAGTGATCTGGGATCACAAGTGCCTCAGAAGTTAAGCTGCAAGGGAAATAATTTTTTTCTGATTCAAACCACTAAGACTAAAAAGTACTCCAAATGGGGGTACTACAGTAAATGTTATAAAGCACTGTTCTGTTCACTGGAAGTCCTCTCCACGGCCTTCCCTGAACTACAAGTTTGATTTTTGTGATCTAGGCTTTGGTGAATCAAAGTGTGAAAAACTCAGGTTTTCAGCCATAGAACTAAAGGGATCTTAAATACCTATCTTTACTGTCAAAACCATTTAAAAGCCCAAACCCAAGCATCTTCTGTCCCCCTAACTGGGTATTAAAGTGAAAAGATGAACTGGAAAGAGAAAATAGAAAGTGAGACATCTGCCTGGATTGGCAGGCAGCTGCTGAGAAAGTAAGACCACAGGCGTAATAAGAATGACTTCTGAGATCCTAAACTCAGCCCCCCCCCCCTTTCAGTACTATTCACAAGACTGCCTAGTTGGGGTGAGAACCTCAAAAGACTCCTAGAGTTGTCAAGCCCCAGAGAACAATCAAACGTGACGGCTAACTAAGGCTATCTGCACAGATTGTTGGTAGTAATGAGTAACTTCAAGGAAAGCCAGATATATCTCCAAGACTTGGGTTAGGATCTCCAGGGGTGCCCTCCAACGGTCCCTGAGCTGGCCCAAGAGTAGAAAGGGGCCCCCACCAGCGAAGGAGTTGAAGTAAAAACCGAAAGACTCCAGCAAAGCACGTGGTAGGGAAGCTAGTGTCAGGGACGGTAGCAGAGGAAGAAGGGAGCCGGCGATCCGCATGGGAACCCGGCGACACGTGCCGGCAGGGCCCCTGACGCCGGGGAGCCAAAACAAAATAGAGGGGCGCTTCCGTCGCCAACAGCTGGGTGCTTCCTTTTCGAGGTGGCCTCGCCGCTGCCAGAATCAGAGGAGGCAGGGATCCGGACCCAAGGGTGAGGGGCTGAAGATGCGCCCTGACTCCTGATTAACGGCCTAAGGTCCAAGCGGGCTGGGGGCCCCGCTCTGCGCTCCACCCGGTCGTGGGCCCGCACCTCCCCGGACTCCAGCCCAGGCCTGGCGGCTCAGGTCCCAGGCGCAACACGGAGTCTTCCCACCACGCCACCCCCAGCGGACCGGAGCGGGGCCCTCAGTAGCTCACTCTGCATGACCCCGCCGCTCCAGCCCCTCCGGAGCCAGCCCAGCACCGTCCCCTTTGCCTCCCCCTCTCAGCCTCGATCTCCGGACCCCCGAGGCCCGCACTCACGGTTGGCGATGTCGCCCCCCATCTTATACTTGGTCACGACCAGGTCCTCGGCGATAGTTTGTTCCTGCTGCTCGTCCTCGCCCGACATCTTCCCACCACCACCACCACTGCAGCCTCGTTCCCCCTGAGCCGCCGCCTCTGTCTCCCTTCCCAGCCACAGGCTGTGGCTAGAACCCCTTCGATCCGCGAGGAGAGCGCGAGCGAAAGCGCGAGCTTGCAAGGGAGCGGGCGGGCGGGCGAGAGCGAGAAGCTGCGAGCGCGCGGGCTGAGGCGCAAGGCACGCTGGGACAACGAGTCCTTTCTACAGCCCGCCTCTAGCCGACCTTGCGGACTCTTGAACTACAATTCCCAGCCCGCCTTTCGCGCTCCTAAGCCAGGCCCTGGGGCCTTGCCCTCCGAGGGCCTCGCACGCCGGAATCGCCGAGCACGCTGGGAAGGGTCAGGCTCCGGCGGGAAGGCGGAGCCGTTGGCGAGCCTGAGGGGAAGCGTGGTCTCTCCCGGAAAAACCACATCCACCAGGAGCACTGAGCGAGAAGCCGTAATAGAGAGGGGCGGGCTAAAGGGAGAAGGGGCGGAGCTACGGCGGGGCCCTGGGAGTAGAGGCAGCTGGGCAGGGTGGAGCAGGGTGGAGCAGGGTGGAGCCTCGGCGATGGGGGACTGACTGCTGTAAGGGCGGGGAGGCTGGGTGCGCCCTTCCCCGGATCCCCGGAGCGGCTGGCGGGACCTGCCCAGCCGGTCCAATCATCCTCCGATGTTGGCAGCACGGGGACCGGCAAGAGCGGCGTGGAAGGAGACCCAAGGGTGCCAGGAGCGGGGGCTAACTGGGCAGCTGGACTCCGGAGGGATTATCCATTTACAGCCTCCCAGTCTAGAGGCCAGACTCCCACTGAAGATGGCACTATTGTTTCAACAATGGCTTTGATGGCACCTAAGGGAAGTGTTCGTACAGACTTTTTCAAGAGCACGAGTTCCGAAACATATGGCAGTTTCAGCGTGCCACCTCATGAGGCACCACACCTATAGGGCTTTTTCTTATTTTCCCAAACGTGGGTTTTCTTGTTTTTGTTATTCCCAGTTGGTTGTTCTGTAGAGATTCCTAGTAAAAGCCTTCAATGAAAAGGACTGTGTGCTATGCTTGGGAATACAAAAAAAAGTAGGGCTGGAGAAAGCTGCAAGGTGCAGAATAGGAGTGTCAGAAAACAGAAAGCAGCATGCGGTGGTGGCTATCCACTGCTGAGGAGCACAGGGGTGATCTGTCTTACACACTAAAGGTTTTCTTCATTTGACAGACAGGAAGTTGCAAAACCAGCATTTTTATTCAGGTGTGTATAAAAACAAAACTAACATCTCCACTGATACAAGATATCTTGTTTCCCATCCAAGGGGACAAAGGCCTGAAGCTGGGTCCTCTTTCTATCCCAACCGGAAGTTTCCCACTACTGGGTGAGAACAGACCCTTATAGTGGCTCTTGGGACTCTTGTGAATGTGTCCCTTGGGTAAGAAGTGATCATTTACAGCACATAGAGGTTATGGTTTACACAAAAATGTCCAGTTATTTTTCCTTCCGAACACCCCCTTTCCTGAGATGAGAAGTCTGGGTGTAGGAGGAGGCTGCGGTTGTTGGGGTTAGACTTGATTCAGTGCAAAAACAAGAAGACAATGCCCCTTACAAGGACTCTGACTTGTATCAGTTTGCCTTGATACCTTACAGTGAGAAAACTTGCACTGGAAGATTCTAAATCCTGGACCCACCGCTTAATTTGCGTAATCTCTTTAAAGCTCAGTTTCCTTATTTATGAAATGGGAATTGTAGCTCACAGAATTGTTGTAAGGATTAGGTGAGATAGTGTAGGTAAACTTTAGCATAATGGCTGGCATCGTAAATGTTCAATTAATAGTACTCGTTAATATCTATGCCCAACCTCTTTCTTCACTCAAGATTTGAAGCTTTCCATTCTTTCCAGGGGGTTGAGTCATCAGCCAAAATTTTACATTCCCCTGCCAGGTTATCCCCCTTTTCCTCTTCCTTAGGAGTCTGGTGGGAAACAAAAGCACACTTTAAAGCCTAATCTCAGTGAGTCAGAGTCTGAGAGAAAAGGACATAGGAGTAATCCTTCATATCTCCAGGGAGTCCCCCTGAGGAAGCGGAGGAATGGGATTAGGAAAGCACACAAAATAGGAAAAATCTCCTTTCCTGGGATTGGGAAAGAGAAGAAAGTGCACAGCTGGCTACATCTCACAAGAATTTTGTGTCGAAGTGTTTAAAAGCCTCCAAAGGTTGAGTGGAATTGTCTAGGACTGGGGAAAGAGGGCTGAGACCTGGGAGGGAGGGACTAGGGAGAAGAGGGGCACCCTCTAGAGGCACTAGCTGCCATGAAATGCTGCCCTGAGTACTTCAGGGAGCAGGGGTTATGTTCTCTGAGCATTAGCCTTGGGGAAAAGCCTGCTATGCCAGTAATCAGGGTTGTCAAAAGCAGAGTCAGTGGCTTCTAAACTACGGAGAGTTTTGAGGCGGGCACAATGGACATGGGGTGTATGGTGTCCAGGCCCCTGGAAAGCTCTCATCTCTTCATACCCCTGCTCAGCTGCTGGGCAGGCGCCCATGGCTGCGTAATCTCCCCCAGGGGCTCCTCCGCCATGTCGCCGATTCATATATTCATAGTCCTCATCTGGGGTTGTGCCAGCAGCGGGCATGAGGGGCCCAGGGTTGAGTGGGCAACTCTGTGTGCTGCCCAGGGAAGCACTGAGGTCTGATCCCACATCCATGTACTCATAACCCAGCTCCTCGAGAGAACTGGGCCTAGGGGGACGAGTTGGACTGCGCCTTCTCCTCCGGTTCATGTATTCGTACTCATCATCTTCATCTTCTTCTTCAGTACCCAGGACAGAACTGAGGCCCACTGAAGAAAGGGTGCCTTCCCGGGAGGAGGGAGTACCTGGGGATTGAGAAGAGAGGACAGGTATGTAGAGAACATGGCGGTAGGTGGTGGGGAGTCGGGGGAAGTTAGGAAAAAATGAAAAGGGAGGGATAAGATCAGAGAAGATGAAAGGATTAAGAGGAGCCTGGGGAAAGGATCAGAGAAGGATTTGAGGAAAGGTCTAGGAAGAGTCAGGCACCTTTGAGGTGTGCATCTGGCATGACATATCCATTGACATCCTCTTCCTCTAACCCTGGTGGGGACAGTGGGGTGACAGGAGTGAGCAGGCTGTGGCGCTGGGAATGGTAGGCACTGTCTCCACGTGGCCGTGGGCTCCGGCTCCGGCTCCTACACATTGACACCTTCTCCTGGAGCTCAGCCTCAGAGCCCGTCATCACATGGCCCTCTGAGGACTCTGATGCCAGGCGTCCCCGTGGCACTGGGTGCAAAGAGGCTGGACGAGGGCACCGCTCACCACTCCCACAAACTGCAGACTCCTAAGGAGGAAAGTAATACACAGAGATTTATTCAGAGACGAGGAAAGAGATATTTGTTTAGAAGACTAGGTTGTTCAATGCCTTCTTTTTCGTGGGGCACTGATTAAACCTCAAAGATCTCCAACATCTCCCACACTGCCCCTGTGGATCCTAAGACACTGCCACCCAGCCTCTCAGCAGCCCCTTGAAGAGACAGACCTTACCTGGCAAGTCTCCCCAAGATTACCCTGGTTCATAGGCATATATCCAGATGATGGGCTTAAAAGGCTCTGGCTCTAGGATGAAAAAGGTGAGGAAGAGGTGGAGATTAAAGGAGACATCTACTCACCATGGAGGCCTTTGAGCAGTTAATCTGGGCATCAGTGGGGTTCATGAGGGTGCAGGTAGGTAGAGGGCTCAGGGAGCAGAAAGTCTTAAAATGCTGGGAAATGCCTTACCCCACGGGGCCGATTAAGTGTTCCAACTGGCAGGCTGAGGGCAGAGCCTAGTGTAGTCGCCAGACCGTCCTCTTCTGCCTCCAAGTCCAGGTCTAGCTCTAGTTCTGGCTCCAGCTCCACCTCCTCCAGTTCCTTGTTTGTCAGAGCAGGGGGCTCTGCCCCAGGGGAGATTCCAGGCCCACTGTCTCTCTGAGGGACAGGCGGTTGTTAAGGTGGTTCCTAGTTCCAGCCAAGTCCCCTTGCCTCTAGATCTCCTTGACAACTCCTGACCACTGCTCACCTTTATGACCAGATACCGTGGTGGGTCTCGGGCCATCCTGGTGAACTCATTGGCTAGTTCTTTAAAGGTTGGACGAATGTTCTCATCAATCATCCAACCTGGGGGTAAGATGTAGGAAGTAGAGCCATAAGAGGGGAGTGTAGGAGGGAGGGAAGTCAGTTAGAAAATGGCTGGGGGGTGCCTGGGTGGTGTAGTCAGTTAAGCCCCGATTCTTGGTTTCGGCTCAGGTCATGAGATCAAGTCAAGAATCAGACTCCTGGGGCGCCTGAATGGTTCAGTCGTTAAGCGTCTGCCTTCGGCTCAGGGCGTGATCCCAGCGTTTCGGGATCGAGCCCCGCATCAGGCTCCTCCGCTTGGAGCCTGCTTCTTCCTCTCCCACTCCCCCTGCTTGTGTTCCCTCTCTCAGTCAAATAAATAAATAAAATCTTAAAAAAAAAAAAAAAAAAAAGAATCAGACTCCTTGCTCAGCACAGAGTCTGCTTGGGACTCTTACTCTCTCTCCCCCTGTCCCCCCTCCACACGCACTCTCTCTCTCTCAAATAAGTAAATCAATCTAAAAAGGAAGGGAGGGAGGGAGGGAAGGAGGGAGGGAGGGAGGGAAATAAATGGCTGGGATCAACAGGGAACTCACACTTGACCATGACCATGTAGACATCAATGGTACAGATCTGGGGCTGCGCCAATCGCTCCCCCTTCTCTAGCAGGTCTGGTACTTCAGCCAGTCGTAGTCCAGCATAGGGCTCCGCCCCAAAGGTCATCAGCTCCCAAACGGTCACTCCTGGTATAGGAAGACATGACTAGTTGACGGCAAAATAGTAGACATGGGCGTGAAGATGAAGGGAAAGCAGAACTCGATCTAACACAAGGATCTGGAGGGCTTAGAAATTCTAAGAAGGAGTCTCTCAAAAGGCAACTATGGAATTTGGGCCAGCGATGGGATGGAGGGTATCCAAATGGACTGACCATAACTCCAGACGTCACTCTGGTGTGTGTATTTCCCAAAGTGGATACTCTCCAGGGCCATCCACTTAATTGGAGTCTGGGGAATTAAAGCCAAAAGTGTCATCAGTTGACTTCCACAGATTTTCTCAGCACTTCTAAACCCCAAGTTCTTAGTCATTCTTCTCTCTGTTGCCTTCTGAACTTGAGCTTCTGGCATCTCCTTGAACTTACTGCGCAGCCTGTCTGCCTCTGAAGGAGACCGCTCACTGCTCTCTACTCCCACGCTTCACTCCGTGCCCACCTCCTTGCGCAGCCCTTCGTGTCACCTCACCTTGGCCTCACTGTGTAGTAGTTGCTTATCATCGGGGGGAAGCAGGTCAGCCACCCCAAAATCTGCCACCTGAACCTGACTGGGTGACTTCAGTAGCACATTTCGGGCCGCCAGGTTCCTGTGCACCATACCATGCTCCTCAAGGTAGTACATTCCCTACAGAGGAAGGAGGTATTCTGAAGGTTGGGGGAACTGATCCTCGAGATCCAGGATCACCCCAAACCCTGAAGGCACCTCTCAGAACTTCAGCCTCCTGCCAGCCACCAGCCAGGCGGTTCAGTCATAGAACTCTTCCAGGTTCCTCTCACCTTGGCAATCTGTACTCCCCAGTTGAGCAGCAGCTGGGGCCCCAGTGCTCCACGGTGTTGTCTCACGTGATCCAGCAGGGAGCCCAGAGGCAAGTACTGAGTGACGAGCTGCAGAGATGACCCAGGGCACAGTCCCAGCAGCCGTACAATGTGGGCATGGTCTAGGCTGCCAATAGCCAGCATATGCTACGAGACACAGAAGGGGTTATCCAGGGATCAAAAAGGTCCACATATACCCAGATCAGGGCTACCCCAACATTCAAGGCCATCAGTATGGCTAACAGTATCTGCTGACACAGGACCATGCTTCTACGACACCGTATCTAATAGTGACCCCTCTCCCAGTGGCATACACAATACCCTTCCCTCACTCACATCCGTCACATCTTGGAAACTTTGCCGTCCACTCTTGTCCTCAATGACTTTAATGCAGACTGGAATCTTGATTGATTCACCCTCAGGAATCCATACTCCCTGGGAAGTTTTGGGCAGGAGTCAGCCTAAGGTCAATCTCCCCAGGCTAGCCCTTTCCCTAAAATCTTTCTCTCCTTCACCCTAGATCATCCTTTTCCCTCCTCCTCCACAGACTTCCTGTGGGCCACTCACTTTGTGCACGGTTCCAAAGACGCCTGAACCAAGCACTTTAAGCTTCCTCAGCTCTGTTTCTTTGAAGATTCTGGCCAAGACTTTGTTAGCCTTCTCACTGGGATCCAGAGGCTCTATGCTCTGAGGAGCAGAAGGGAAGAAAATACTCAGGGAAGTCCATTCCCATGTCCCACTCCAACCCCCTCTCTATGGGTTGTTGCCCAGAGCGACAAAGCCCAAAGGCGTGGAGAGCAAGAAGAGGAACTGTCTTTAATCTTAAAAAACATTGCAGGCATATTGGGCAGTAACAGACCCTAAGGATTGAGGACGTTGTTTGTGTTCATGAGATCAAGAATCAAGAGCGTTGGGTTTCCCCTTTGATGGGAGGAAGGGGGGAGAGCTGGTAATGCTACCCCTTTGAATACTTTTATACAATTCTCTACGCTTTCCAAAGCACTTTCACACACACCATCCCCTTTCACCCTTACAGCCATCCTCTAAGGATGAATGTTATTATTTCTTCCGTATATGTGCATAAAATGAGGCACAGAGAAGGAAAGTACTTCAAGTCATGCTGACAAATAATCGCAAAATCAGGGCTGGAACGCATGTCTCCCATTTCTCCAGCCAGAGTTCTTTCTAATGGATCATACTACCTCCTTGAGGAAAGGAATCAAATCTCTGGGAAAGGAGGCGGCTCTTAAAAACTGACGGTATAGGGTACCTTTCAAGAGCAAGCTAGGCACTCACCTCACCCCGTTCCAAGTACCGCCTCATAGCCCTCTTATTCTGAATCCGGCGCCCACGCCAATAGAGAAAAGTGCCTCCCAGGATCAGGAAAATCACTGCCAACCCTACTACCACTGTTAAACCCACTGCCAGATGGGTTTTGCTGTGGGAAAGAGAAGTCCAGCATTATCCTGGGTCTACACCTCCCTTCCAAATGTCATCTATGCCTATATTACAGGTACAGTACAGATCTGGGGCAAGAAATTAACATTCATGTATACACATATCCTCGAGCACTGAAAGGGTTAACCTAAGTCTGGACCTCCTGAGGATACTACAAGTTAAGTTTAGGAAGGGAAGGCCAGAAGCCTGGATTCTTGTGTCTCCAAGTCCAGTGACAGTGCTGTATATAGAAGGTCAGAATGAATAGAGACTCTTCTCTTCCCAGCAGATAAACTCCCCCCTCCCTAGCCTCTCTCCCAAATATTCCCAGCTTCCTAAATCTCCAAGTCCATCATACCTGATCAGTGCCAGTGTTTGACCTAAACAGTCTTGTAGCTCTGGTCCCTTACACCTGGGAAAGAAAGTCATCTCCTTAAACGGGAGCTTGGGAGACTCCCACAGGAAGCTCAATTCCAACAGCCTCAACATACAACACTGTTTCAGACCCTACCATGGTATCCCATCCTTGAGCTCAATCATATCATAAGACACGGCCCCCGTCTCTAGCTTGCCAACTGTCCCTGTGTCCCTCTCTTGAATCAAAGTCCCCTGAGCTGAGGTTATTCCAGGCTCTCAAAACTGTGGTATAATTTTGTGCTGTTTTTGAGAGATCCCCTTTCTCCAATTCTTCCTAATATAGCTTGGAGTGATTCTTAAATCAAATCATAGTCCCTTTCTTCTTTCAGCTCCCCTTTATCCTCTTCTTTCCCCCTAGTTTTGTTTCTCCCCCTCCCCCCTTATCATCCCATCACTGACCCCTGGGTGCAATTCTCGTGGCAGGGCCGACATTCATTCTGAGCATCTGGGTACTTGTAGATGGGGCCCTTGGCACCGAGGACTCCACTGGGGCAGCTGTTCACACAGTGGGGCCCATCTCGAAAATGGGCACACTGAGCACAAGCATCAGAGCCCTGGGTAGAAGAGAGAAGGTTGGGAAAAATGGGATCCCAAGGTCAATTTCATACCTCCCGGCCAGGAGCACCCAGCCATTTGGGCTGCTCCATCCACAGCATTATCTGGACTCTCTGTGTTGGCCTTGTGATTTGGCCATGTCATTCCCAAGACCACCTCGTGTTGCCCTTGCCCTCTCTCCCTTAGAGATCCTGGTGCTGCTACTGTACCGAGCCGTTGCACGTGGCAGCACCCTCCATGGGTCGGCACTCCGGGTGGCAGGAGAAGCATTCAGCCTCATGGGCAAACTCACGAGGCTCCCTGCAGTGGGGGGCAAAGGGAGAGGGTCACTTCTAAGTTCTGACCTTTATGTCCCAATCCCCCAACCACAGTTTCCCCTTACTCATTCCCACCAAGGCATATGCAGAAAGCTGTCTAGGGGCACCTCGGTGGCGTAGTCGGTTAAGTGTCCCAACTCTTGGTTTCAGGTCAGGCTATGATCTCAGAGTCATGAAATCAGCCCCATGTCAGGCTCAAGTCTGCTTGGGCTTCTCTCTCCCTCTCCCGCTGCCCTTCCCCCAACCCTCCCTAAAATAAATAAATCAATCTTAAAAAAGAAAGAAAGTTGACTAAAGCTTTTCAGGTGCCACCTGAATCACTCCATCCCAGGGCCCCATCCCCTCAGCCCTGCTTGACTCTCGCCCCTCAGCATTACCCATTCAGAAAGTTGCAGTGGGTCACACAGACACCTCCTCGGCTGTAGTTTCGACAGGACAGGCACTGACCAGGACCTGGGCCCCAGCATCCCCCAGAGGAGCACAGGCGATCACACACTTTGCCCTCTGCCACTGGAAGGGAAGGGGTGAGTTAGGAGGGGTCTCCTCACACGCCCTCTTCTGAAGTCTTCCTCATAAGTGCTTCCAGCCTAACACGCCCCTCTCCTTGGCTCTGCCACCGCCGCCCTGCCCGCCACCCCTACTCCTGCTTCCAGGGCAGAACAGTCCTTACACCTACCCTCTCCTCCCAGACTTCCTCTTCCCCGCCACCCCGTGGGCCCGTTCCTCACCGCAGTCCCTGCGGGGCCGATTGTGCTTGATGTCTAGTCTCTCTTCCGCAGGCCCCCGCAGCAGCCTGGTCCAGTTCAGAGAATGGTGGTAGCAGAGCTGCCTGTTGGCGCTTATGTAGATACGCCCGGCACTAATTTCTCTCAGAGATCGGAGGCCCAAAGAGGTTATATTCAAGTTCTTCATGATCAACAAAGAGAAGCCCCGGCTGAGAACAATGAGACAGGGTAAGAAGGGAGACTATACTGGGAAAAATGACCATGGAGTGGATTCATTTTCATTCAACACATTTGCTCTGGGCCAGTCACCAGTAAGAGCGAGTCCCCCTCCTTTTGCCTTTTCCCCTTCCCCTTCAAACTCTCAGACCCTTTGGGCGTGCCGTATGAGACAAGGGTGCCTATGAAACAGGGTTCATTGCCTGGGTTCACGCTACCACCGCCACACTCCTTACTACTCACTTGTATAGGCTTCTGCCCCCGATGGTTGTCAGGTTGGAAAAGACACTGAAGTTGTGCATGTGGGGAGGCCAGGACTGGATGTTTAGGTAACCTGAGGGGTTGAAGAGACGCAGGTGAGCAGGGAGTCTTCTCCCCTTGCTTTCTCAGGTTCTATCGGTCCCTCCCCTCTCACTTGGGACATGATTTTCTAAGTAGTTATACAACAATTTGTGCCAGTGGTTCACCTCTTCCTCCAGAAAGGGCAGCCTCTCCCCCCACTCACCTGTGATCTCTCGTACTGTCCGGAAGACGTTGAGCTTCTCGGGGTCCAGGGCAGGGATCTTGTGCCAGGGGTCTCTGGAGATAACAGTGAAAACTAGTCGACAAGGTAGAGGGAGAAGCCAGTAACAAGCAGCATGCCTCGCCTCAGAACTTAGTTTCTAAATATCATTCTCCACTAAAAGGAAAGAGGGCTCCTTGGAGAAATAGCTAGGGCAGGAGAAATAGAACATGAGTTTATAGCGGCTGATGCAAAAAAGTACGGAAGTGCTCAGAGAATGAGGGTACAAGCCTGAAGAACACAGGATCTGGCTTGAAGAAGCCCCCAGTGGCCAGATGAAAGACAACTGAACACCAAAATAATGACTATAAAGATTATAAAGGACTGAATGAAATAGGTATAATCAACCCATCAATGGGAAGGGAAGACTCTTCTTAACACTAAAATACCAACAAACAAATGCAACTCTCATTAAAAAATTGATTCAGGGGGCACGTGGTGGCTCAACTGGCTGAGCATCCAACTCTTGGTTTCAGCTGGGGTCATGATCCCAGGGTCGTGGGATCGAGCCCCAGGTCAGCTCTGTGCTCACCTCCTTCTCCCTCCCCATCTGCTTCTCCCTCCACTCCCATGTGCTCTCTCTCTCTTATATATATAATATATAAATATATATATATAATTATTACATATTTAAATTTATATATATATATATATATAAAATCTTTAAAAAAATGGATTCAGGCAGGGGCACCTGGCTGGCTCAGTTGGTGGAGCATGTGACTTAGTCTCAGAGTTACAAATTCAAGCCCCAAGGGGGCAGAGATTACATAAAGATAAAATCTTAAGGGGGCCTGGGTGGCTCAGCCCATAAGGCATCGGACTCTTGATTTCGGCTCAAGTCATGATCTCAGGGACGTGAGATCGGGCTCCATATATGGCTGTGTGCCTGGCATGGAACCTATTGGGATTCTCTCTCTCCCTCTTGCCCTCACTCCCCCACCTTCTGCGCTCTCTCTAAAAAATAAATAAAGAGTAAGTAAAATCTTTAAAAAAAGAAAAAAAAAGAAGTAGGAGGACACAAAGTCCTTGTCCCCTGCCACTCAGCTAGACCGTATCAGATTGCTCTGAGATGTCTCTGAGGGGATTCAAGCCCTGGGTGGGAGACAGTTAGGTATGGTCAGGTACTGTGTGACCTCTACAATTTTATGATTTATATTCCTTTTATTTTTTTTTTTAATTTTTTGAAAAGGATATTGATTGATTGATTGATTGACTGACTGATTTATGTTGAGAGAGAGAGAGAGAAAGCAGGGAGACGAGCAAGGGAGGAGGGAGAAAATCTCAAGCATGAAGCAGGATATGGGGCTCTATCTCACAACCCTGAGATCATGATCTGAGCTGAAATGAAGAGTCCGACACTTAACCGACTGAGCCACCCAGGCGCCCCTGTGATTTATATTCCCAATCAGCTGCCCATTTGAAGGGTTGAGCCAAATGCAATGAATTGTGAGGGATGGATGGAGTGGGGGATTAAAGAGGGAAAGCAGAATCTCTAACCCATTGAGGCCAGTGATAAGAAAGTCCAGGTTCCCCAGGATCTTGGTGCAGTTCACAAATCCATCGATGTTGCTGGAGTCCACAGTCTGGAAGCGGCTCCCCGAGCCTGTCCCCTCACAGGCTGTGAACACAAAAGAGGCTCAGTGGGTGAGGCCCGACTGCTCTCTGGGGAAAGGAGGTCTCTTCACCACCTCCTCACCATCTCCTGCTCACCTTTGGGGCACAGCCCCCCACAAGGTTCACACATCTTGAGTCCATTTTTATCTACTTCCATCTTGTCAGGAGGACAGGCCCGGACACAAGACGTCTGATCCACCACGAAGTTATCTAGGAATGAGGAGGGCACCATTAGAGACACTGCCGTTAGAGAAACGCTGCCAACGGCCAACTGAACCTTGCTCCCTCCTGCTCTGTGCTGGATTTGTCCCAATCCACCACCCAAGGTTCCTTGAGCACTGTCCTACGGACGAGAAAGGCCCTTTGCTCTTTGTTGCAGAACTAGGAGCAATTGCCAAAATCACGGGGAAGTAAATAGGGGAGCAGGACACAGGGGTCATTCGCTGGAGGCGGTTAGACAACCACAGCCTACATCCTCTAGTTACCACCAACTTGATCCTTTTCACCTCCGAAAATTTTGTCTAAAATCCTGGTTCCACTACCATTCTCCCTCTTCATAGGCACTTACGGGGACAGCTGGCTACACAAACTCCACCATACTGATACTTGGTATGGGGATTGGGTTCCAGCTGGAACGTGAGCTTGTTGTAAACAAGAGGCTGTGGACACTGGCGCACACAGGCCCCGCTGTCATTGAAGAGTCGACAGGCCTAGGGACACAGGAGAGTCATAAAACTCACGTTACGTACGTATCCCTGCTTCCTCCCCAAAGCCCACATCCCCATTTCAGAACCCAGGCGCACGGTGGCACGTACAAAGCAGTCTGTATCCTGGGGGCCCGAGCAGCCTCCTGCGCACTCATCATGGCAGCACTGGTTGGGGTTGGGCCCAAAGCAGTGACCGTTACACTGAGGAGCACAGATGGTCTTGGTCACTATAGAAAGAGAGAAAGCATGGCAGTCGGGTCTCTTAAGACTGTCTTCTGAGGCCATTGCTCCCCCTCTTGCCCCCTAGGGTTGTCCCTACCCGCAGTGTTGCCATAGGTTGGGGTGGGCAGGGATATGAAAGTGTATGAGCTTGAAGTGTTTGGAGGGGAGTAAACTCACATGTCTGGCAGTCTTCTGGTCTAGGACCCCAGCACCGCCCCTTGCAGGCCTCATGACACGGGGGACCTGGTTGGGAAGGAAAGCAACACAAAGGGCTGTCAGGGCTAAGAAAAGCTTGCTTGAATCCACAGGGTATGATGTCAGCACACAGGCACCCCAGTCCCACAAAGCAAAGAGCCAGGGCAGTGTCCCTCCTTGCCCTTGCAGAGCAGGGCTGGGCTCAAGTGAACCTGTCAACAGGGGGCGGAGCCACACCTCCGCACGCCCACAGGGCAGCTGAACGGGAGGGTCTGGGGCAATTGCCAAGCTCAGCCCCAGTCCCAACCCAGGAACTTGGTTCCTTCTTGGCAAACTGAACCCAGTAGGCATATGTGCGTGTGAGTGGACAGGGAGCAGCAGACTGTGATCAGGGGAGGTAGGTTCCAAGGAGAAAGGAGAATGTTGTAATGGAAAGAGATGTGGCTGTGGCTGTGGAGTCCAGAGATCTGGCTTCCCCAGTTAGCACACAGAGACCTTTTGCTCCTTTTCTTCACATAATGCTTCGGGAGTTTGGATCCTAGGAGACTGACCTGCTCTCTCCTGGCAGGCTCCTTGGGTCTAGGGCCTGAGATTTTTTTTTTTTGGTGGAGAGCTGGATTCAGATTAGGGATATAATGAAGATGGGAAAGGGGTCATTCTGTGTGAGCAGAGGAGCAATCTTGATCATGGTCACTCACAGCTCCTGCCATTGTCCTTCACCACTATCTCGGCATCTCGGTCCCTCACGATGTCCCTCCAGTCGATTGTGTCCATGTGACAAAGTTTATCATTCTTCTCAATATAAACGCCCCCCGACAGAATCTCTGAGGTAGGGAAGAGAAATGACAGGGTTTAAGGGCTACAGCAGACCTCCTCTTCCCTATCCCTCCCCCCCCAACACAAAAGACCACCCAAGACTCAGGAGAAGGGGAAATGGGGCAGACAAGTATGTCTAATTAAATCCAAACTGCAGAGAAGGCTTGCCTTGTAAGACAGAGGAGGAGCCAGGCCAAAAGAAACTCCTGCCTCCTCAGACACCTGTCCAGATCCGGTTTAGCCAGTGGGGGAGGGGAAAGGAAAGAAAGAGAGAAGATCCCTGACTCAATCACCTCCTTCCTCCGCCCTACCTGCGTGTTTCCCAACTGACTGGGACAGGGAGAAGTAAAAGGTAGCCATGTGGTATTTAATCCCCTATTCCCCAGCTTGTGGGGAATTGTGAGGGGGAGGAGATGGGATTCCCATTCCCAGGGAAGGGGGGACATCGAGGTACACTGTACTTTAAAGACAGAGGAGTGGGTAAGAGATCCGGCTCCAACTCCAGCCCCGCGGGATGAGGACCCTCGCCCTGGGGAGTCGTGGACCTTTAGCGCATTGGTCAAGGTGGTGGCCCCACGAAGGGGGCACTTAGTGAGCAGTCTTGGGTTATCATCGAGGAGGCACCTGTCTGCAGGTTGGCGGAGGGGCCAGACTAGAAGGAATCGGCGGGCACTGACCAGTGAGCTGAGTAAAACGGAGCTGGCGCAGAGCGTGGCTGGAGTTGGTGTGATAGTTCAGCATGACAAAGACGGCAAACTTCCCATCGTACACCTGAGTGCCCCGCACCACCCGGAGGTTGGGCAGTGGCAGCGTAGAGAACTCATTCATGGCCACGAGGACATAGCCAGTCACTTCTCGGATCCACTGTGATGGAACAGATCATGTCAGTGGGAGGGATGACAGGGCAAAAAGCCTCACTCCCCTCATTAAGGAATCCCTAACCCCTCTAATTCTAATTCCCACCATGGAGTAGGGAGTAGCTGGTGTCACACTGCTGTGTCCCTTCTGCCAAGGAAGACAGGTGGCAGAAGTGACTGAGGAATTCTAATCTCTTACCCTTTCCCTCTCAGAGCTCCTCATGCCAGGAGGGTCCTTGGCCCCCTCCTCATCTTCCTAGGTGCCCCTCTCCATTGGCTTCTGGTGCAGACCACTATCCCACCCCTGCCCGCTTCTCCTTGCCAGCCCCTGTGCATCCCTGGCTACAGACACCAGACCAGAGGTCCGATTCCAGCCACCATCCCCATAAACACACAGGTGTGGGTCTTGCGAACTGCAGAGTTTGAGGAATGCTGACTCCAGCAGAGGGTAGCCCTGAGGAAGGGAAGGGGGCTTCTGTGGGGAGGCTGAAGGGGGAAGAGGTTGCGGTAGGGAGTCAGGCACTCTAACCTGCAGGAAGGAGAGGTCGGCGTTGTGTCCTGTGAGCACAATCTCGAGGTTCCCCATCACCACCTCGCACCTCTCGTAGAGCTTATACAAGGTCTGGTACTGGTTCTCGGCATCACCCGTCACGCTCAGCCCATTCAGAGTCCCAGGACACACTGCTCAAAGTGGGGGTGAGAATGTCAGACAGCTGGACCCAAGTTTTTGGCCTGGTCCCCCAAAATCATCCCCTCGGTTGCCCTCCTACAGGAACATTCAACAAGATCAAGAAGCAGCCTCCTCCAACCGTCATCCCTAGAGAAAAAAGGCCTATGTTGGACTGAGATCCTCTCTGGAATCCCCTCACCATCTCTCCGAACAGGCAGGTGCAAAGGTTTTCCACCACAGCCGCCTCCATGCCTCTTTCAGGTATGACTTTGGGTGCTAAGGAGTTAATCAAAGAGGATGTAGGGTTTTCTCTCCCTCCCTAGAGAGGTTAGAAAAGGACCACAACTTGGTTACCCTCCTCTTCCCTTCCCCCTCTCTGACCAGGGTACTTACTTCTCTACCCCCATCCTGCCTCTCTCTAGGTCCTGGAATAAATATCTCTTTGGGGCGAGCACACAGCCCCTATTGTGTCTACTGAGGGTGGGATGGGGGCAGAGGGTGGGGGCAGTGCCCAGGGCCACAGTTCAGCCCACAATGCAGCAATTCTGTCTAGGAGGAGGGTCTGCTCCACCCTGTCCCGAGACACCCTGTCCTCAGTAGCACCGCCCCCCTCCACCCTCAAGGCTTGGGCTCAGACAAGTGACCTCACGAGAGGGGGAGCTCTGGTGGGGAGAGGGGGTCAATGTGAGCTTTGTCTTTAAAGCTGAAAGATAAGGAGCTGGTTGCCTACCCCACACCCCCCCTTCCTAAACTCTGGCTTCCCTTTCCCTTCCCCTATCCCAATACACCCCAGCTCCTCAGAATCACACTTTCCAGCAAATACACAGTCGCCTGGAGGGAAACAGCAGAGGATTCCCCCCATTCTAAGCCTTTCACCCCATTTCATTGTCAAAAGATTCATTAAAAAGCTTTCCAACATGGCAATCCTCATGAGGCGTGCCAGTCTTGGGGGTTCACTTGACCTTGTAGGTATGGAGGATACAGGGGCTATGGGAAATCTTGGCCCCTGAAGCCCGACCCGTCTCTTTGCTCTGGCTCACTGACAGACTGTGAGGATGGTGGGGGGTAGATACCACCTGTTCCAACCACCCTTCCCGGAGGCGCTGGCAGCTTAGCAGGAGGGCGGGAGTGGGAACGGAGGAAGGGAGGTCAATGAGGCCCCAACCCCTCCTCCTAGATACACCCCTAGTCTGACCACTTGACCTTTGAGGGCTCCCATTCCCTATTGCTTCCCACAATGGGAAGGAAGGGGGTGGGCTAGACCCAGCAGAGGGGTAAACGGGCTGGGAGCTCCCAGAGGAGCCTGGGAACTCTAGGGTCCTTGGGTTAAAATGAAAGAAACTAGGAAGGTTAGTCATTTAGGGAACAGCCCCTTCCTGGCAGTACACCCCCTCTTCCAAGTTAAGGTGCCAATCGTTCTCCCCAGATAAGGGAGGAGCCAAGATTTCTGCACAGAGCAGTGGGGTATGTATGTGATGTGTGTGTACATGCGTGTGTCACACACACACGCACACAGATAAGTGTGTACCCAGCTCCCCCACTGGCCCAGAAATCTATACTGGTTCTGTCCTTGGGTTTCCTTATAAGGAAATAGTTCAGGTGGCCCCATCCATCCCACCTGCCTTTATGTGTTTGTGCAGACTCTGTGTCTGTGTCTGGAAGGCTACAGTGTTAGAGGTCCCAGTTCTCTGCCACCCTGAGGGTAAAGTCCATATTACACAAACAGGGAGCAAAGGGCCTGCTCAGGAAAAAAACATGAAAACCACCTCTAAGGAGGAACGGGCAGCTTGGGGAGCAGGGCAGGGGGAAGGGAAAAATCCCTGCTGTACCCAGGCACCAGGGGCCTAGGGAGGGGCCTGGGCACTCCTTTGGTAGAGAGCAGTGGGGTGGGTCAGACCAGGAATCTTCAGCCCCTCCTCAACCAGAGGCCTCCTCTCCAATATCCCCCACCCCCATCACAGCCAGGACAAAGGGACTATAGAAGGACTGAGACAGGGCCGGATGCCCAGAGGCTGCAGGATCCAGATAAAGGGTAAAGAAACCCAACCATGCCTGCCTCCTGTCTCCCTCAGGGAAGGTGGCCAGGATCTGGGACTCCTGGGTTCCTGGTTGAAGATTCCAAGGGTCTGGATGGGACCCTGATGCAGTCATTCTATTTGGTCCCTCCCACTCCAGTCCCCAGACCCCCGCCCTCCACCAGCTGGGAGTTTCACATTCAAGATCCCAGGTCTAAATTTAGGCCCAGCAACTGTGGGGGAAGCACAGGTGTTTCTCCCACTCCCACTCTGGGGAAGAGGCCCTGGCTGTGCCAAACCCCAAGCTGAGGTCTGAGGGAGGGGAAGAGATCAACAGGATTCCTCCAAGTCAAGCAACACTAGCACCCTCAGGTGTTCATGGTCCCAGAGACACCCCAAGGGGGTGGGCTCAGATGGTATGGGAGTTGGAGGAACAGATGAGCAATGTGACTCTTGTCCAGACTCCAAGAGACAGAGTCCAACAATAAACAGAACGTAGGTGGGGGAGAAGCTGGGCTTAGGAAGGACCTCCAGGACAGGAAGCTCAGAAGGTGGGAGAGATGCCCTGTTGGGTCTCAGGATAGGGAGGGAAAAGACAAACTGAGAAACACAGGTTGGAAGTCCTTGACCCTACAGCTCCTGGCCCAGAGCCTTGTCCATAGTAGATGCTCAATAAATATTAATGGGATTGATCTGGGTCTTGACAAAGAGAGGTTGGTCAAGTCAGGGACCAGCCAGCTTTATTATTTTCAGGAAAAGAGGGAGGTCAGCCTCTGCGTGGTCTCTCACCCTGATGTCACCTGTACTTGGCCCTTTGGTTAGTCTCAGCCCTTCCCAGGGCACTCACGGAAGAGGAGGTGCCAATCTTGTTTTTCCAAACGCGGAGAACAACAACCCCCTCCAACCCTTCCATAGCTCCGCCCTGTCGGCAAAACAACGAAACTGGAGGTGCTGAAACCCGAGGGGTGGGGTTGGGGAACAGACTGAGAGCCCCCACCCCCTTCTCCAAGACCTCCACCTCCGATCATCTCCTCACGTTTACAGAACGGAGGTCCCAGCTCCCCTCCCTACAGGGCCCCTCGGAAGTGTGATCTCTCTCGGCGTCAGTCCCCTCGAGAGAGAGACAAATCAGAAGGCCGGGGACGCGCGGCGGAGGGTTGTGTGTGCGGGGGAGTGTGATCAGGTCCGACCCCGCCCGGACCGCGCCGAGAACCCGAACCTGACGGTCCCTGCCTAGGTGGCCCCAGCGGAGCCGCCCCTGCCCTCCAGGATTCCGCGCTCTCGGTTCGGGATCCCGGGTCCCGAGACGGCCGGTGCTCCCGCGCCGCTTACCTGCCTGGGAGTTGCCCACCTCGGAGCCCCCGGCCAGGTTGAGAAGGAAGCCCAGCACCTGCAGAGCCGCCTTCGCCCTCATGGCTCCCGCGGAGGGCGACGGCAGCCCCGCCGAATCCGGCCCGGGGGGGCCCCTGGACTAGGACATCGAAGCGGAGCCACCTGAGCCGCCAGCGACTCGGGAGCGGCGGCAGAGGACGTTGCAAACTGCAATCGGAGCCGGAGCCAGAGTCCGGGGCGGGATAGCAGGGGAGGGGTGTATGTCTGTGAGAGGGCGAAGGAGGGAGCGCAGGGGGAGGGGGTGAGTCACGGCCGCGCCCCCTCCGGCGCGAGGCTGGCGTGGAGCTGGCTGGAGCCGCCGACTGGCCGCCGCGAGCGCGCCCCACGCCGCAGTGCGTGCCCGCTTGGGCCCCGCACAGCGAGCACGGGTCTCACCGCAACCTTTCTGCGGGAGCTAAGGGGAGGCCAGGATTCCAAACGCCCCCAAATGCCTCCAAAGGGAAAAGGTACTGGGGGTGGGGAGAGCGCTTCGAAGCCCGGCCCCCTGAAAGTTGGCCTCGCCCATTAACCAAATCACTCAACTTCCCTAGCCGGTTGGGTCACTTGGGGGATTTTCTCTCTGAATATTTTTTTCTGTGTGTGTTTTAGGAGGAAGGTGTTTGCCTCACGCTCAGGCCACCTCAGTTTCCCCGGAAGCCCCTCGAAACCCCATAATTCATCTACCCTGCCGAGGAACCCGAGCCCCAGAGACCGCGTGAAATCGCACTGTCTCCGGCCGCTTCCTCCTCCAGACCCGGCGCCGGCCCGGCCTCTCCGGGGGATTTGGCTGGGGGGGCGGGGGCGGGGGTGGTTTGCAGCCTGGGAACAGTCCCGAAGCCCGCCTTTTCATTTCCACCCCGGGAGGGGCTCCCGCACCTGTCGCGGTCCCCTCTGCTGCCCCCCACGGCCGCCTGGGAGAACAGCTGCCTCTCCTTCCACACTGGAGGCACCGCGCCGTCGGGGCGGCCGGAGTTCCCGCCTCTTTAATGCGGACCCACACCGGCAAGACGGTCCCCACTACAGGCGTTCACATCTTCTCGGGCGCCTTCCCAGCCCGGGCTCGCGCTGGGAAGGGGGACGTAAAGAGGGCACTAGAGACTGCGTCCACGAACGGCACGGACCTCTGGCACCTCTAGCACCAGCTCCCGGATCCTGGCCGCAGGCGGTCGGGCGCACGGCGAGTGGCTGCCCCAAACCCTGCCAGCCTCCGGCCGGATCCGATGGGCGCCCCCTGGTGCCCAACGGGCGGCAGTGAAGCCCCACAGAGCGTCGCACTTCAGATTCCTAAAATTGGCAATCTGGATCTCGTCCAGAGAGCCTAATTATTTTCCCAAGTTTCAAGCCAAAGACCCAAACCCTTGATGAAGAAAAATTTCTCGCCTTACTGAGCCAAGATTGCCGGCTGAAATTCTTTATAAACTTGCTCTGTATTGATATGCACCTGGAGCGCCCATTCTCTACTGGAGACTTACCTTTGCCCTCAGGCGTTGGCCTTGCCCCGGACACTTGCATAACAGTCATAATAGTAATAGCAACAGGGAAACATTAACATATACATACATATATCACTTCATTTGCAAACGTTTCCTCAAACTTAGATAATGTTTCACTTAACATAAACATGTGAGGTAGGCAACATCACTCCATTTTACAGAACTGGAAGTGTGTGAATCCTCCGAGGTCACCCATCTGGTAACAGTGGATCAGGAGAGGGAGCGCAGGGTTTTGCGTAGATTTCTTCTGTCACGGAGCCTGGAGCTTCATCGGCTCAGAAGCGAGTTCTCATCAGCTGACTGAGCTACGGGCATTTTAAGTGGCCTTTCCTTTTATTAAGCACCCACCTAATGTTCAAGGCTCTGGTTGTGAAAGAGAAAACCCTCCTTAGTTTCTTTGTGAAACAGTTGTATCTATCTACAAGGTTGTTAGAATGCAATGAGAAAAGGCTAAGTAGAGCTCTTAATTACAGTGTCATGCTGGTCCTTTAAGAAGCGTTCCATGAGGGGCACCTGGGTGGCTCAGTCAGCTAAGCCACCGACTCTTGGATTCCTCCCCAGTCAGGATTTCCTGGTGGTGGGATCCAGCTCGCGGTCAGGCTCAGAGTGGAGTCCGCTTCAGATTCTTTCTCCCTCTCTCAAGCAGATACATAACATATATTTTTAAAAGATTTAATTTATTTGAGAGAGAAAGAAAGCAGGCACGAGGCAGGGGGCAGAGGGAGAGGGAGAAGCAGACTCCTGCTGAGCAGGGAGCTGGACCTGGGCCTCAATACCAGGACCCTGGGATCATGACCCCAGCGGAGGGAAGATGGTTAACCAACTGAGCCACCCAGGCACCCCAATAAATAAAATCTAAAAAAAAAAAAGCATTCAATGAATGCTAGCTGTATTTATTCCTATTATCGACAACCCCACTTTTCCCCTCTCCAACTAGATCCCAAGGTGTGTTTGCTGGTATACATTCTTAGACATAGAGAGACATTACGCTAAACATCAGAGATATGAACACTGTTTTAAAGCGGACACCTAAGGGACCATCTGTGTTGGGTTCTGCCCTCAATGTATAAATGAAGAAAGGGAGGCTTTATTGACAAAAGCTCTCAGAAGTTATCTAGAATCCCTTATCTGAATTTACTCTTAGCTGATGACTGGTTCTTACTTTACTGTGAAAATAAAAGTAATCAAAAGAAAACATAGTTATCTTTCTACCACCAATCTGGCCGATTTACTTCCCTCCTCCATTACATACTCGGACTTCCATCTTGTTACAATGAATCATTCTTGCTGCTATTTAAGCCAACTGTCCCCTCCCATTTCCATCTCTCACCCCCACCTTCCAGTTCTATACCTTAGTCTCTTCCTTCTTCCCTTTCTCCTGTATTATTCCCTTTCTCCTATATTATCAAGTTTTCTACTAGATCATTCCCATTAGCATACAAATGTTCCGTAATATCTACCACCTTAAAAATTAAAAAAAAAAACAAAAACTTCCGGGGCACCTGGGGGGCTCAGTCAATTAAGCATCTGCCTTTGGCTCAGGTCATGATCCCAGGGTCCTGGGATTGAGCCCCACATCGGGCTCCTTGCTCAGCAGGGAGCCTGCTGCTCCCTCTCCCTGCCTCCCCCCCCCCATTCATGCGCCCGTGCTCTCTCTCTCTGACAAATAAATAAATAAATCTTTAAAAAGTATAAATAAATAAATAAACAAATAAATAAAACTTTCTTTGACCTCATGGCTTTCTAGTCCTTTGCTCCTAACTGCTGCAAGATATTCTATGTGAATCCCTATGCTTTCTTTTTTTTTTTTTTTTAAGATTTTATTTATTTATTCGACAGAGATAGAGACAGCCAGCGAGAGAGGGAACACAGCAGGGGCAGTGGGAGAGGAAGAAGCAGGCTCATAGCGGAAGAGCCTGATGTGGGGCTCGATCCCATAACGCCGGGATCACGCCCTGAGCCAAAAGCAGACACTTAACCGCTGTGCCACCCAGGCGCCCCCCTATGCTTTATTTCTTTGCTACTCCAGTAAGTGCCTTCAGCTTCCCACTACCACAAGTGATGCTGCATGTGGACATTTCTCCTTTAGTTCTGTGATAATTTCTTGTGCATTTTGAGCTCCAAGCTCTCTGGAATGTCACACCATCAACGGTGGGATTTCTATATCTCAACTTCCACACCAGCACTTTACTTTATTCAAGTTGCCAATTTTCCCATTTGCCATGAATTTAAAATATCTCCTTGCATTTCTTTAATTATTAGTATGTTTGAGCATCTTCTCAAATTTTTTCTTACTTTTGGTTTTCTCTTTTATAAACTGTCTCTGTTTCCTTTGCCAGTTTTTCTATAGGGATTCCCATATTTTTACATTGATTTTCATCAGTTTATTGTATAGTTTAGATATTAGTCCTTTGTTCATTTTAGACATTGCAAATATCTTTTCACAACTTTCATCATTACCTCTGTCAATATTGTTATTCGAACAGATGTCCTTAATTTTGGTGTAATCTAATTAATCAACTTTACACTTCTTATGGTTTGTGATCTGGATATTTCTAAAGATTTTCTTCCCCACCTATTTATTGAGATATGGTTGAGATATAATCAATATACAATAAACTGCATGTATTTAAAGTCTACAATTTGATGACTTTTGACTTACATATATAACCATAACCACGATCAAAATAATAATTTATCCACCACCCAGGAACATTTCCTCATTCCCTTTTGTCATCCCTCCTTCCTATTTTTTTTAACTTTTAAAAAAGATTTTATTTATTAATTCATGAGAGACAGAGAGAGGCAGAGGGACAAGCAGACTCCCCATGGAGCAGGGAGCCGGATGCAGGACTCAATCACAGGACCCCGGGATTACGACCTGAGGTGAAGGCAGTCAGTTAACTGGCCCAGCCACCCAGGCGCCCTGTAATCCCTCTTTCCTAATCCCCCTTAGTCTCACTCTGCTTTACCACAGCATGCATATATTCAGTTGTTCAAGTACTATTTTATTTGTTGATAGTAGTAGATTTGTAATGCTAAAAAAATACTAGCACTACACAGTAAAAATGGGCATTTGTTTTTAGTTATTTTTAGGGGAGAAAGTTTCAAGGGAGGTATTTTACACACAGTATCATTTGAACTGGATCTTGTCAAATAAATACATAGAAGAAGTAAAAGGTATAGTAAGTTTCATATAATATAAAACCCCTGTGAGTAATTATGCAAAAAATGAACAAAAATACATACACAATTAGAACTAATAAGAACATTAAAAAAAGATTTCTGAGGGACACCTGGGTCGTTCAGTTGGTTAAGAGTCTGCCTTTGGCTCAGGTCATGATCCTGGGTCCTGGGATTGAGCCCCACATTGGGTTCCTTGCTCAGCAGGGAGCCTGTTTCTCCCTCTGCCTGTTGCTCCCCCTGCTTGTGCTCTCTCTCTATGTCACATAAATAAATTAAAAAAAAAAAAAAAGATTTCCAAGTACAAACCACAATATTACCCAAGCAATAGTATTTATATTGGTTCTTTTTTTTTCTTTTCCTTTTTTTTTTTTTTTTAAGATTCCATTCATTTATCTGAGAGTGAGAAAGAATGAGTGGGAGGAAGGGCGGAGGGAGAGGGAGAAGCAGGCTCCCCGATGAGCAGGGAGCCCCACTCGGGGCTGGATCCCAAGACCTAAAGATTATGACCTGAGCCCAAGGCAGATGCCCAACCAACTGAGCCACCCAGGTGCCCCAGTTATCTTGGTTCTGAAACTGAATAATGAGTGGCACCTGGGTGGCTCAATTGGCTAAGCCTCTGCTTTCAGCTCAGGTCATGATCCTGGGGTCCTGGGATGGAGCCCCTGTGGGGCTCCCTGCTCAGTCGGGAGTCTGCTTCTCTCTCTTCCTCTGCCCCTTCCCCGGCTTGTACTCTCTCTGTCTCTCTGTCTCAAATAAATAAATAAAATCTTAAAAATAAATAAATAAATAAAACTGAAAAATGAAAATGCATGAAATGAATGCTCTTGGCCCATCTCCCTTATGTATGTACATACAAATATTCTAAGTAAAATACCAGTTAACTTAATCAGTGTATTAAAAAATAATTATCTGGGGGCACCTGGCTGGCTTAGGCAGAAGAGCATGTGACTCTTGATCTCAGGGTTGTGAGCTGTGAGTTCAAACCCCATGGTGGATGTAGAGCCTAGTTTAAATAAATAAGTAAGTAAGTAAATAAATAAATAAATAAAATATCTGCACAGTATTTTTCTAGTTTCTGAAAAACTCACATAAAGTAGTAAACTGTTCTTGAAAGTCTATAGAGCATACCTGTAAAATCATCTGGGTTTAGACTTTTGGGTAGAAAACTCTTTGACTAATATTCTAATTTCTTTAATGCTTGATGGCATTTTTAAGTTTTTACTATCTTCTTGACCCATTTTGCTATTTATATTTTCCCAGAAATTTATTCATTTCATATAGGTTTATAAATTCGCTAGTATATGGTTATTAATAATGCTGTGATTATTTTCAAAAAATATCTGTTGTTTCTATGTCCCATTTTCATTCTATATTTTGCTTATTTTCTTCTTCTTTTTTTTTTTTAAAGATTTTATTTATTTATTTGACAGAGATAGAGACAGCCAGCGAGAGAGGGAACACAGCAGGGGGAGTGGGAGAGGAAGAAGCAGGCTCGTAGCGGAGGAGCCTGATGTGGGGCTCGATCCTGGAACGCCGGGATCACGCCCTGAGCTGAAGGCAGACGCTTAACCGCTGTGCCACCCAGGTGCCCCTTCTTCTTCTTCTTTTTCTTCTTTTTCTCCTTCTTCTTCTTCTTCTTCTTCTTCTTCTTCTTCTTCTTCTTCTTCTTCTTCTCTCTTTCTTTCTTTCTTTATCATTCTAACTAGAGCTTTTTGTTTCCCCTCTGGTTTATTGATTATATTATTCCCTTTATCCTTATTTCTTCTCTGTGTACTAATAGATTTAGCTTGTTAACTATATATCGTTCTTCTGTATTGCAGTTTATGATTTATCTGCATGATTCATCAGTTTCTGAGAGTGTATGTTAAAATCTCCAGTTCTAATAACTGATGCATTCTTGAGTGCTTTTTCATTTGTCTCCAAACATTTTTTTGTTTCTTTCAAATGTATTTAATATTCTATATCTCTAATTAAAGCTTTAATTGTATCTTAGAAAATCTGACAAACTTTTATTTAGTTTAAAATATTTTATAATTTCTCTTACTTCTTTTCTTTTTTAAGATTTATTTGAGGGGCTCCTGGGTGGCTCAGTCGTTAAGCATCTGCCTTTGGCTCAGGTCATGATCCCAGAGTCCTGGAATCGAGTCCCACATCGGGCTCCCTGCTCTGCTGGGAGCCTGCTTCTTCCTCTCCCACCCCCCCTGCTTGTGTTCCCTCTCTCGCTGGCTGTCTCTCTCTGCCTGTCAAATAAATAAGTAAAATCTTCAAAAAATAATAAGATTTATTTGAGAGAGAGAGTGTGCACCCTCGCTCGCACAGAGGGGCAGGGGCAGAGGGAGAGAAAGAATCTCAAGCAGACTCTCCACTGAGCTTAGAGCCCGATGCAGGGCTCAGTCTCACTACCCTGAGATCATGATCTGAGCTGAAATCAAGAGTCAGAGGCTTAACCGACGAAGCCACCCAGGCGCCCCTCTCTTACTCCTTTTTTAATCCAAGGTATACTAATAGTATGTCCTTAGATTCCAGATATTTGGGGATTTAATAAGCTATCCTTTAAGTAGTTATTTCTCATGTTATTGCATTACAGTCATAGAACATGGGCTGTGTAATACTGATTCTTTAAATCGTAGCATTGGGGCACCTGGCTGGCTCAGTCCATGGAGCACACAACTCTTGATCTTGGGATCATGAGTTCAAGCCCCACATTGGGCACAGAGATTACTTAAAAAAAAAAAAAAAAAAGTAAAGGGGCACCTGGGTGGCTCATTCAGTCAAGCATCCAAGTCTTGATTTTGGCTCAGGTTAGGATCTCAGGGTTGAGCTCTGTGTGGGGCTTCGCACTCAGTGGGGAGCCTGCTTGTTCCTCTCCCTCTGCTCCTCCCCCCCTCAATTAAATAAATAAATAAAATCTTTTTTAAAAAATAAAGGATTCCTCTGTTAAAAAAATAAAAATAAAAAATAAATTTAAAAAATTAAAATGTAGCATTAAGACTTCCTTTGTAACTTAGTACATAGTCTTTAAAGATTTTATTTATATATCTGAGAGAGAGAGAGAGAGCACGAGCAGGGGGAGGGGAAGAGGGAGACAGAGAAGCAGCCTCCCCGCTGAGGGTGGAGCCCAAGTCAGGGCTCAGCACAGGGCTTGACCCCAGAGCCCCAAGATCATGACCTGAGCCGGAAGTCAGCTGCTTAACCAATTGAGTCACCCAGGCGCCCCTTGATCCATCTGTTTCTAAGAGAGCTATGTAAGGGGTGCCTGGGTGGCACAGCGGTTAAGCGTCTGCCTTCGGCTCAGGGCGTGATCCCGGTGTTGTGGGATCGAGCCCCACATCAGGCTCTTCCACTATGAGCCTGCTTCTTCCTCTCCCACTCCCCCTGCTTGTGTTCCCTCTCTCGCTGGCTGTCTCTATCTCTGTCAGATAAATAAATAAAATCTTAAAAAAAAAAAAAGATCTATGTAAGTATTTATTTTTGTTTTAAATTTATCAATTGCTGTTTTATAAGTGTAAAAAAAAAGTGTAAAACAGAATAATAGTACTTTCTCATATAATTGTAATGACTTGTATGAATTAATACATAGGAAGTCTGTAGAGCATGACCGGCACATAGAAGGTGCTTGATGACGGCACCGGAGGAGGTGATGCCAAGTGCAATACGCCAGGCAAAGAAAGACGACTATCATACGGCGTCACTCATCTGTGGAACATAAGAAATGAGAAGATCGGTAGGAGAAGGAAGGGAAGAAGGAAGGGGGGGTAATCAGAAGGGGGAATGAAGCACGAGAGACTATGGACTCTGAGAAACAAACTGAGGGCTTCAGAGGGGAGGGGGTGGGGGAATGGGATAGACCGGTGATGGGTAGTAAGGAGGGCACGTATTGCATGGTGCACTGGGTGTTATACGCAACTAATGAATCATCGAACTTTACATCAAAAACTGGGGATGTGCTGTATGGTGACTAATATAACAAAATAAAAATTTATTATAAAAAAAAGAAGGTGCTTGATGAAGTTAACTATTACTATTTATTTATTTATTTATTTATTTATTTATTTATTTATAAGTCATCAAGTTTAATCTGCATCCCATTGCAGATCTCACTGAAAAGCAGATTCCGATTCTGCTTGTCAGGATGTGTGGGTGAGGCCCTGCATTTCGCGTGACTCAGCATGTCTAGCAAGCATCCAGAGATGTGGACGCTTCCGTCAACGACTCCGTCTTTGAGTAGCACGGTCCTGGAGCTTGTATCTCAACCTGCTGAAAGTACCTGGATGGAGCGGCTTTGAAGAAACAGGCGATCACCAACACCCACCTGTGTCACTTCTGTGACTAGGCCTTCCTGACAGACGGCTGCCTCTCCCAGCCTCCAAGGGCTGCCCCAGGACCTGGCAGAGGAAAAGCCAGACTTGGGCTCTCGGTCCTGCTACCCCTGGGGGCTCCCAGTGCTGCACAAAGTCCTGGGCAACAGGGGGTGGGAGTGGGGCAGGACTAAAGATTTTATTTATTTATTTGTTTGTTTGTTTGTTTGTTTATTTATTTATAAATTCTTCTCTTCCTCCTCCTCCCCTTCCTCCTCCTCTTTCTTATTCAAAAGAGGGAGGGTGGAGGGGCGCCTGGGTGTTGCAGTCGCTGAGCATCTGCCTTCGGCTCAGGCTCAGGGCGTGGTCCTGGCATTCTGGGATCGAGCCCCGCATCGGGCTCTTCCACTGTGAACCTGCCTCTTCAGCCTGCTTCTTCCTCTCCCACTCCCCCTGCTTGTGTTCCCTCTCTTGCTGTCTGTCTCTCTGTCAAATACATAAATAAAATCTTAAAAAAAAATTATTAAAAAAAAAAAAGCGAGAGGGTGGAGACCACAGAGGGAGGGAGAGAGAAAGAATCCTAAACAGACTCCATGCCGAGCTTGGAGCCCAACTCCGAGCTGATAACACAACCCTGAGATCAGGACCTGAGCCAAAATCAAGAGTTGGTTAGGGCAACCGAATCATCCCTAAAGATTTTATTTTTAAGTAATCTCTATACACAATGTGGAGCTCAAATTTACAACCCCAAGATTACTGACTGAGTCAGCCAGGTGCCCCAAGCTATTACTATTTATGTATTTTGAGCCTATATTGCCAAGCACATTTATGTTGGTTATATTTTCATCTTTTCTTTGTTTATCATTATGTAATACTCTCTCCTTGGCCCCATATTTTTTTAAAGATTAATTAATTATTTAGTAATTATTAATTAATAATTAATTAATTATTTTTGGGAGAAGGGTAGAGGGAGAGAGAATCGTTTTTTGTTTTTTGTTTTTTTTTTAAGATTTTATTTATTTATTTGACAGAGAGAGACAGCCAGCAAGAGAGGAAACACAAGCAGGGGGAGTGGGAGAGGAAGAAGCAGGCTCAGAGCGGAAGAGCCGGATGTGGGCTGGATCCCACAACGCCGGGATCACGCCCTGAGCCGAAGACAGACGCTCAGCCGCTGTGCCACCCAGGCGCCCCTGGGAGAGAGAATCTTAAGCAGACTCCACAATGAG
Organism: Ursus maritimus; assembly: GCF_017311325.1. Classification (NCBI taxonomy): domain Eukaryota; kingdom Metazoa; phylum Chordata; class Mammalia; order Carnivora; family Ursidae; genus Ursus; species Ursus maritimus. The sequence goes on along the minus strand of NW_024424564.1, from coordinate 472,607 downwards.
CATGGAGCCAAGGTGGGGCTCTATCTCAGGACCCTGAGATCACCACCTGAGCCGAAATCAAGAGTCTGATTCTCAACCGACTGTGCCACCCAGGTGCCATGGCCCCATAATTTTTTGCCTTGAATTTTATCACCTATTACATAAAAAAAAAAATTTATTTTAAGTAGGCTCCAGGCCCAGGATGGGCCTTGAACTCATCATGCCCCTGATACCAACAGTCACGTTCCTCACCGACTGAGCCAGCCAGGCAGCACCCTTTTGTCTTTGGTTAAAAAAAATTTTTTTTTAAAGTATTTTATCACATATTAAAACCCAATTTACTTTTGGTTTGTTTGTTTATTTATTTATTTATTTATATTTATTTTTTGCCTGGCAAAGCTTTTCCCGTGATCACAGATTGAGTTTCTAGGGAAGCCATCACTAAGATGGAGAATAGAGTGCAGGCAGTTTATTAGTGAGTGCTGTTGGGATCAACCCGGAAAGAAAGGAAGCGAGATTGGACAGAAGGAGAAATTGATGGCTGAGCAGTCCCAAGGCTTCAACTAATTCTGAAGGGAACTGTGAAAAAAGGTTATATCTCACACTCTGTAGAGCAAGTGTTTTACCAAGGCATGTGACATACTTGGCACTTCCTGCTCAACCAGTCCACGTGGCATGATGTTATCAATATAGCAGATCGATCTGGGATTCTCTGAGAGATGTCTAGCTGGTTGGCTCTCTCCAGATCACTTAATGACAGAGAGCAGAAGAGTAAACATAGCCCTGGGGTAAGACTGTGAATGTATATTGTTGCCTTTTACAAGTGAATGTGAACTGTTTCTTTTCTTCCTTCTGATAGGGATGGAAAAGAATGCATCTGCCAGACCAAGGGTTGCATACCATGTACTTGGGCCCCTGTTAATCTGCTCTAGCAGATGCCACATATGGCAAAGCAGCTGCAATTAGGGCTACTACTTGGCTGAATTTATAGTATTTCACACACATCCTCCAGCATCTGGTTTTTGCAGGGACCAGATTGGTGAATTAAATGAAGAAATGATACAGACTACTGCTTTTACATTCTTTTGTTTTTTCCACGGTCCAGTGGTCTTTCATTCTGTTTACACATGTCCTGAATTCATAAGGAATGGGTTCCAGCAGCCCAGGCTCCTTTCCACTGGTTCTCACAAAGTATGCTTCTCTGGGTGGTACAGGCTGGTGCTTCCCAAGTACCTTTCTCATTGGTTTCTTTCTTGATCATTCTCCTTCACACACTTCAAGAAACTCTCAGCTCTTAGAGTGCTTATTATGCTCAATATGTATATTAGTTCTCTTGACAAGAATCTTGCCCTTAATTTGTGTGTTTACGACAATGCCGAGCATGCTGGGTAACATTGTAGACTCCTCCAGTTTTGCTCTGGCAACATTGGGGGGGCGTCCTTTTTTTTTTTTTTTAAGATTTTATTTATTTATTTGACAGAGAGAGAGAGAGAGAGCACAGGCAGGGCGAGCAGCAGAGGGAGAGGGACAAGTAGATTCCCTGCTGAGCAGGGAGCCCGATGTGGGACTCGATCCCAGGACGACGCTAGGATCATGACCAGAGCCAAAGGCAGACATTCAACTGACTGAGCCACCCAGGCGCCCCTTGGGGTGCTCCTTTTTGAATAGTGCACATTTCCTTGATGTCTGCAATGTCATGTTTCTTTTAGATTCGCATATTTGTGGCCAAAGGAACAACTCCATGTTTTCTAAAAGGTTTATTTTCTAAAAATAAGATCTTTAAAAAAAAAAAAAGAATTTATTTTTAAGTAATCCCTACACTCAAGGTGGAGCTCGAACTCACAAGGCTGAGATCAAGAGTCATACGCTCTACCGATTGAACCAGCCAGGTGCCCCTACTTAAAAATAAAATCTTTGAAAAATAAATAAAATTTAAAATTTACTTGAAATAGATATCTTCTTAGGAAAACAAAACTTACCTAAACTGATCAAAGAAGTAAGAGAAAATTCTGAGTGGTCCTATATATCTATTAAGTACTCTGAATATGTCATTTAAAAGCTTTCCCACAAAGAAAACTGTAAACCTAGATGGATGTATTAGTGAATTAGTCCAAACATTCAGGGAAGAAATAACACCAATCTTACAAAAACTTTTCCAGATCATAGAGAAAAAGAAGATTTCCAATTCATTTTGCGACACTATAACCTGAAAAAAATTTTAAATTATATATAATTTAAATATATATAGTTTAAATATAAATTTAAATTATAAAGTAGGACAAGTACAGGCCCCCTCTCTCATTAAGTTTGATGTGAAAATCCCACACAAAATAGCAAATAGAATCTATCAATATGTTAAAAGACATTAAGAAACATTATAACCAGGGGCGCCTGGGTGGCACAGCGGTTGGGCGTCTGCCTTCGGCTCAGGGCGTGATCCCGGCGTTATGGGATCGAGCCCCACATCAGGCTCTTCTGCTATGAGCCTGCTTCTTCCTCTCCCACTCCCCCTGCTTGTGTTCCCTCTCTCGCTGGCTGTCTCTCTCTCTGTCGAATAAATAAATAAAATCTTAAAAAAAAAAAAAAGAAACATTATAACCAGCCTGACTCTATTTCAGTAATTCCAGTGTGGTTTAACATTGGCAAACCAAACAATATAATTTATCACATTAACAGAATAAAATAGATAGATCATGTAATCCTCTCTATAGTTGCAGAAAAAGTATTTGATAAAATTCAACACCTGCTGATGATTAAAAAACTTATTAGCAAACTAGAAATAGATAAGACTTTAAAAATTTTTGATAGTGGGTGTCTACCAAAAACCTACAGCGGATATCATACACATCTAATGGTAAAATATTGAAAGTTTTCTCCTGTCTTAGAAAATCAACAATCCTACAATGTGAATAAACCTTGAAAACATTATATTAAGTGAAAGAAAGCCAAACACACACGATCACATATTGTATGATTCCATTTATATAAATTATCCAGAATAGGTAAATCCATAAAAATGAAAGATTGGTGGTTGCCAGGGGCTGGAGATAGGGGATAAGGGGAATGATTGCTTAATGAATACGGGGTTTTGTTATGCGGTGGTGAAAATGATTAAGAACTAGACAGAGGTGATAGTTGCATGGTATTGTAAATGAACTGAATGACACTGAATTGTAGTTTTTTTTCTTGTGATGCCTTTTTCTGACTTTTGTGTCAAGGTAATGTTGGTTTCATGGAATGACCGAGCACATTCCTTCTCCTCTTCATCCTCCTTTATTTTCTTTTTTAAGAGTTTGAAAGGATTGGTATTAATTCTTTAAATGTTTAGTAGAATTCAGAAGTGCCTGGGTGGCTTGTTGGTTAAATGTCTGCCTTCATTCCAGGTCATGATTGCAGGGTCTGGGGATTGAGCCCCACATCGGGCTCCCTGCTCAGCGGGAAGTCTGCTTCTCCCTCTCCCTCTGCCCCTCCCCTTGCTTGTGCTCTCTCTTTCTCAAAAAAAAAAAAAAAAAAACTTTAAAAAAATGTTTGGTAAAATTCACCAGTGAAGCCATCTGGTCCTGGACTTTTTATTTTGTTGGGAGGTTTTGGTTACTGATTCATTATCTTTGCTTGTTATAGGTCTGTTCAGATTTTTTATTTCTCCTTGAATCAGTTTTAGCAATTCCTCTGTTTCTAGGGATTTGCCCATTTTCATGTAGATAATCTAATCTGTTGGTGTATAACTGTTCATGTATTCTCTCACAGTCCTTTTTATTTCTATAAGTTTGGTAATGATGTCTCCACTTTTACTTCTGTTTTTAGTTATTTGTGTTTCTCTTTTTCTTAGGCTTGCTAAGGTTTGTTAGTTTTTTTTTTTTTAAGATTTTATTTATTTATGTGACAGAGAGAGACAGCCAGCGAGAGAGGGAACACAAGCAGGGGGAGTGGGAGAGGAAGAAGCAGGCTCATAGTGGAAGAGCCTGATGTGGGGCTCGATCCCACAACACCGGGATCACGCCCTGAGCCGAAGGCAGACGCTTAACCGCTGTGCCACCCAGGCGCCCCATAAGGAGGTTTTTGATGACCTTAACAAGACCAATTTCTTTCACATGGTGGGGATTACACTTGATTTGTAGGGGGTTGAAGAGAGAATGGGAGAAACTATCAAAGACTACTAAGGTTTTACTAAAAGAAACCAAGAGCCAAACTGAGGAGGCTCCCAGTGTAACCATCCCCAGTTAACAGGGATAATAACCACAATGGAACACATTGAATAGATTTAAATCCATGAATTCATAATGTTATTTAAAAAAATACTAGTCATCGTAAGACGATAGGGAACCAACCCGCTATTTTGAAAACCCTGGATAAGGAAAAAGTAACAAAAATTTATCTTGCCTTGCCAACAACTACTTTGAGGGGAAGTTCTTCATTATAAAAGTATGACAGTTGGGGTGCCTGGGTGGCTCAGTCAGTTAAGCATCCGACTCTTAATTTTGGCTCAGCTCATGATCTCATGGATTGTGAGATTGAGCCCCACATCAGGCTCTGCGGTTCGCAGGAAGTCTGCCTGATGATTCTTTCCTTCTGTCCCTCCCCTCCCCACTCTCTCTTTCTCTAACAAATAAATTAAATTAATCTTTTTTTTTTTTAAAGATTTTATTCATTTGACAGAGAGATACAGTGAGAGAGGGAACACAAGCAGGGGGAGTGGGAGAGGGAGAAGCAGGCTTCCCGCTGAGCAGGGAGCCCCATGCGGGGCTCGATTCCAGGACCCTGGGGTCATGACCTGAGCCGAAGGCAGACACCTAACGACTGAGCCACCCAGGCGCCCCTAAATTAAATTAATCTTTAAAAAAAAAGTATGGCAGCTAATAAATGAAGAAGGAATAATACAATGAGAACATCAGCACTTTGAGCGACAACAGTTGCTGACATCACAAAAAGAGATAAGCAGATATTATATGCCTCCTGACGGAAGAACTCACCACCATCTATGAGCTAGGCTTACTAAAATAATCAAATCTGAGTCTTAGCCTCTCAATCCAATACCAATTTGCAAGAAATTCATAAAACAAAGGAAAGACACCACACAGCAAAATCCAAAATGCAGAAAATTCTATCAGCAAAATCCAGAAGGTGGGAAATTCTGTAAGATAACAATCTAGTTTCTTCAACAAATAAACTGCAAGGGGCACCTGGGTGGCTCAGTCGTTAAGCGTCTGCCTTCGGCTCAGGGCGTGATCCCAGTGTTCTGGGATCGAGCCCCACGTCAGGCTTTTCCACTGAGAGCCTGCTTCTTCCTCTCCCACTCCCTTTGCTTGTGTTCCCTCTCTCGCTGGCTGTGTCTCTCTCTGTCAAATAAATAAATAAAATCTTAAAAAAAAAAAACTGCAAGAGAAAAATGTCCCATAAGATTAATAGATGATCATTTGTGTATTTCTCCTGAATATCTTCAGGATAGGGAATGCCTGAGACAGTCCTTATTACAGGATTGGGTCACCATAAGATAATTTTTTTTTTTAAATTTAGAAACATTTTTACTCTCTCTTAAAGCATACTAAATTTCTTCTTATAAAATTAGAAAATCTGGGGTGCCTGCCTGGCACAGATGGAATGGCATGTGACTCTTGAACTTGGGGTTGTGAGTTCTAGCCCCACATCAAGTGTAGAGGTTACTTAAAAATAAAATCCTGGGGCGCCTGGGTGGCTCAGTGGTTAAGCGTATGCCTTCGGCTCAGGTCATGATCCCAGAGTCCTGGGATCGAGCCCCACATCGGGCTCCTCCTCTGGGAGGCCTGCTTCTTCCTCTCCCACTCCCCCTGCTTGTGTTCCCCCTCTCTCTGGCTGGCTCTCTCTGTCAAATAAATAAAATCTTAAAAAAAAAAATCCTTGGGGCGCCTGGGTGGCGCAGTCGTGAAGCGTCTGCCTTGGGCTCAGGGCGTGATCCCAGGGTCCTGGGATCGAGCCCCACATCAGGCTCCTCCACTGGGAGCCTGCTTCTTCCTCTCCCACTCCCCCTGCTTGTGCTCCCTTTCTCGCTGGCTGTCTCTCTCTCTGTCAAATAAATAAATAAAATCTTAAAAAAAAAATAAAATCCTTAAAATTAAAAAAAAAATCTGTTTATACATCTTGAAGGATGTGTAAGAAACTGCCTATATGAAGGGGAACTGAATGCAAGATATCGCTGCACATATTTTGTTCTTTTTATGTTTTATTCCTGTTTTATGTAGTCAAAACATAAAATAATTGGGAAGGAGGGAGGGAGAGGGGAAGGAGGGAAGGAGGGAAGGAGGGAAGGAAGGAAAATCTTCAGACCCATTATGTTTCTCTGAAGCTTCCACCAAGTACACTTACTTCTACCCTGTGGTTAACCCTGCTTCTGTGTAACAACCCTTCAGATCTTTGAATACGTCTCTCTTTTTCCTTTCAGTTTTCCTTTCTTCAGCTATATGTCTGCACATCCTCCCCTTACTCTTCAAGTGACTTGGTGACTTGGTTAACAACCCCTTCCCGATTGCGCTGGCCTCTCCTAGCTGTACACGGCCCGGTCGTCAATGCGTGTAGCCCAGGACTGAGTGTCAGATTGCAGGAGGGACGACCACTTGGCGCATCCTGAAGACCATGTCATTTAATGGAAACAAAGCGTAAATAAAATGATTCGGCAGCTCCGTTCCTGATTATAGACCCAAGAGAAGTGAAAACATCTATCTCCACAAAAACTTGTACGTGAATGCTCATGGCAGCAGTATTCCTAACGGCCAGAAGGCAGTGAAGAAACCCAGAGTGTCGCCCCAAAATATGCCTCTTTGACATGAAATTATTTTTAACTAAAGGCAATTAAGAAGCAGCAAACACATAAAAAGCTCTCTTTCTACCCTCCTTTTCTGCCTAAAGGCAGAATATAAATTCTTTACTGGAGATGCTCCAGACTCTTATCGGCCCAGAGACGGCACCAGAGAAATCCCCAAACAAACGTCACTCCATTAGTTTCCTCCCATATGTTGACCTTCCCACAGTTTGCTGCCCTTAGAAGCCTAAAACTTCCTTTGTCCTCTCCTGTCATTTTGCCATAAATTTATTGCTCTTTTTTGAAGATGCTATATTAGCTAGAGTTCTAAGCCACCACTTTGAATTACTCTCCATTGAGGCTTCTCCGCTCTGATGTGGCTGCGTGTGTTAACAAACGTGTCCGTTTTATCTCGTTAATCTCTCTTTTTTGTTAAAGAGCCCCATCGGAGAACCTAAGATGGGTAGAGGTAAGGTTGTTTCCTACAATGGAAATAACCCAAATGTCCATCTACAGAAAAATGGATAAGCAAAATGTTATATATCCAGACAATTAATATTATTTACCCATAAAAAGAACAGAGTACTGGGGCACCTGGATGGCTCAGGTGGTTAAGTGTCTAACTCTTGATTTTGGCTCAGGTCATGATCTCGGGGTCCTAAGATTAAGCCCTGAGTTGTGCTCCATGTTCAGCACAGAGCCTGCTTAAGATTCTCTCTCTCTCTTTCTCTCCCTCTGCCCTCCGCCCCCACTCATGCTCTCTCTCTTTCCAAAAAAAAAAAAAAAAAAAAAGGTGAAAACATTACGTTAAATAAAGAAGCTAGTCAGAAATGTCCAAGTATTATATAATTCCATTATTATGAAAGTTCAGAAAAGAGCAATCTATAGAGACAGAGAGTAGATTAGTGGTTGCTTAGGGCTTAGGGAGAGGGGTGAAGGGGTGATAGGAAGGTGATAGTCAATGGGCACGGGGTTTCATGCTCTCTCCTTCTGCTCGTGCTTTCTCTTGCTATCTCTGTTACTATCTCTGCTTGCTCTCTCTCTCAAATAAATAAATAAATAAATAAATAAATAAATAAAATCTTTTAAAAAATATATCAAGGTTTGAGACCCCTGGCTGGCTCACTCTGTTGAGTGTGTTCTGGATCCTGGGGTGGGATCCAGTGGGACCCCCACACTGGATGTAAAATTTACTTAAAAATTAAATTAGAAAGGGGCATTTTGGTGACTCAATTGGTTGAGCATCTGACTTCAGCTCAGGTCATGATCTCTGGGTCCTGGGATCGAGCCCTGGGATGGGTACCCGCTCAGTGGGGAGTCTGCTTGTCCCTCTCCTTCTGCCCCTTCCCCTGCTGGTGCTATCCCTCTCTCTCTCAACTAAAATTGTTTTAAAAAATTAAATTAGGGGCGCCTGGGTGACTCAGTCGATTGAGTGTCCAACTCTTGGTTTTGGCTCAGGTCATGATCTCAGGGTTGTGAGATAGAGCCCCGGGTCCTGCTCAGGGTGGAATCTGCTTGGGATTCTTTCCCCCTTCTTCTCCCTCCCCCACTTCTCCCCCCCACTCTTTCTCTTTCTCTCTCTCAAAATAAATAAATCAATACATACATAAAATCCTTTAAAAACAAACAAATTTATCAAATTTTAAAAATCTTTAAAAAATAAAATAAAAAAATTTAAAGTAAAAAGAAATGAAATAAGAGGTTTCAAGAGAAAGTGACAAATAGTAAAGACAGACAAGGAAGATATAAAATCCTTGGCTCACATTTTTTTTTTCCTTAGGCAACTTCCTTTGAGCATCTTCAAGGACTCCACTAACAGGTTAATAGAAATCTCTGAAAAAGAAAACTAAAGCAAAGGAACAGAAAAAAATACCAAAACAACAAACAAACAAAAAAAATACTCAAGAAGATTTTCCTGAAATTAAAAAATTCAAAACTACATATTAAAAGAATATAGAGAGGGCAGGAATGGTGGCTCGAATTCCAGTTGTGGCCAGTACTTCCACTGCAGAATAGCCCAGAACAGCAAGAAGGGGTCAGCCAGTCCTTCCCACAAGTGCAGGAGCTCGGGGGTTACAGCGCCAGGGAGAAGAATCAAGTGTCCACCACCAGCTTTAGGCAGGGTATCAGTATGGAAGCCATGAGAGAGAAAAAAATGGCGCCCTCCAATTTCAGCACAAGACCTATGGAAAAGCTGCCAAGCCATTGCCCTTTAAGGACCCAAACTTTGTGCACTCTGGCCATGGTGGTGCGGTAGCTGGCAAGAACAGGACCTGGAAGAACCTGAAACAAATTCCTGCTGCTCAAAGGGCAAAGCCGTGGCAACTTCGGTATTGATGCTCCTCCATCCTTTAAACTGGCTCAGAAGTCTTCTGATGTTTCAGGTCTTCTTGCCAACGGCACAGACCCCCAGAGCAAGATACAGTTCAACACCATTGAAGAGTTTTCCTGTGTTCAGAGGCTGCCATTCAATGTCATCACTGGCTATGTGGCCCTGAGGAAGGCTGCAAGCATCATTCCCTGAGCCTTGAGAAATGGAGACCAAGTGGACACTGTCTCAAAGGCAAATTTTGGACTCATGATTTTCTTTTATGGAAACAAACTTATTCTGTCAATCTGGAAATGTCAGTGCTGTGCCTTAGAAAAAATGTTCGGCTTTAATTTAAGGGTTTCCCCCCTCTGTTTTCCCTCCAAGAGTGATATTTCCTGTTGAATTAAATTATACTTCAGTTGGAGGCACCTGGGTGGCTCAGTTTATTAAGTGTCAGACTCTTGATTTCAACTCAGGGCATGATCTCAGGGTCCTGAGATAGAGCTCTCTGTGGGGCTCCACGGTGGGTGTGGAGCCTACTTAAGAGTCTCTCTCCCATTCCGTCTGCCCCTCCCCTCCCCCCATGCACACTCCCATGCTTGCATGCTCTCTCTCTCTCAAAAAAAATATACTTCAGTTGTTGCCTCAAGTAAAATTGTTTGACAAGAAAAAAAATATAGCAGGTGCCTAAAATATTGACCTACAATGACCAAGACAAAGACATATTCTAATAAATTTATTAGACTTTTTTTTTTTCCCTCGAGAGAGCAGGCGCACGTGGGGGGTGGGTCAGAGGGCGAGGGAGAGAGAGAATCTTAAGTGGGCTCCACATCTAGCACAGAGCCCAACACGGGGCTGGATCTCAGGACCCTAAGAGCATGACCTGAGCCAAAATCAGTCAGCCAGCGCCCTTAGACCTTAAAGAAAAAAATCTTTTAACCAGACAAAAAGAACATAGATTTGGGATGCCTGGGTGGCTCAGTAGGTTAAGCGGCTGCCTTCATTTCAGGTCATGATCCCAGGGTCCTAAGATCGAGTCCCACATCAGGCTCCTTGCTCAGAGGGGAGCCTGCTTCTCCCTCTGCCTACTCTGACTGCTGCTCCGCTTGCTTGTGCTCTCTCTCTCTCTGACAAATAAATAAAATCTTAAAAAAAAAAAAAGAGCATAGACTCATAAGGGACAAATTAGATACTTTTCAGACTTGTCTGACAGCAATGATTTATGCAAGAAAAGAAAATGAAGTTAATGTATTTTAAATATTTAAGAAAAGGACATGTGAGCCAAAGCAAACTAACCTTCCACTGTAATGGACAGAGACAAATTGTTATCAATATGCAGGAACTCAGGGAATATTGTTCCCATGAGCCCTTCCTAGGAAATCCACTGGAGAATGCAATTCAGAGAACCAACTCTCTGGAGAGACATCAATATAAGGGCTCTGAGTAAATGTTATAATATTAGTTACTTAGAGAACTGAGACTAAATGAAGATTAAAAGAGAAAGTATATTATGTAATGGCCATATGATCTGACAATGTAGGTATTATAACCATGAAAAAATGGGAAGAGAATGAGGATAGCATCTGCAAAAACAAAAAACAACAAAAAAAATCGTATCCGTTTCTGTAATTGGTGGAGGTAGTATTACTAGCTATTCAGAAACTATTTAATATGTAATGCAGGATAAGGTAAATGAGTAACTATAAAATATTCTAATTCATTTCTGTGCCCTTGGGAACCATGATTTTTTTTATTTTTAAAATTTATTTTAATTTCTTTTAAAGATTTAATTTATTTATTTTAGAGAGAGAGAGTGCCAGCAGGGGGAGGAGCAGAGGGGGAAGGAGAGAAAGAATCTTAAGCAGACTCCCTGCTGAGTGCACAGCCTGACTCAGGGCTCCGTCGCAGGACCCTGGGATCATGACCTGAGCTGAAACCAAGAGCCAGATGCTTAATCAACTGAGCCACCAGGTGCCCTGATTTTTTTTTTTTTTAGAAGTCCAGTTACCTTGGAGTTTATTTAAACCAAGAGAAAAAGGTCATGTTTTCATGCAATACATATTATGTATGTGTGACAGGAGCGCCTGGGTGGCTCAGTTGGTTAAGTGTCTGCCTTCAGCTCAGGTCATGATCCCAAGGTCCTAGGATCAAGTCCCACGTCAGGCTTCCTGCTCGGCGGGGAGTCTACTTTTCCCTCTCTCTCTGTTGCTCTCCCTCTTTGTCAAATAAATAAATAAAATCTTTAAAAAAATTAAAAAATTAAAAGCCCAGTTCACTTTCTGAAGAATCCACATAGAAGACAAAATATAATGTTTCATGGAGGCTAAAGAGCATCCTACTAAAGAATGAATGGGTCAACCAGGAAATTAAAGAATTAAAAAAAATTCATGGAAACAAATGAAAATGAAAACACACTGTTCAAAATCTTTGGGATGCAGCAAAGGCAGTCCTAAGAGGGAAGTATATAGCACTACCAGCCTTTCTCAAAAAACAGGAAAGGTCTCAAATACACAACCTAACCTTACACCTAAAGGAGCTGGAAAAAGAACAGCAAATAAAGCCTAAACTCAGCAGGAGAAGAGAAATAATAAAGATTAGAGCAGAAATCCATGAAATAGAAACCAAAAGAACAGCAGAACAGATCATGAAACTAAGGGCTGGTTCTTTGAAATAAGATTGATAAACCCCTGGCCAGACTTATCAAAAAGAAAAGAGAAAGGACCCAAATTAATAAAATCATGAATGAAAGAGGAGAGATCACAACCAACACTTAAGAAATACAAACAATTATAAGAACATATTATGAGCAACTATATGCCAACAAATTCAGCAATTTGGAAGAAATGGATGTATTCCTAGAGATGTATAAACTACCAAAACTGAAACAGAAAGAAACAGAAAACCTGAACAGACCCATAACCATCAAGGAACCTGAAGCAGTAATCAAAAATCTCCCAACAGGGACGCCTGGGTGGCTCAGCCGGTTAAGCATCTGCCTTTGGCTCAGGTCATGATCCCAGGGTCCTAGGGTTGAGTCCCACATCAGGCTCCTTGCTCAGCAGGGAGCCTCCTTTCACTCTGCCTGCCACTCTCCCTGCTTGTGTGCTCTCTCTCTCTCTCTGATAGATAGATAGATATAGATAGATAGATAGATAGATAGATAGATAGATATAGATAAATATATAAAATCTTTTTTAAAAAAAGAAACTTTCCCAACAAACAAGAGCCCAAGGTCGGATGGCTTCCCAGGGGAATTCTACCAAACATATAAAGAAGAATTAATACCTATTCTTCTGAAACTGCTCCAAAAAATAGGAATGGAAGGAAAACTTCCAAACTCTTTTTATGAGGCCTGCATTACCTTGATTCGAAAACCAGACAAAGACCCCACCAAAAAGGAGAATTACAGACCAATATCCCTGATGAACATGGATGCAAAAATTCTCACCAAAATACCAGCCAATAGGATCCAACAGTACATTAAAAGGATTATTCACCATGACCAAGTGGGATGTATTCCTGGGCTGAAGGGTGGTTCAACATCCGCAAATCAATCAAAGTGATACACTACGTTAATAAAAGAAAGCACAAGAGCCATATGATCCTCTCAATAGATGCAGAAAAAGCATTTGACACAGGACAGCATTCTTTTTCCTTTTCTTTCTTTCTTTCTTTCTTTCTTTCTTTCTTTCTTTCTTTCTTTCTTTCTTTCTTTCTTTCTTTCTCTTTCCTTCCTTCTTTCCTTCCTTCCTCTTAGATTTTATTCATTTATTTGTCAGAGAGAACGAGCACAAGCAGGGGGAGCAGCAGGCAGAGGGAGAAGCAGGCTCCCTGCTGAGCAAGGAGCCCGATGTGGAACTGGATCCCAGTCCTGGAATCATGACCTGAGCCAAAGGCAGATGCTTAACAGACTGAGCCACCCAGGTGTCCCTACAGTATCCTTTTTTTTTTTTTTTAAGATTTTATTTATTTATTTGAAAGAGATAGAGACAGCCAGCGAGAGAGGGAACACAAGCAGGGGGAGTGGGAGAGGAAGAAGCAGGCCCACAGCGGAGGAGCCTGACGTGGGGCTCGATCCCATAACGCCGAGATCATGCCCTGAGCCGAAGGCAGACGCTTAACTGCTGTGCCACCCAGGCGCCCCTACAGTATCCTTTTTTGATTAAAATTCTTCTTAGTGTAGGGATAGAGGGAACATACTTCAATGTCATAAAAGCCATATACAAAAAGCCCACAGCGAATATCATTCTCAATGATAAAATGATAAAAGCTGAAAGCTTTTCCCCTAAGGCCAGGAGCACCGCAGGGTTTTACACTATCATGAATGCTGTTCAACATAGTACTAGAAGCCCTAGCCTCAGTAATCAGACAAAAAGAAATAAAAGGCATCCGAATCGATAAAGAAGTCCAACTCTGACTCTTTGCAGATGATATGATGCTCTATGTGAAAAACCCAAAAGACTCCACCCCAAAATTGCTAGAACTCATACAGGAATTCAGCAAAGTGGCAGGCTATAAAATCAGTGCACAGAATCAGTTATATTTCTATATACTAACAATGAGACAGAAGAAAGAGAAATTAAGGAGTCAATCCCATTTACAATTGCACCAAAAACCATAAGATACCTAGGAATAAACCTAACCAAAGAGGTAAAGGATCCGTACTCAGAAAACTATAGAACACTCATGAAATAAATTGAGGAAGACACAAAGAAATGGAAAAATGTTCCATGCTCATGGGTTGCAAGAACAAATATTGTTAAAATGTCTATGCAACCTAGAGCAATCTACACATTCAATACAATCCCTATCAAAATACCATCAACTGGGGTGCCTGGGTGGCTCAGATGGTTGGGCATCTGCTTTTGGCTCAGGTCATGGTCTCCAGGTCCTGGGATTGAGCCCCATGTTGGGCTCCCGGCTCAGCAGGGAGTCTGCATCTCCCTCTCCCTCTGCCTCTCCCCCTGTTTGTGTTCTCTCTGTCTCTCTCACTCTCAAATGAATAAATAAAAATCCTTAAAAAAATACTAAAATACCATCAACTTTTTTTCACAGAGCTGAAACAAATAATCCTAAAATTTGTATGGAACCAGAAAAGACCCCGAATAGCTAAAGGAATGTTGAAAAAGAAAACCAAAGCTGGTGGCGTCACAATCCTGGACTTGAAGCTCTATTACAAAGCTGTAATCATCAAGACATAGTTCTGGCACAAAAGCACACAAAGATCAATGGAACAGAACAGATAACTCAGAAATGGACCCTCAACTCTAGGGTCAACTAATCTTCGACAAGCAGGAAAGAATATCCAATGGAAAAAAGACAGTCTCTTCAACAAATGGTGTTGGGAAAATGGGACAGTCACATGCAGAAGAATGAAACTGGACCATTTCCTTACACCATACACAAAAATAGACTCAAAATGGATGAAAGACCTAAATGTGAGACAGGAATCCATCAAAATCCTAGAAGAGAACACAAGTAGCAACCTCTATGACCTTGGCCGCAGCAACTTCTTGCTAGACACATCTCCAAAGACAATGGAAACAAAGGCAAAAATGAACTATTGGGACTTCATCAAGATAAAAAGCTTTTCCACAGCGAAGGAAACAGTCAATAAAACCAAAAGACAACTGACAGAATGGGAGAAGATATTTGCAAATGAGATATCAGATAAAGGGCTAGCATACAAAATCTATAAAGAACTTACCAAACGCAACACCCAAAGAACAAATAATACAATCAAGAAATGAACAGAAGACATGAACGGGGTGCCTGGGTGGCTCAGTCAGTTAAGCGTCTGCCTTCAGATTAGGTCGTGATCCCAGGGTCCTGGGATCCAGCCGCATGTTAGGCTCTCTGCTTAGCGGGAGCCTGCTTTTCCCTCTCCCTGCTGCTCCCCCTGCTTGTACTCTCTCTCTGTCAAATAAATAAATAAAATCTTTAAAAAACAACTTAAAAAAAAAAGAAGATAAACAGACATTTCTCCAAAGAAGACATCCACATGGCCAACAGACACATGAAAAAGTGCTCAACATCACTCGGCATCAGGGAAATACAAAACAAAACCACAATGAGATACCACCTCACACCAGTCAGAATGGCTAAAATTAACAAGTCAGGAAATGACAGATGTTGGTGAGGATGTGGAGAAAGGGGAACCCTCCTACACTGTTGATGGGAATGCAAGCTGGTGCAGCCACTCTGGAAAACAGTATGGAGGTTCCTCAAAAAGTTGAGAATAGAGCTACCCTAGTAGCAACAATAGCTAAAATAAAAAAGAACAATTATAACAATATACTATAATAAAAATATACTATATTTTTATAAATATGTAAATAATATACTGAAGTATTTTAAAAACATATTTATAAATATACAAAAAATATATAAGTATGTAAATAACAATATACTAAAGAAATAGAAGTTATATAAATGTGGTCTCCCTCTCTCAAAAAAGAAAAGAAATCTTGCCATTTGGGAGTTAAGATGGCGGAGGAGTAGGAGACACCGTTTTCAGCCGGTCCCCCGAGTCGAGCTGGATAGGTACCAGACCAGTCTAAACAACCACGGAACCAGCCTGAGACGCAGGAAGAGCATCTGGATCTCTACAAATGAACATCTCCAGCGCTGAGTATTGAGGTCGGGGGGAGCCATGAAACTGTGCACAGATATCGGAAGATAAAGCGGAAGGGGAGGGAGCCGCGCGTCGGGCGCCGGGAAGGCAGCCACTTGCACGGGAGAGTGGGCGGGGCTCGCGGACGGCACCCGAAAACAGCAGACTGAGACCGTGAGCCGGGTGCGCGCGCCACCAGGCATCTCGCGGAACCCGGAATCCCGGTGCGCTCACTGGACCAGACTGAGACCGGGAGTCCGGGAGCGCGCGCGGGCGGCTGGCGGCGCATTAGAAACACAAAGGACAGAGAACGCGCCGGCCCTGGAAGTAGGGCTGGGACGCCGGGTGTGGGGCGCACATCCCGGGACGCTGCAGGGTTGAGCAGCACCAACAGAAACAGAGTTAAAGTGGCCAGAACATTAGTAGAGAACGGGCCGCAATCCTTCTGTTCCGTGACAGAGGCTGAAATTTGGCCGCTGCTGCTCTGACTCTCAGAAGAGGCACAGCAAACCGCCAGGGAAAGCCGCCAGAGAACAAAAGCCTGGAAATACCGGCTCAGAGAGTGCCCATCCCCATCCTCCCTCGCAGGGGACACGGAGACTCTACCCAAACAGGGTTGCCTGAGTATTGGCGCGGCAGGCCCCTCCCCCAGAACACAGAAGGCAGGCTGAAAAATCAAGAAGCCCACAACCCGGGCGCCTGGGTGGCGCAGTCATTGAGCGCCTGCCTTCGGCTTAGGGCGTGATCCCGGCGTTCCGGAAAGGAGTCCCTCATCGGGCTCCTCCGCTGGGAGCCTGCTTCTTCCTCTCCCACTCCCCTGCTTCTGTTCCCTCTCTCGCTGGTTGGCTGCCACATAAATAAATAAATAAAATCTTTAAAGAAGAAGCCCACATCCCTAAGATCCCTATAAAACAAGGGGCACGGCCTGGGACCCAGTCAATAATTTGGGCTCTGGAAACCCCGCAACCTCTCTTCATCAGAATGACAAGAAGGAGAAGCCCCCCCCAGCAAAGAAAAGACAGTGATTCTGTGGCCTCTGCCACAGAAATAATGGATATGGATGTAACCAAATTATCAGAAATGGAATTCAGAGTAACGATGGTCAAAATGATGAGTAGAATTGAAAAAACTATTAACGAAAAGGTTACTGAGAATATAGAATCCCTAAGGACAGAAATGAGAGCGAATCTGACAGAAATTAAAAATTCTATGAGCCAAATGCAGGCAAAACTAGAGGCTCTGACGGCCAGGGTCGCAGAAGCAGAGGAACGGGTTAGTGAATTGGAGGATGGGTTAATAGAGGAAAAAATGAAAATAGAAGATGGTCTTAAAAAAATCCACGCCCACGAATGTAGGTTACGGGAGATTACTGACTCAATGAAACGATCCAATGTTAGAATCATCGGCATCCCCGAGGGGGTGGAGAAAAACAGAGGTCTAGAAGAGATATTTGAACAAATTGTAGCTGAAAACTTCCCTAATCTAGCAAGGGAAACAAACATTCGTGTCCAAGAGGCAGAGAGGACCCCTCCCAAGCTCAACCACGACAAACCTACGCCACGTCACGTCATAGTGCAATTCGCAAATATTAGATGCAAGGATACAGTATTGAAAGCGGCCAGGGCAAAGAAATTTCTCACGTACCAAGGCAAAAGCATCAGAATTACGTCAGACCTGTCTACACAGACCTGGAATGAGAGAAAGGGTTGGGGGAGCATATTTAAAGCTCTTTCAGAGAAAAACATGCAGCCAAGGATCCTTTATCCAGCAAGGCTGTCATTCAGAATTGATGGAGAAATAAAGACATTTCAGAATCGCCAGTCACTAACCAATTTTGTAACCACGAAACCAGCCCTACAGGAGATATTACGGGGGGTTCTATAAAAGTAAAAAGGCCCCAAGAGTGATACAGAACAGAAAGTCACAGCCAATACAAACAAAGACTTTACTGGCAACATGGCAACATTAAAATCATATCTCTCAGTAATCAGTCTTAATGTAAATGGTTTGAACCATCCCATAAAACGCCACAGGGTTGCAGATTGGATAAAAAGAAATGACCCATCCATTTGCTGTCTACAAGAGACTCATTTCGAACCCAAAGATGCATTCAGACTGAGAGTAAGGGGATGGAGTACCATCTTTCACGCAAATGGACCTCAAAAGAAAGCTGGGGTAGCAATTCTCATATCAGATAAATTGGATTTTAAACTACAGACTATAGTTAGAGATGCAGAAGGGCACTATATTATTCTTAAGGGAAGTATTCAACAAGTGGATATGACAATTATAAATATATATGCCCCCAACAGGGGAGCAGCAAGATACACAAGCCAACTCTTAACCAGAATAAAGAGACATATAAATAAAAATACATTAATAGTAGGGGACCTCAACACTCCACTCTCAGAAATAGACAGAACACCCTGGCAAAAACTAAGCAAAGAATCAAAGGCTTTGAATGCCATACTCGACGAGTTGGACCTCATAGATATATATAGAACACTACACCCCAGAACCAAAGAATACTCATTCTATTCTAATGCCCATGGAACATTCTCAAGAATAGACCATGTTCTGGGACACAAAACAGGTCTCAACCGATACCAAAAGATTGAAATTATCCCCTGCATATTCTCAGACCACAACGCTCTGAAATTGGAACTCAACCACAAGGAAAAATTTGGAAGAAACTCAAACACTTGGAGACTAAGAACCATCCTGCTCAGGAATGACTCGATAAACCAGGAAATCAAAAATCAAATTAAACAATTTATGGAGACCAATGAGAATGAAAATACAACAGTCCAAAACCTATGGGATACTGCAAAGGCAGTCCTAAGGGGGAAATACATAGCCATCCAAGCCTCACTCAAAAGAATAGAAAAATCTAAAATGCAGTTTTTATATTCTCACCTCAAGAAGCTGGAACAGCAACAGAGGGACAGGCCTAATCCACGCACGAGGAAGCAGTTGACCAAAATTAGAGCTGAAATCAATCAAGCAGAAACCAGAAGTACAGTAGAGCAGATCAACAGGACTAGAAGCTGGTTCTTTGAGAGAATCAATAAAATTGACAGACCACTGGCAAGACTTATCCAAAAGAAAAGAGAAAGGACCCAGATTATTAAAATTATGAATGAAAAAGGAGAGGTCACGACGAACACCATTGAAATTGGAAGGATTATTAGAAATTTTTATCAACAGCTATATGCCAATAAACTAAGCAATCTGGAAGAGATGGAATCCTTCCTGGAAACCTATAAACTACCAAGATTGAAACCGGAAGAAATTGATTCCTTAAACAGGCCAATTAATTATGAAGAAATTGAGTCAGTGATAAACAACCTTCCAAATAACAAAACTCCAGGCCCGGACGGTTTTCCTGGGGAATTCTACCAAACATTCAAAGAAGAAATAATACCTATTCTCCTAAAGCTATTTCAAAAAATAGAAACAGAAGGAAAGCTACCAAACTCATTCTATGAGGCCAATATTACCTTGATCCCCAAACCAGGCAAAGACCCCCTCAAAAAGGAGAATTACAGACCGATTTCCCTAATGAATATGGACGCCAAAATCCTCAACAAGATACTTGCTAATAGAATCCAACAGTACATTAAAAGGATTATCCATCACGATCAAGTGGGATTCATACCTGGGATGCAAGCGTGGTTCAATATTCGCAAATCAATCAGCGTGATACATCATATCAACAAGAAAAGACTCAGGAACCATATGATCCTCTCAATCGATGCCGAAAAAGCATTTGACAAAATACAGCATCCTTTCCTGATTAAAACCCTTCAGAGTGTAGGAATAGAAGGTACATTTCTCAATCTCATAAAAGCCATCTATGAAAAGCCTACTGCAAATATTATTCTCAATGGGGAAAAGCTGGAAGCCTTTCCCTTAAGATCAGGAACTCGACAAGGATGCCCACTCTCGCCACTATTATTCAACATAGTACTAGAAGTCCTTGCAACAGCAATCAGACGACAAAAAGGGATCAAAGGTATTCAAATTGGCAAAGAAGAAGTCAAAATGTCTCTCTTTGCAGATGACATGATACTCTATATGGAAAACCCAAAAGAAGCCACTCCCAAACTATTAGAAGTTATAGAGCAATTCAGTAACGTGGCGGGATACAAAATCAATGCTCAGAAATCAGTTGCATTTCTATACACGAATAACGAGACCGAAGAAAGAGAAATTAGGGAATCCATCCCATTTACAATAGCACCAAAAACCATACGTTACCTTGGAATTAACTTAACCAGAGACGTAAAGGACCTATATTCTAGAAACTATAAATCACTCTTGAAAGACATTGAGGAAGACATAAAAAGATGGAAAGATATTCCATGCTCATGGATTGGAAGAATTAACATAGTTAAAATGTCCATGCTACCCAGAGCAATCTACACTTTCAATGCTATCCCGATCAAAATACCGAGGACATTTTTCAAAGAACTGGAACAAATAGTCCTTAAATTTGTATGGAAACAGAAAAGGCCCCGAATCTCCAAGGAACTGTTGAAAAGGAAAAACAAAGCTGGGGGCATCACAATGCCGGATTTCGAGCTGTACTACAAAGCTGTGATCACAAAGACAGCATGGTACTGGCACAAAAACAGACACATAGACCAATGGAACAGAATAGAGAGCCCAGAAATGGACCCTCGGCTCTTTGGGCAACTAATATTTGATAAAGCAGGAAAAAACATCCGGTGGGAAAAAGACAGTCTCTTCAATAAATGGTGCTGGGAAAATTGGACAGCTACATGCAAAAGAATGAAACTTGACCACTCTCTCACACCATACACAAAAATAAACTCCAAATGGATGAAAGACCTCGATGTGAGACAGGAATCCATCAAAATTCTAGAGGAGAACATAGGCAGCAACCTCTACGACATCGGCCAAAGCAACCTTTTTCATGACACATCCCCAAAGGCAAGAGAAACAAAAGATAAAATGAATTTATGGGACTTCATCAAGATTAAAAGTTTCTGCACAGCCAAGGAAACAGTCAGAAAAACTAAGAGGCAGCCCACGGAATGGGAGAATATATTTGCAAATGACACTACAGATAAAGGACTGGTATCCAAGATCTACAAAGAACTTCTCAAACTCAATACACGAGAAACAAATAAACAAATCAAAAAATGGGCAGAAGATATGAACAGACACTTTTCCAATGAAGACATACAAATGGCTAACAGACACATGAAAAAATGTTCAAAATCATTAGCCATCAAGGAAATTCAAATCAAAACCACACTGAGATACCACCTTACGCCAGTTAGAATGGCAAAAATAGACAAGGCAAGAAACAACAATTGTTGGAGAGGATGTGGAGAAAGGGGATCCCTCCTACATTGTTGGTGGGAATGCAAGTTGGTACAGCCACTCTGGAAAACAGTGTGGAGGTCCCTTAAAAAGTTAAAAATTGAGCTACCCTATGATCCAGCCATTGCACTACTGGGTATTTACCCCAAAGATACAGACGTAGTGAAGAGAAGGGCCATATGCACCCCAATGTTCATAGCAGCAATGTCCACAATAGCTAAATCGTGGAAGGAGCCGAGATGCCCTTCAACAGATGACTGGATTAAGAAGTTGTGGTCCATATATACAATGGAATATTACTCAGCTATCAGAAAGAACGAGTTCTCAACATTTGCTACAACATGGACGGCACTGGAGGAGATAATGCTAAGTGAAATAAGTCAAGCAGAGAAAGACAACTATCATATGATTTCTCTCATCTATGGAACATAAGAACTAGGATGATCGGTAGGGGAAGAAAGGGATAAAGAAAGGGGGGGTAATCAGAAGGGGGAATGAAACATGAGAGACTATGGACTATGAGAAACAAACTGAGGACTTCAGAGGGGAGGAGGGTGGGGGAATGGGATAGACCGGTGATGGGTAGTAAGGAGGGCACGTATTGCATGGTGCACTGGGTGTTATACACAACTAATGAATCATCGAGCCTTACATCGGAAACCGGGGATGTACTGTATGGTGACTAACATAATATAATAAAAAATCATTTAAAAAAAAAAAAAAAAGAAATCTTGCCATTTAGAAAAAAAAAATAAATGAGGCATATTGCTCCTTTAATTAAGGAAGGGACAAAGCAATCGTAGGATGATGGAAGCAGTTCATGAGTGGTACTGCTGAAGCAAAGTGATGTTTGCAGATCATAGGGGAAGAGAGGAAAAAATAAAACAAGACAAAACCAGAGAGAGAGACAAACTATAAGAGACTCTTAACCATAGGAAACAAACAGAGGGTTGCTAGAGGCGAGGGGGGGGTGGAGGAATGGGGTAACTGGGTGATGGACATTAAGGAGGGGATATGATGTAATGAGTACTGGGTGTATATAAGACTGATGAATCACTGAACTCTACCTCTGAAACTAATAATACACTATATGTTAATTGAATTTAAATTTTAAAATCTTATATGTATATATAATGTTGCATGATGTCTATAAATCAATTTGTTGTCAGATCCTCCAGTTAAGAATCCTCCTTCTAGGAAATTTTCATCTCTCTTAGATACCAAATAGAACATCTCATTAATGATTGCTGTTCTGTGTCTTCACTATAGGTCTGGTAGAACTTGGAGAGCCATGGCTTCCCATGGTTGTTGAAGATGACGATCGCCTTGACCATGGTTGAGTTGGGCCAACCAGGTAGGTGCTGGGGCCCAGGGTGGGGCAAGTTCGAGAGCCTCTCCTTGGGATCTCAGTGGAGATTCTTCCCCCTGCCATCCCTTGCTGCAAAAAAAGCATGATTTTTTTTTTTTTTAAGTAAACTCTACACCCAGTGTTGGGCTCAAACTTACGGCCTAGAGAACAAGAGTTGTGTGCTCTACTCACTGAGTTAGCCAGGTGCCCCAAGAACCATGAATTTTGATGGAAGAAAGAAAGTACAGATTTTCTGTAGTTTCAAATTTGAATTAGAAGTATCGGTATGAATACTGTATATACATAGTTTTGTCCCCTGAAAAGAACTAGAAACAGTGACCAACACAACGTGAATAAGTGTTCCTAGGGCAAGGCACTCTTTAATTACTGTTTGTCATTAAAACAACTGTGATTCTTGGAGAAGTGGGTGGAGACTGTTGGATGCTGGGGAAATGGCAGGACCCCATGGATTGGAGGTGACTGTCAGGGAGACAAAGTACTGCGGTGGGCATGACTAAACAAGTGAACTGCAAGGTAAGATGGTTAGTGGGGAACTGGGTTCGAGATTTCTTTTTTTTTTAAGATTTTATTTATTCATTTGAGAGAGCGAGCATAAGCAGGGGGGAAGGACAGAGGGATAGGGAGAAGCACACCCCCCCACTGAGCAGGGAGCCCCTCATGGGGCTCCATCCCAGGACCCTGGGATCACGACCCGAGCCAAAGGCAAACACTTAACAGCTGAGCCACCCAGGCGCCCCAAGGTTTGAGATTTCTAACATGAAAGTTTTTTTTGTGATGTCAAGTTTTAAGTTATGACTGCTGGAGTGAGTAAAGATCATGGAGGACAAGGTGGTTATGAAATCCAAAGCTCAGGGGCACCTGGGTGGTTCCGTTGGTTAAGCATTTGACTCTTGATTTTGGCTCAAGTCATGATCTCAGTGTCTTGAGATCAAGCCTGGCATGGGGCTTGGCAATGGGCATGGAGCCTGCTTCAGATTCTCTCCCTCTGCCCCCCCCCCGGCTTGTGTGTGGGTGCACACACACTCTCTCTCTCCCTCTCTAAAAAAAGGAAAAAAATAGAATTATTATAAATAACATTGAACTTTACCAAAAGTTCTTTTTTGGGGGGTGGAGGGGTCTCTCTTTGATAATCCTATGATTTTCTCATTGAGTCTTTTTTTTTTTTTTTTTTAAAGATTTTATTTATTTATTTGACAGAGATAGAGACAGGCAGCGAGAGAGGGAACACAAGCAGGGGGAGTGGGAGAGGAAGAAGCAGGCTCATAGCAGAGGAGCCTGATGTGGGGCTCGATCCCACAACGCCGGGATTACGCCCTGAGCTGAAGGCAGACGCTTAACCGCTGTGCCACCCAGGCGCCCCCTCATTGAGTCTTTTAATGTGATAAATTACATTTTTAGACTTTATGTTACTGAATCATTCTTGCATTTCTGGGATAAACTCTACTCGATAATGATTTATTTTTGTTTAATTTGTATTTATTTATTTTTTAATAATGATTTACTTTTATTTTTTTAAAGATTTTATTTAGGGTGCCTGGGTGGCTCAGTCATTAAGCGTCTGCCTTCTGCTTGGGTCATGATCCCAGGGTCCTGGGATCAAGCCCCGCATCGTGCTCCTTGCTCAGAGAGAAGCCTGCTTCTCCCTCTCCCACTCCCCCTGCTTGTGTTCCCTCTCTCGCTGTCTCTCTCTGTCAAATAAGTAAAATCTTTAAAAATAAATAAATAAAGGTTTTATTTATTTATTTGTCAGAGAGAGAGAGAGCACAAGCAGGGGGAACAGCAGGTAGAGGGAGAAGCAGGTTCCCCACTGAGCAGAGAGCCCAATGCAGGGCTCAATCCCAGGACCCCGGGATCATGACCTGAGCAGAAGGCAGACACTTAACCTGCTGAGCCACGCAGGTGCCCAGTTCATTACTATTTTTAACAGCCCTATTGAGGTATACCTGACATAAAATAAATTACAAGTGTATAAGTTGTTAAGCTCTGACTTATGTATTTGAAACCATCATCACAATCAAGATAATGAACACATCTATGACCCCCAAAGTTTCCCCAGGAGCACTCATTTCTCCCTCCCCTTCCTCCCTCCCT
>NW_024424564.1:419423-448110 GCF_017311325.1 Ursus maritimus | reverse complement strand
TTTTTTTTTTTTTTTTTAAAGATTTTATTTATTTATTTGACAGAGATAGAGACAGGCAGCGAGAGAGGGAACACAAGCAGGGGGAGTGGGAGAGGAAGAAGCAGGCTCATAGCAGAGGAGCCTGATGTGGGGCTCGATCCCACAACGCCGGGATTACGCCCTGAGCTGAAGGCAGACGCTTAACCGCTGTGCCACCCAGGCGCCCCCTCATTGAGTCTTTTAATGTGATAAATTACATTTTTAGACTTTATGTTACTGAATCATTCTTGCATTTCTGGGATAAACTCTACTCGATAATGATTTATTTTTGTTTAATTTGTATTTATTTATTTTTTAATAATGATTTACTTTTATTTTTTTAAAGATTTTATTTAGGGTGCCTGGGTGGCTCAGTCATTAAGCGTCTGCCTTCTGCTTGGGTCATGATCCCAGGGTCCTGGGATCAAGCCCCGCATCGTGCTCCTTGCTCAGAGAGAAGCCTGCTTCTCCCTCTCCCACTCCCCCTGCTTGTGTTCCCTCTCTCGCTGTCTCTCTCTGTCAAATAAGTAAAATCTTTAAAAATAAATAAATAAAGGTTTTATTTATTTATTTGTCAGAGAGAGAGAGAGCACAAGCAGGGGGAACAGCAGGTAGAGGGAGAAGCAGGTTCCCCACTGAGCAGAGAGCCCAATGCAGGGCTCAATCCCAGGACCCCGGGATCATGACCTGAGCAGAAGGCAGACACTTAACCTGCTGAGCCACGCAGGTGCCCAGTTCATTACTATTTTTAACAGCCCTATTGAGGTATACCTGACATAAAATAAATTACAAGTGTATAAGTTGTTAAGCTCTGACTTATGTATTTGAAACCATCATCACAATCAAGATAATGAACACATCTATGACCCCCAAAGTTTCCCCAGGAGCACTCATTTCTCCCTCCCCTTCCTCTGCTGAGCCACGCAGGTGCCCAGTTCATTACTATTTTTAACAGCCCTATTGAGGTATACCTGACATAAAATAAATTACAAGTGTATAAGTTGTTAAGCTCTGACTTATGTATTTGAAACCATCATCACAATCAAGATAATGAACACATCTATGACCCCCAAAGTTTCCCCAGGAGCACTCATTTCTCCCTCCCCTTCCTCCCTCCCTCCCTTCCTTCCTTCCTTCCTTCCTTCCTTCCTTCCTTCCTTCCTTCTTTTCTTTTTCTTCTTTCTTCTTTCTTTCTTTCTTTCTTTCTTTCTTTCTTTCTTTCTTTCTTTCTTCTTTTTTCTTCTTTCCTTTCTTTCCTCCCTCCCTTCCTTCCTTCTTTCTTTTTTTCTTTTCTTTCTTTTAAATTTTATTTTTAAGCAGTCTCCACACCCAATGTGGGGCTTGAACTCACAACCTCAAGATTAAGAGTCGCATGCTCCACTAACAGTCAGCCAGGCACCCCAGGAGCACTCATTTCTAATGCATCACTCGAGTATGGCTACTTTGTGGGCACCTGCCCACTGGGGTGGACCATATGGCTTGGGGGGCCTGATGGTGGTAGTGGTGCTGCCTGAGTCATGGTCATGGGGGCTGTAACCTGCTCTCTCAGATTTCACTTATGGCTAATTCCTTCTCATTTGGGGCATGAACCACCAGGACCTTACTTAGAAGCCCCCTCTGACACCTCCAAATAAGAGTAGATGCTCCTTCTGTGCTCTCCCATTGCACCTACCCTATCATTGGTCTCCTCTTATGGTTATCGATAGTTTCATTGTCTCTCTTTCCAGATAGACTGCAAGCTTCTTGAGGGCAGAGGCCATGTCTATGCTTGTTTAACACTATCTTCTCAGTACTTTGAGCATACTGGGCCTTCAATAAATATTTTTTGAATGAATCAATTAATGAATGAATCCATCAGTGTTTTAGGTGTTGAAGATGCAAAAATGAGTTACATTGGATTTTGCCCTAAAAGGCTCACAGCCCAAGTGGAGGGGCAGGCAGGTAGATAGATTCTTTGACCTCTATGAAGTACAGTAGCGTGCAGCACATATGGAAGACTGGTTCTCGGTTTCCGCAGGGACAGTCTGACAAGGGTTCAGGGTGGATGTAGCGCTTGAGTTAAGATAACCTGGATAGACTCCAGGGCAGAGGTTTACAGCTGTCGTGGGGAGACTAATGGCTCCTAAAGATGTCCAAATCCTAATCCATGAACCTGTGGCTATGTTACTTACATGGCAAAAGGAACTTTGTAGAGCGATTAAGTTAAGAATCTTGAGATGGGGAAATTTTCCTGCATTATCTGTGTTGGCCCAGTGAAACGACAAGGGTCTTTATAAAAGGGAGGCGTGACTGTCAGGGAAATTTGACGTTATGCTGCTGACTTTGAAGATGAAGGAAGAGGCCCCAAGCCAAAGAATGCAGATAGCCTCTAGAAAGTGGAAAAGAGAAGGAACTGCTTTCTCTCCTAGAGCCTCCAGAAAGAACTCAGCTCTGCCGGTATCTTGATTTTGGCCCCGAAGATCCATTTCGGACTCCTGATGTCTAGAACTGTAAGATCATAATCCTGTGCTGTTAGGCCACTGAGTCGGTGCTAATGTGTTACAGCAACCATAGTCGTAAGACAACTGTCCACCACCTGAGACCTTCCTACCTGACCTCATACACACATTCATTCATTCAGTACCATGCGTGTTCTAAATGCTGAGAAAACAGCGGTAAAATGAGAAACAAGGCCTTTACCCTCAAGGAGCCTACATCCTAGGACAGGTAGACATTCGACAGATAATGCAAGAAATAACTTCAGTAGGGGCGCCTGGGTAGCGCAGTCGTTAAAGCGTCTGCCTTCGGCTCAGGGCGTGATCCCGGCGTTCTGGGATCGAGTCCCACATCGGGCTCCTCCGCTGTGAGCCTGCTTCTTCCTCTTCCGCTCCCCCTGCTTGTGTTCCCTCTCTCGCTGGCTGTCTGTCTGTCACATAAATAAATAAAAAAATCTTAAAAAAAAAAAAATAACTTCAGTAGGAAGTGACATGATGAAAACAAAACAAGGTATTGGGAAGAGATTGCTGGTGGGGGGGGAGGGGCTCCTTTAGTCAGAATGGTCAGAGGGAGATTCTCTGAGGTGAAGTTTGAACCAACCCTTGAATGAGAAGGAGCCAGTTGTGCGTTGATCTGAGCCTCTCCCACTCCCCCTACTTGTGTTCCCTCTCTCACTGTGTCTCTCTCTGTCAAATAAATAAAATCTTTAAGAAAAAAAAAAAAAAAAAAGATCTGAGGCCCTGAGAAAGGAATGAGCTTGGAGTGCCTGAGGAACAGAAAGGAGACCCATGTGGCTGGAGCAGAAAGAATAATGGGAAGGAGGTCAGAGAGGAAGGGAAGAGCCAGATCAGGCAGAGGCTTGTATCCACAGTAAGGAGCTGGGATTTTATTTTAATTGCAGAAGGAGGCCTTTGGAAGGATTTAAGTGGGGGAAGTGACAGATTGGATTTATTTATTTTTTTAATAATATATATGTTGCTATGTGGTGAATGAACAGTGATGGGTAATAGTAGAGGCAAGAAAACCAGTTATGGCGTCACTGCTATAATCTAGGTGGGAGGCAACAGTGGCTTGGATTAGGGCCACAGCACTGAAAAAGAAATCTTCCTCCCCCTGTCCTCCAGTCACCGGGTTCTTCCCCCTGGAGGCGGCGGCCATTATTATCTCCTTATCCACTGTAATCTTGGAGATCCTTCTAGAAATGTTCCATGTACAAACATAGTAAATTCATTTAAAAACAATTTTTAATGAGGTTTGGGAAAGGTTTGTAGGAATGTAGCCTATTTGCAGAGTCATAAGAGGGTATGTTGTATTTATACAGAAATGATCTCTCCTAGACAAAATTGTTGTCCCTAGAGTAGAAAATGGCAATTTACCACTTCAGTACTAATCCTTTTTTTTTTTTTTAAAGATTTTATTTATTTATTTGACAGAGAGAGAGACAGCCAGTGAGAGAGGGAACACAAGCAGGGGGAGTGGGAGAGGAAGAAGCAGGCTCCCAGTGGAGAAGCCTGATGTGGGGCTCGATCCCAGAACGCCAGGATCACGCCCTGAGCCGAAGGGAGACGCTTAACCGCTGTGCTACCCAGGCGCCCCCTTCAGTACTAATCCTCTGCTGAAAACAACCCTTAGTTTTATAGTTTGATCTGAATTAACTTACCTGGCAGGGAGAACTGTCCCAAGGAAGTGACTGGTATTAATTGTTTTGCTAGAGATAGGTGCCATTAGAAACACACAGATTAGGGACGCGTGAGTGGCTCAGTCGGCTGAGTGTGGAACTCTTGGTTTCAGCTCAGGCCACCATCTCAAGGTTGGAAGATGGAGCCCCACATCAGATTCCGCACTTACTCAGCAGGGAGTCTGCTTGAGATTCTCTCTTCACCTCTCTCTCTGCCCCTCTGCCCTGAACCTCCCCACCCTGTGCTTGCGCTCTCTTGTTCTCTCTCTAGAATAATAAATAAATAAATCTTAAAAAAAAAAAAAAGGAAATACAGAGATTGGTATCTTGGCTTTAGAAGTCAAAGAATAAAGAAGACAAAATTTGGAATTAGCTCCAAATCTGGGCTTTGCAACTTAGTTGTATTTAAAGATATGGACATGGGGGATCATGAGTGAGCAGAACACCATGACCTTCATACAGAAGGCGGGGTACGTTTGGACTAAGCAAGAGTTGGGACATAAAGGTACTGAGGATGGCACGCCAGTGGAACAGAGGGGCCAGGAAGGAAAGTCTTCAGGGAAACTGGGCAGCAGAATTCTAAGCCTCTGTCCCCAGGGGCTTTCTGATGGATAACGTAGGGGTCCTCAGCCTTCCTATGTTCAGCTCTCTACACCAGTGCTTTTGCACATTATATATTTGCACCTCAATCTCCTTTCTAACATCAGCAGAGGAATTATTCCCATCATATAGTTATGTGAAGGTGCTTCCTAAATCAATCAAACAGTTTGCTTTCTGCAGTGTTACCTTCTTTGCTTTTGGAGCTGTTATGGAATTTTATCATTTAAGTGTTGTTTCTTTTCTTTTCTTTTTTATTTCTTTTCTTTTTCTTTTTTCTCTCTTCCTTCCTTCCTTCCTTCCTTCCTTCCTTCCTTCCTTCCTTCCTTCCTTCCTTCCTTTTCCTTCCTCCCTCCCTCCCCCCCTTTCTCTTTCTTTCTTCTTCTTCTCCTTCTTCTCCGCCCCCCCTCCAGTATTTTTCTAACTGTGCTCCTGGAACCCTGGAGGGGTTTCGGGGTGTTTTGGGGGTAGGAAGAGAAGTGGAGAAGGGTGTGATCACCTCAGATAGACACATATGCATCCTGCTTCAGCAAAAGCAAACTTTCACAAGTTACAATGTTAAGCTTCTGAGAGACGTTCACTTGAAGAAAGGATTCTGCCCACTTAAAAAATGGAAAACCATAGTTTCATTGTATTTTGCAATTTTATTAAAAATTTTCAGGGTCGTAGAAAACAGGGGCTCCTGGGTGGCTTCAGCTCGGGTCGTGATCTTGGGGTCCTGGGACTAGCCTGCTGGCCAAGTCTCTTGTCCCGCTCCCTTGTGCCCCTCCTCCTGCTCGTGCTCTCTCTCTCACAAATAAAATCTTAAAAAAAAAAAAAAAAAAGAATAGTGGAAAACAGAAAAATAAAATCTCTGATCTAGTGATGGAAAATCAATAGATAGTGAACGAGCGGCAAGTCTTTAGGTTCAGTGGGAGTTAAGCTGGTGGACTGTTTAGTGTAAAGGGGAGGCTCAACGTTAAAGGGAATATTGAAAAAAAATATTTAAAAAAATAAAGGGAATGTTTGAAATGCTAGGAATGTTATCATCAAAGATTGGAGCTAAAGGAGAGGTGTCTTAGGAATTGAGATGTAAATGAAATAACTGTTGTAAAGTGCCTTGCAAATAGTAATAATAGGTAACATTTTTTAAATTATTGAATACTTACTGCGTGCCAGCGGCTATCCTAAGTGTCTTGTACATATTACTTCATTTAATTTTTTTTTTTATGTAAGCTCTAGGCCCAGTGTGGGGCTTGAACTCATGACCCTGAGATTAAGAGTCGCACGCTCTACAGACTGAGCCAGCCAGGCGCCCTCATATTATCTCATTTAATCTTCAAAACACCATAAGGAATGTACTAGTATTACTCACATTTTACAGATTAGGACACTAGGTCACCAAAAGGTTAAATAACTTACTCAATATTATATAGACAGTAACATTTAGCATTTGAACCCAGGCATTTGTGACTAATTTTCTGACCCAGAATATATGGCTAGTTTGACTCTCAGTGAGCTTTCAAAATTGAGTTGTCCTACAAAATACTGCTGAGAAAGTTAAAGAAAACCTAAATAAATGGAAAGATACATTGCATTCTTTGGTGGAAAAATTCAATATTGTTAAGATGTCAAATTCTCTCCAAATTGATTCATACATTCAATGCAATCCCCAAAATCTCAGATTTTCTTTTTTCTTTCTTTCCTTTCCCCTTTCTTTCTTTCTTTCTTTCTTTCTTTCTTTCTTTCTTTCTTTCTTTCTTTCTTTCTTTCTTTCTTTCTTTCTTTCTTTCTTTCTTTCTTTCTTTCTTTCTAAAAGTGCCAGAGGGACAAAACTGGCAGCTTACCCTACTTGACTTCAAGACTCACTATAAAGCTACAGTGATCAAGATAATGATATTGGTATCAAGATAGACAAACAGGTCAATGGGACAGAATAAAGTCTGGAAATAGCCCCACAAATATAGAGTCAATTGATGTTTGACAAAAGTGCAAAGACAATTCAATAGAGAAAGGACAGTCTTTTCAACAAATGGGTGCTGGAACAATTGGAAATCCATAAGCAAAAAAAAAAAAAAAAAGAATTCTGATCCATCTCATACTAGATACAAAAATTAAAGTGCATCACAGACCTAAAACTATAAACTTTCAGGAGAAGAACTCAGTGACCTTGAATAAAGAAACTATCCTACATTCAATACCAAAAGCATGATCCATAAAAGAAAGTAAATTTGATTTCAACAAAATTAGTAACTTCTACTTTAAGTAGACACTCTTTTTTTTTTTAAGATTTTTTATTTATTTATTTGATAAAGATAGAGACAGCCAGCGAGAGAGGGAACACAAGCAGGGGGAGTGGGAGAGGAAGAAGCAGGCTCCCAGCGGAGGAGCCCGATGTGGGGCTCGATGTGGGGCTCGATGTGGGGCTCGATCCCACAACGCCGGGATCATGCCCTGAGCCGAAGGCAGACGCTTAACCGCTGTGCCACCCAGGCGCCCCTAAGTAGACACTCTTAAGAGAATAAAAGGATAAGTCACAAACTCGAAGATAAAATACTCAAATCACGTATCTAAGAAATAACTTGCATTCAGAATAAAGAACTCTCAAAAATAAAACCCTCTCAATAAAATCTTATTAAAAAAAAGAATAAAGAACTCTCAAAACTCAATAAAGGGACACCTGGCTGGCTCAGTCAGTGGAGGAAGCAACTCTTGATCTCAAGGTTGTAAGTTCAACCCCCATGTTGGGTATAGAGATTACTTAAAAAAAAAAAAACCTCAATAAAAATAAGCAAACTGATTTTAAACACATGGGAAAAAGATTCGAACAGACATTTCACCAAAAAGATATACATCTGGCAAATAAGCACCTGAAAAAATGCTCAACATCATTAGTTATTATGGAAAAATGAAATAAAACCATAATGAGACACCACTATTGTCACCAGCTAGACCCCATGACCAGGCCTTTACTGCCCACCTGCTTATACTCACTCACCTTTGTCTTACATTTTTTCCTAAGCTCTTTTTTCTAGCTTTCTCCTTAACTCAGACAAATGAAATCCCAAACCACCCCGCAGGTGATGGTGACTGCCCTGACAAGACCTCCCGCTGCCCAGACCACCCAGACCTTCTGAGCTGAACCTGACTGGTGCCTGTGCACATGGATCACGGAGTGACCTCTGGAATGACCTACAATTCCCTTTACCTCATTCTAGTACTAACATCTCTGTCCAAGGAGGAGCCTCAGCCTCATTTACATAACATACTGACCCTAAGCAAAAGGAACCCATTCACCCTTTCTTGGGGAGTCATGGCCTTGGAAGCCATTCCCATGATCTCCTTATTTGCTACAAATAAGTTTTCTTTGTGGGACAGCTCAGCCTGGTGTAGCTTCTGACTTACCAGAAGGAGCAAACTCACGCTGGTTCAGATACACTATGTACCTATCAGAGTGGCTAAAATTTAAAAAACAACCAAGTGCTGGAGATCGGGAAGAAACTGAAACTCTCATACTCTGCTAGGAAGAATGTAAAATAGTACAATCATTTTGGAAAACAATTCAGCAATATCTTTAAAAAAAATTTTTTTAAGGGGCGCCTGGGTGGCGCAGTCGTTAAGGGTCTGCCTTCGGCTCAGGGCGTAATCCCGGCGTTCTGGGATCGAGCCCCACATCAGGCTTCTCTGCTAGGAGCCTGCTTCTTCCTCTCCCACTTCCCATGCTTGTGTCTCCCTCCTCGCTGGGAAGATTTTATTCATCTATTTGTCAGAGAGAGCGAGCACAAGCAGGGGGAGCAGCAGGTGGGGGGAGAAGCGGGCTCCCCATCGAGCAGGGAGCCCAACCTGGGACTCGATCCCAGGACCCTGGGATCACCGCCTGAGCCAAAGGCAGACACTCAACCGACTTAAGAATCCAGGGGTCCCTTTTAAAAGTTTTTGACCGTTTCTTTAAAAGCGAGGAATACTCTTACAGTGTGACTCATCCAGCCAGTGATTCCATTCCTAGGTATTCACCCAAGAGAAAAAAAGCATCTGTCCACAGAGACCCGCACGTAAATGTTTATAGCAGCTTTATAATAGCCCAAACTGGAAACACACGCACGTGCCCACCGACAGATGAGCGGACAAACGGTGGTACATCCACGCGGGGAAAGCCTACTCGGCAAGAAAAAGCAATGATGCAACAGTGATGAATCTCCAAATAATTACGCTGAATGAAAAAAGGCAGGATAAAAAGAAGTATATATTGTATGATTTAGTTTATGATTTAGTTTACTTTATCTAGAAAAATGCAAACTAACTTATGTGGCAAAAAGCAGCTTAGTGGTTGCCTTGGGAGGGGCTGGGAGTGACAGGATGGTGAGATAACGAAGAAAGAGGACACTTTGGGGGTGACCCATAGTTTCATTATTTTGAGAATGGTGATGGTTTTATGGGTACGCATGTACTGTAAACCTTTTAAAATTGTATACTTTAAATATCTACGGTTGATTGTATATCAATTACCCTCAATAAAACAATTTTAAAAATTGAGTTTTTAAGACATAGCGAAACTGAAGACTGGGCCAGGAATAATAACTAACTGCCATTTGTAATGTTACGTTACCCAGCAGTTTCTATGCAAAGTCCCTTGTTATAGTATTTCATTTAATTCTCCAGTCTTGTGAAGTATAACTATTAAAATTTCTTAAAAAGATTTCCTTTTTAGGGGCACCTGGGTGGCTCAGTCCATTGAACACCGACTCTTGGTTTCTGCTCAGGTCATGATCTTAGGGTTGTGAAATTGAGCCCCGCATTAGGCTCTGTGCTGAGTGTGGAGTCTGCTTAAGATTCTCTCCCTCTCCCTCTGGCCACACCCCCCCCCCAAGCTCAAATGCTTGTTCTCTCTCAAAAAAAAAAAAAGGAAAGGAAAAAAAAAAGACGTTGCTTTTTTTTTTTTCTTTCTTTTTCTTTTGATTGTTTGTTTTCCTCTTTCACAGCCCTCTGAAGTCAGGGTTCATCATCAGTAAAATCCCCACCTTCAACATTCCTTTCACCATGGGCTCTAAAGGAAACCTGGCTCTCCCCAAAGGACCCTTGACCAGTAACTGAAAACCCTATCTGCTTTTGCATTATATATTCTAAATTGTTATTTACATAAACTGTCAATGCTCCTGTTCGAGGCCAACCTCTCCACCTGTGCGCTGGACTCCATCCCTTGTCTGTTCAGGGACGTGGGTTTCTCTATCTCTTACATCATCTACTTTTCTCTATTTCTCTGTTTTCCACCCTTAAGCAATCATGCTGATGTTTCTACCATTTTATAAAATCCCTCTCTTGACCCCACTTCTTTCAGACACTGCTCTCCTTCCTTTTTCAGCAAAACTGTTTGAAAAAGATGTCTTCAATGTTCTCCCATCCCATTTTCTCTCTTTACAATTGGTATCATATTTAACAATAATATATGTTAGAGACATTCTGCCCATTCTCTTTTGAACCCATTCTGATCATGCTTTTGCCCCCACCTCTTCATTAAAACTTTTTTTTTTTTAAAAAGCCAGCCAAATTTAGCAGTGGGGGGTTGTATACCAAATTTAGTGACACTAATGTTAATATGTTTTGATAACCCACTACCATCGGACCAGCCTCATTAAAACTTCTCATCAAGGTCATTGATAATCCCATATTCTCAATTCTTTTTTTTTTTTTTAAAGATTTTATTTATTTATTTGACAGGGAGAGAGACAGCCAGCGAGAGAGGGAACACAAGCAGGGGAGTGGGAGAGGAAGAAGCAGGCTCCCAGCGGAGGAGCCTGATGTGGGGCTCGATCCCAGAATCCTGGGATCACGCCCTGGGCCAAAGGCAGACGCTTACCGACTGCACCACCCAGGCGCCCCCATATTCTCAATTGTTAACTGAGTTAACCTATTAACAGCAGTTGGCACAGTTGATCACTTGCTCCTTCTCGCAACATTTTTTTCACTTGTCTCCTAGGACCTCATCATATCCTAGTTTTCTTCCTACCTTATTGGCCTTTCCTTTTGTCTCTTTTGCTGGTTTCTCCTCATCTCCCTGATTACTAAAACCTGAAGTATACAGGATTCAGTCTCCAGTCCTCTCTCTCTCTCTCCCCCTCCCCCCATCTATATACTCCCTTCCTAGCCAACCTCATCCAGTTTCATGAATTAAAAACCAATTATAAAGTGATGATACCCAAATTTTTATTTCCAACCTAGGCCTCTTTCCCTTAAACTCCAAACCTTTATATCTGTCTACTTAATATTTTCACTTGCATGTAAAATGTGAAGAAATATATACATACATAATATTAGTACAAAGAAATTCACGAGAATGATGAAGTTAGCTTCTGTGTAGTGGTTACCACTGGTAGGGAGAGAGTGGGGTGCAATGGGTGGGGGTTCACAGACAGGTCCAACTCTACAGGTAACCCTGTCTTTCTTAAGCTGGGAGGTGGGTATATAAATATTTGTCGTAGGTCTTATATGCTTCATTATGTGTTTTACCACTTCCCCTATGCCTTCTGACCTTGCCCTCTTGCTCAACACCCTCAGTCCCTCAGCCACCCTTAGTTTTTTCAATCAGTTCTTTTCTGGCTTCCCCTTTCTCCCAATTGATCTTGGACTCCTCCATCCACCAATCATGACTGAAGTAACACTGTAATGTCCATGTTTCTATTCCCAAACTAGAGTAAACCAATCATGCATATACTTTTTTTTCTGGTACAATTCTTTAATATTTTTCAAAGTATGGTCTGTAGACCCATTGTGTCAGAATCACTTGGGATGGTATTAAAATTCAGATTCCAAAACTCTACCCTTAAGATCTTTGTTGTTGTTGTTATTGTTTTAGGTAAACCCTATGCCCAACATGGGGCTGGAACATCCCCTAAGATCAAGAGTCCCATGCTCTTCCAACTGAGCCAGACAAGTGCCCTGTACCCTTAAGATCTTTGAATCCTGCTTTTTTGGAGGTGAGATTAAGAATGAAATTTATTCAATTGGCAGAGGTGATTCATATTCACACAGAGGAGATTATTTCATTCATCCTTGACTTTTTAATAAGCCCAACATATTTAGTTATCCACAGATTTTGAGCACCCGCTGTATGTCAGGCAATATAATTGACCATGTAGACATTGTCCCTGACCTCACAAGCTTACAGCTCGAGAGACATTTCCAATGGACATACGTGGGATCACTTTGGGTGGTATCATTTTTGGTGATAAAAATCATTTTGGTGATAAATAGTGATAAACTTTTTAAAGATTTATTTTAGAGAGAGACAGACAGAGAGAGCACGTGGGGAAGGGGCAGAGGGAGAGGGAGAGAGAATATTAAGGAGCCCAACATGTGGCTTGATCTCATGACCCTGAGATCACAACCTGAGCCAAAACCAAAAGTCGGACACTCAACTAACTGCACCACCCAGGCACCCCAACTTTTTTTTTTTTTTGAATTTAAAAGCTTATGGGGATGCCTGGGTGGCTTAGTTGGTTAAGCGTCTGCCTTCGGCTCGGGTCATGATCCTGAAGTCCTGGCATTGAGTGCCACATCGGGTTCCTTGCTCAGCAGGGAGCCGGCTTCTCCCTCTGCCTGCCACCCCCCTGCTTGTGCTCTGACAAATAAAATCTTAAAAAAAAAAAAAAGCTTATGTAGTTCTGTTTTTTTAAAAAATTACCTTCTATTTATGGCAAGAGTTATTAGTTTTCCATTTAGAATACTGATTTTTTTCATGGTAAATATAGAAAGTGAGTTAATTCAAAGAAAATGACAGTGTAGATATGGCAGAAATACCAAAAGAGGCACACAAATGCTTGAAGTTGGGAAATACTCATCTAGCATTTCAGAGGTAGTTGTGGTATAATAAAATAATAGCCAATATTCATCCCGAATTTATGGATCTAAGTCAGATCACGTCACCGCTGTGCTCAAAACTCTCCAATGGAAAAAACAAACAAAAACAACTCTCCAGCGGATTAACATCACACTATTTCTTCACACTTTATGTTTTTAACAGCTTCACTGAGCTGTAATTCACATACTATATAATTCAACGATTTAAAGTGTACAATTCACCTGTTTTTAGTATGGTTCACAGAGCTGTGTAACTATCACCAATCGCTTTTAGAATATTTTCATTACCCCTAAAGGAAACTCCATACATTTAACAGTCACTCCCCTCTCCTCCAACCTCCCTATCCCTAGGAAACCACTCTTCTACTTTCTGTCTCTATAAATTTGCCTATTCGGGGCATTTCATGTAAATAGAATCATACAACAGGTGGTCTTTTATGATTAGATTCTTTCACTTAGCATGTTTTCAGGGTTCATCAGCGTAGCACATAGCAGCACTCCTTTTCTTTTTATGGCCAAATAATATTCCTTTGTGTGGATATACCATATTTTATTTATCCATTCACCAGTTAGTGAACATTTTGGTTGTTTCTACTTCTTGACTAGTATGAATAATGCTGCTATGAACATTCCCGTACAACTTTTTGTGTGAATATACATTTCCAGTTCTCCTGGGTATATACTTAGGACTAGAATGGCTGGGTCGTATGTTAACTGTAACTTTTGGAGGACGGTGTCCCAAAGTGCACCACTAACATTCCCACCAGCACTATACACGGGTTCCAAATTCGTCACACACTGTCCAGAGCTTACTGTCTTTTTTATTAAAGCCATCCTAGAGGGTGTGAAGTGGCATCTCATTGTCCACTATCACGTTTTGAGTGGAGTCTAGTGCCGGCCAGGGCCTACAAGGCCCCACACGATCTAACTTTGTGTGCCACAGGTAGGTACACAATCTCTTATCTGCAATTGACAAAACAGCTCTAAAACCCAAGATTTTTGGAACTCATATGGCAACAAAACCTGATATGAAACTCATGCTGGGTAATTTATTAGACTATTCTTGTATTTTACTGCAGAAATAGTCATATATTTTAATCCTGGGTACTGCTCCAGATCCCTTTGAGGAAGTTTTTGTGAAATATTATAATTACTGTTCTAAAGTCAAAATAAATTCC
This sequence comes from Ursus maritimus, assembly GCF_017311325.1. Taxonomy (NCBI): domain Eukaryota; kingdom Metazoa; phylum Chordata; class Mammalia; order Carnivora; family Ursidae; genus Ursus; species Ursus maritimus. The sequence continues at coordinate 434,331 of NW_024424564.1, read as the reverse complement.
AAAGCAAGTAAGGTCTCAAGGATTTCATATAAAGGATTGTAGATTTGAACTACGTTCCCCTAGCTCACTTGAATTTAGCCAAACTGCCTTCTTTTTCTGTGACATGCCAGGCATACTCTTTCCTGAAGACATGTGTACTTACTATCCCCCTGCCAGGAAGCTCTTTCTCCATTTATCCAACCAGCTTGCTCTTTCTTTAGTTTTCTGATCAAATGTTACCTATCAACCTTATAGACTCAAGGCCATTTTATATAAAACTTTATAAAACTACACTCCTTCTTCACACCCAATCACCCTCCCACACCGCTCCCCCACCAAAATGTAAGCTCTATGTATGTTTATCTTGGCCACTGCTAATATCTTCAGTATTTAGAAATGGCTGGCACATTTCTTGAATAAGTGATTGTTTTATACCACTTAAACCTCACAAAAATACTGTGAAATAGGAATGATCACCTAAAGATTAGAAAATTGAAGAGAGGGGTGCCTGGCTAGCTCAGTTGGTAGAGCATAGGACTCTTGATCTCAGGGTTTCGAGTTCAAGCCTAACATTGGGCATGGAGCCTCCTTAAAAAAGAAAAGAAAAAAAGAGAATAAGAAAGTTGGTTGGAGAGGTTAGATAACTCACCCAAGGTCACAAAGCTAGAATTATCCGAGGCGAGATTTACATCTAAGAGTCCACTCTCTTAGGTTCTTAACCCGACAGCTCTGTTTAATGGGAGACTTGGACTGAGAAACTAAGTGCCAAGCACATTGGCAAGTTAATACTTACTGAATAAATGAACGAATCTAAGATTCTAGCCTGTTCTTTCATCTACTGGCTCAGCTTCCTTCGACAAACCTATTCTATGAAGTGAACACCCCCCTATAGCTTAAAGAATAAGCTAAATGTATAAATTAAAGGAGCAGGATATTAACTTAAATACTGATAGACAATGAATAATTTTGTCCTCCTACATCGTCGATTATGGAAACATAGGCAAAAACAAAACGGAGGACAGGATTTGGGGTTGAGGCAAAGGGTGGTCCAGGACATCAATGAATCCCGATTACCACAGGGAATTGACTTCAAATCCAATTACCTCAAAGGCAGACATTAGACCAGAGATGGAATAGCCCAGAGACTTCTAACTTGAATACTTTATACATTGAGACTGGAGGACACTTCACAAAGTTAGGGAGATGCTGAGATTGCAACTAACTTTTCCCCACCTAATCAAGTCCACTCCAAGTAGGTGGGAGTGAGAGATGGGGACTCAGATGTCTATACCGCCTCTTCTGTGACCTACTAGAACTTTAGCCCACAGTAGCTTAGCAGAGCAGGCCGTTCATTTTACCGTCCAAATATCCAGAGAACCTCAAGCTGACCTGTGGCCACTTCTAATGGCATGACATGTGGCCTTTCCCTAGATGGAAACGATGTCCTGGCTGTCCATCAGATGAGGCAAGGTTTGAGTTATTTGCAACGGGTGTTGGGTTGGGAGGTGGAATGGGGCTACTTTAGAGCCCGAAGCACATAAGAATCTCTTTTGTCATCTCTGGCACTCCAAAATCTCAATGAATTTGGGATTATCTTCAAGTAGAGAAATTGCTCAACCAACTTCTTAGTTGTGTTAGGCTCTGGAATGTATGCTCCCTGGAGATAGGATCACATTTTCTAAAGATTTTTTTTAAAGGTTTTATTTGTCAGAGAGAGGGAGGAGAAGAGAGGGAGAAAAAGAGCGAACGAGTGAGCAAGCAAGCGCATGCACGCACAAGGGGAGCAGCAGGCAGAAGGCGGCTCCCCACTGAGCAAGAAGCCTGATGCGGAACTCAGTTCCAGGACTTTGGAATCATGACCTGAGCTGAAGGCGGACACTTAACCGACTGAGTCACCCAGGTATCCCTATTTATAAGATTTTAAGTAATCTCCACACCCAATGTGGGACTCGAACTTACAAACCCAAGACCAAGACCTGCACACTCCAACTGAGCCAGCCAGGCCCCCCCGGCTCATACTTTAAGAATGCACAAACCGACTGGGTGGCTCAGTTGGTTAAGGTCTGATGTGGCTCAGGTCTTGACCTCAAGGTCCTGGAAAGAGATGCTCAGGGGGAATCTGCCTGTCCCTCCCTCTGCCACTCCCCCACTAGTGCTCTCTCTCAAAAAAAAAAAAAAAAAAAAAAAACAAAAAAAACAGATCTTGGAGGGGTTGTGGGTTCAAGTCCCATGTTGGGTGTGGAGATTACTTAAAAATAAAACCTTTAATAAAAAAAGCACAAATCAACTTTTCTTTTTTAAAGATTTTATTTATTTATTTGACAGAGAGAGACAGCCAGCGAGAGAACACAAGCAGGGGGAGTGGGAGAGGAAGAAGCAGGCTCCCAGCGGAGGAGCCTGATGCAGGGCTCGATCCCATAACGCCAGGATCACGCCCTGAGCCGAAGGCAGACGCTTAACCGCTGTGCCACCCAGGCGCCCCACAAATCAACTTTTCAACTTCCAGTCCTGGGACAGCCAGTTAAAACCTACCTTGAAAAAAAGATAGGCTGAACCTATAAATATTTCAAGAAAAATGTTGTAGTTACATGGCCTGATTTACTACTTGAATCTGGTTTATTGAACAAACTGGGATTTGAGAGAACCAGGCTTAGCGTTTTTACCTCAGACCTTTTTCTTTCTCCAGTGTTAACCCCTGGTATAAAGGGGTCATTAGAGCATAGAGAAGTAACGAAGGAGCAGATGCTCTGTGGGCCCGGGACTCTTACCTACAACGTGTTCTCACCAAGTCAGGATCTGCCACAGCTATTCCAGCACAGGCATTGGTACGCTGACCACGAGCCAAGTTGGAGTCAGCAATTTTTTTTTCAGTTCAACTGTTCAATGAACAGGGCCCCCTCTAGGCTCTGAAATACTCTACCCCTTATCATACTCCTTTGAATGGACACTTAGAAAAAGGTGTTTCCCCACTGAAATAGTTTTGATTTTGAGATAGCCAGTGAGTGAGCAAGCCAGTGAGCAAATGCCTGGGGGAGGGGGAAGCACGAGGTGAGGGACAAGCAGACTCCAGAGGGTGGAGCTCCATCTCTCGACCCAGAGATTATGATCTGAGCCAAAACCAATACCCCGACTGAGCCACCCAGGGACCCCTCCCACTGAAATATGTATTTTCTTAAAGGATTTTAAAGAGGGGGCATCTGGGTGGCTCAATTGATTGTCTGCCTTCAGCTCAGGTCATTTCAGGGTCCTGGGATTGAGTCTCATGTGGGGTTCCCTGCTCAGCAGGGAGTCTACTCTTCCCTCTCCCCTCCTAATAAAAAAATCTTAAAAATAAGTAAATAAAAGATTTGAGAGAGAATGCACACCCAAGGGGAGGGGACAGAGGGAAAGCGGACTCCCTGCTGAGCAGAGGCTGATGCAGTGCTCAAATCCGAGACCCTGAGCCAAGACCTGGGCTGAAACCAACTTGGACCAACTGAGCCACCAAGGTACCCCTGAAGTATGTTTTAATCAAAACTTCCAAGCTACGGGCTTAGTTTTTTTTTTTTTTTGGGGGGGGGGAATCCTATAATTTCACTAGCAAAGCCAGTCATTATCAATCCATTCCCAAATGGATTTTTCAAACATGTATATTCCTGCCTAGTAACTAATTTCTGAACTATAGAAAAAACAAACCATTGTCACACAGACAAAGTCAGATACAGATTTCCTCCGTACTTTGTGTGGAAATTCTCTTTCCTCTTGTGGGACTACCATCATTTTCTAGGAATGCCTCTGGCATCCTGGACATCTTTATTCCGTAGAGAAACCACCATAGAAAGACGCAAATTGGCCAAAAACAGGTTTAGCAGCAGACCAATTCCAAGTAGGTGTATTTTATGAAATTAAGGATCTGAATACAGATCCCCTTAAAAACTAAGTCATGCACTTCCTAAAAACTAAGTCACGCACTTCCTATTAAAGTCTGTGTGTCCCCCAAAAATGTTAGGCCTATGTGCTCCTCACTCAAGTTTTTCCTGACCCTCCTAGTTCCTTATCCCTATTTTTAAGACACTAACTTAATCTACTAAACAAGGTGGCATTAACCTAACACCCACAGGTACCTTACCACCCCCCTCACAATTATGCAAGTTGGGGAGGCCAATACAAATATAAAAGAAACCCAAGTTGAGCATTTACTTACATGGATAAGCTTTCTCCCCCATGAAAAGACTATGTGGCATTACACACTTGAATGTGAAAATAATTACAGTCCCTGTGACACAACTCCCACACTGATGACAACATACACTCAACATGCTGTATGAAGTATAACTGCTATTTATTTTTTTTTCTGGAGAACAGCTTTTCTTCAGTCCCTTCAGTAAGGACTTAGCTCCTTACATGGGCTTTGGTGGAGGTCGTGGGGCAGCACCCTGAAAAAAACAAAACATAAATTTAGAACATCAATGAAGGAATCCCCTCCTCAAAGAACTTGACTACTTCTCCCATCACTAACAATGCATCTGGGCCACACATGCATGGAAAACTGGTCAATGTGATGACCCACATTACTCCAACTGAAACAGATTCTAAAAGCTCTTCTTTAGAAGACTCTCCAAGCAATGTTTTAGATGTTGAGTCTCACCTACCTTACCTATTTAGAACTTCATTTTAGATAGGAATCTTGTGTATCTCTTGTCCATCACCCCTCTGGCTTCCACATCTTTTTGAAGATACTTACCATGGGGGCAGCTGGGTGGCTCAGTGGATCAAGTGTCTGTCCTCAGCTCAAGTCATGATCAGGGTCCTGCTCAGCAGGGAGCCTGCTTTTCCCTCTCCCCCTGCTTGTACTCCCTCTCTCTCAAATAAATAAATACATAAATAAAATCTTAAAAAGATGAAAAATAAGGCTACTTACCGCGGGTCTAAATCGGGGTGGGGGTGTTCGGTCTTTCCGTGCTTCACGAGAGCGATTCCTGACTACCTTGCTATGAATGGCACAACTCACGCAATAATGTAGTTTCACATACAGCTTGGGAAGCACATAGGCTAAGAAACAGAAAGAAAGAGGCATAACAGTAGGTATTACATACCCACATTGCACTTGTTCTCTCGAATTCATCCTGTCAAAAATAAACCTACATAAAAGTCTCTCAAGCACATCTACGTTTCATTTCCAAAGCAACTGTTCAGTTTCTGATGACTTAACACATGTGTGTGTTCACAAACGAATAATCCCCCTACTAACCCTTGTCACCACGGGTACCAAATCCACAGCCTACTGGCTTAAACTGACAATCCAGTTCCTTCAGCAGTTGCACCAATCCTAATGCCTATTCCTGGGCCCCTTCTCCTTGCCTAAAAAAACTAGTTTGTCTTAAGAAAAAGAAATGAGCAAAATAACAGCACACTGCTCCAAAGATCACCCTTGACCAAATGAGACTACCTTCATTATCGAAACATTCTTCATTAAGAGTTAGCCTGTACATCTTTATAACGGTGTTCGAGTGTCCAGCAATCCAGAAAGACGGCTACATTTATCATGCTTATAGCCAGTGTTCCCCCCAGGCTGATACACGATAAACTCTACAAGTACTTTTGGAATCTCACCCTCTAAACAGGTAACCACAAATCGTGACTCAAAGACTGCACTATCACACAAGGCGCCTCTCTGCCAGTCAAGGTTAGAACAAACGAATCAAAAGTACCGATCTCTTTTACCAACAGTAATCCTAAACGCCCGCAGAAACCGCCTGGGACGCGCCACAAACGCGCCACGTTAACAGAGCGTGCAGGTGGGGATGGGTTGTGCCAGCATTACTCACCATCGAAGACACTCGCTTCGGAAATATCCCTGACGGCGGCGGCCTCTACTATGTTCCGAATAACGAACTTCTTAATGGCCTTGTCCTTGGGCACACAGCGGGCGCAGTTGGTGCAGCGAATAGGCTGCACGTGGCCGCGGCCTTTTTTGGCACGACCATTATTCCTTCTTTTCTTGGTCTGCATCAAAATGAAGACCGTGTTACAGAAAGGGCGCAACTTCCCCACCCTGAACCCCCTACCGGCTACAATCCGCGCTGGCGGCCCCCAGAATGGCTCTACTCAGACCTTCAGGTCCTCCGCACATCCCTCCAAGATCGGAGCAAATACACACTCTGTGTACTCTCCACCATGGTCCAAGCTTTCAAGTCCTCACAACCTCAGAATCTGTCCTTCTCAGGCCCTCACGCGAGCCGCCGGCACCCACCACGCGCCCCAACTCACCATTGTGGATGCGAGACCCGAGAGAGTGCGGCGTCGCGCCCGACTCTCTTATATACCCCGAGATCCCTACGCTCACACAGGAAGACTATTTAAGAGACGTACACCGAGAACAGCAAGCCAGTTTACTCAGATTTTCTTTATTATTCAGCGTTTACACGGAAATGTAAAGATAGAAAGGCGTTTTTCGGATTTTGTTATCCGTGGAAGAAAGTGACCATGGAACTATTTAGCCGGCTGGCGGAAGAAAACTAGGGTTATACGTCTCTCACCAAGCACTACGACCCCTACCCCGGAAGTAATTACGGGCGTCGTAATTATCCGGTTTTTGCGACGCTATGCGCGGAAGTTACCCGCGCAGGACCACAGGTCGCGCTCCCTGTCGGGGGCAGGGTCGGGGAGATGCATGGGAGTTGTAGTGCGAAGCTGGCAGGCCCTTGGCCCCTGAGCTCTTAGACCGAAGGCGGCGCTGTGCCACCGGGGGACGCTCTCGGCTCATTTCTCTGACAATCTTGTTGCTTGGTGTAGGATTGAGAAATGAAGACCTGGGGGAAAACAAAACATTTTGTTAATTCCTCCTCCCAGTATGAACAAAACCCCACGAAAGGCCATGGGCAAGTACATGGGTGTTAGGGCAGTTTCTTATCCCCCCCTTTTTAAAATCCCTGCATCCTGTTAGCATAGAGCCAAACTCTGTAGTAAGCGCTTTATAAATATTAGCTCATTTTACCTCCAACAGACCTATAAGGTAGGTACTATTATTATCCTCCCTTTGCAGATCGAAAAACTGAGGTTGTTGAAAATCACAGAGTTACTAAGAGGTGTCCTGGCTCCACTACACTATGCTGCCTTCCACCTAACAACAAAAAAAATTGGTGGAGTTACATAACCTGGAACAGTAACTTCAAAGATTTTGATTCCGACCCATAGCAGAACTATATTTTACATTTGTTCTCAGTACACACACAAACGTACAAAACTGAAATACAAACTTCATGAAACAGTACTTGCCCTTAGCACATAGGAGCAATGATATGTTCTGTTTCCTGCTTTAATAAATGTTGATCAAGCCCCACTAAAGTGATTTCACCACTCAATGAGTCTGGCCTGTTATTGAAACATACTTTCCTACACGTAAGCTCCATTTACCTTTGAAGAGCCTTCAGAAAGTCTTTAGCTTTGAGCAGGAGTGCTGTTTGTGGGCAAACACCCATTTGTCTCCAAAGTTGAAAAAACTTGAGTGTCAAGACCTACCACAATTCAGACCCAAGATGGTACAGATGGAGACCAACCAACCATTTATTCATGAATCATTCTGGAGTCTGAACTCCAGTCACTTTCCCTGAAAAGAAACCCATCATGGTTTCTTTTCACCTCTAATCCACTTTACTGGGGTTGAAGTTTATTTTCTAATTTTTGTCTTGGCTTCAGAACAACTATATTCATGGTCTTTCTCGAGTTTGAGTTTGTTCGTGTTAATGGGTCATGGGAAGTGATAGATTTTAGGTGGAAGTATCTTCAATTTTCCCTTCAATATAGTCTCATGGAAAACAGAAGGCGGACAGTAGTGTACGGATTGGCAATGAGATAGGACAGAAAAAAGTTCAGAGTGAAGGGGACAGAAAATAGTTAACATTTAAGACAGAACCGAGGTAATGTTTCTGTTTTGGCTTCTTGGATTTTTATAGCCTGGGAGTTTCAGCGGCTGTATTCCCTGGGATAAAGGTATGGGCATAAAACTTTGGAGTAACACACTCCTGGGTTCAAATCTGGGTTTTGACATTTATTGATTGATGAGTCTCAGACAAGTTGTTTATTCTCTCTTGGGCTTTTATTTCTTCACTAGTAATGGAGGATCATTCACTTTTAGGTGGTTTCTACAATTAAATGAATACTTGTCACAGTGCTTGACACTTATGCTCAAGAAGTGGTAGACCCTATTATTATCATCATTCATGTTATTGTAACTTGCATTTCCTGGGGCATATAATGTGTTTTACATATAGTAGGTACTCAAACAATGTTTGTTGAATCTCTGTTTTGGATGGATAGGCAAGTTGGACTTTATCCCGAAGGCACTCCTGGTAGGAAAATCTCCACTTTCTACCATAGGTTGAAAATTCTGCAGCAACAGCTTGAGCATTCTTGTTTGGCTTCCTCTTAGTCTCAGACTTGTTCACCTTCAAAACATTTAGTAGTTGGTACAATGTGCAGCAAGGAGATTTCCCTCCCTCCCAGCAGAAAATTACAGCAAAGTCTGCAAAAACAACCAGGGGTGTTAAATTACTCATGTTTATTTATAACAGACCTTCAGCCAGTACAGTACAAAACTTACAGTAGTATATCTCCATTACACAAATATTTACTTACAATATATTACATATACAAAATGCTTTGCAGTAAGTTTCAAAAGCTAGTTTAACTCCCCTTGAGAAGGGAGAAAAACTCTTTAAAAAAAGGGGAAGGAGAACCAACAGAAGAGGGGGAGGTGAAAGGGTAAGGTCCAAGGAGACACCAAGCATAGGCTACAAATGAAACCCTGGGAGAGAGAGAGGAGAGGTGGTATTGCACTTGCTTCTGTGTTTTATTTTTTTTTTCTTTTTGTTCTTCATAACTTCTGATTAAAAATATATATAATATATATATATATTATGTACACAAGGAAAGAAGCTGCTGAAAGTATTACAAAATCCCATCTGCAGCTTGGACACTGACACAAAAAAACAAAGGTCTGGAAAAGTGTCTATTTAGAAATTTTCTTGTGTGGTGTTGGTCTTGAATATCAATATAAAAGGAAAACACCTCTATTCTCCATGTGGGTTTCAATGGTTTTTTTTTTTTCTTTTTCTTTCTTTTTTTTTTTTTTATGCAAAAGGAGCTGGGAGAGAGCATGAGGATGTTTGAGGTTCCAGAGCTGGAAGGCTCTGGAAAGTAGGATTTTGTACCTAAGACCCTGGTTAAAGTGCAGTGATGGTCTGGAGAGAGACAGAGTGCCCTTCTCTCCCCTCCTTAGCACCTGGTCTTGCCCTTCCAGTCTCTGCTCTCATGGGCTCAGAGTATAGCCTCAGAGCATAGTCCTTCATGTTCCAGGAGGTTACAGGTGCCAGAGCTGACTGGGGGAGGGGATGGGGGCACCCTAAGGCTCTGGTACCCCAGAAGGGACTAGTCCTTATGAGGTGTCACCAAATACACAGCAGACGCAGAAGAGGTGGTAAGGGGTAGGTCTAACAGGAAGGGGCTCAATAACCAGGACAGTTGAGGAGAACCCTAGATATTAATCTCAGCTCTGCTGCCATCCTGAAAGAAGGAGCAGTTCCCTGGGGTACTGTTGAGAAGACTCTCTCCTTCTCTAGAGACCACTCTCCTTCCAGCTAACTCCCCCATCCTCTGCCCTTGGCAGCATCTGTTTATTGCTACATTGTCAAGGAGGAACAATCAACCCACGATGCCCCTCCTTGACAATCCGGTTCTCTTAGGGAGACTACATAATGGGGGAGAAAAAGAAGGGAGAAAAGTTTTTCTAGGGTCTCCCTTCCCATAGAGGGTAAGGTAGACTCTTCTTAGAGCCCTTAGGAGCCTCAATCCCAGGGTCTGTTCCTTAGCCAACCCTTCACCATCCCCCTAAATTATCCCTGATAGGGAGTGAGAAAAGTAGGAGGCAAAAGAGCCAATAAGGAAAGGACATATGGAAAGAAAGATGGAAGGGAAGAGAAAAGGAGAGAGAGAGAGAGAAGGACCAAGTGTTACAACTTGTGAGGTGTTGTGTTTGGTTTTTACTTTCTTTTTTTTTTTTCTTTAAATATAGAAAAACAGCCTTTGGTTTGAATCTCAAGGAAGCAGAGAATGGGATAGCTGTGGCCTTGGGCAGAAAACGCTTGTAGAAAGAGACCTCCACTCACGGTGGAGCCTTATCTCCTCCTGCCCCCTTCTCACTAACTAGGTTACCCAAAAAGCCAGGGGTCTCTGCTGTAGCCAGGAGGAGCATGCCCCCTCCTGCCCTACATCTGGGAACTGAGTATAGAAGGGGGCAGTAGAGGATGACCCCCGGTTCAGTTGTGCCCATCCCATCCTTGCTGGGACAAGAATGGGATGAGGTGAGGGGCAAATGCCCTCCCTCGTCCTGGGATAATTTTTGGTTATACTGAAAATTAGAAGAGAGAAAAGAGACACCTTTTCTCCCTGCCACTGATCCTAAGAACAGGGCCCAGAAGCCTGGGAATGAGGGTGAATCCTGCAGGGGGGAGAAGAAGAAGGCAGCATGACTGAGGGGTTGAGATACCCCCTTGTCATCAGGCAGCAACCTACTAGTTTCTCATAGGAGAGGGACGGCAGGAGCCCCTGAGAGGCTAGGAAGGTCACTAGAGTGAAGAAGATTAGAGGTGGAAGAGAAAGAGAAGTTTAACCCACCCCCTTCCCATGCCCTGGTTCCCAATTAGGCACCTGTGGCTCCCAATGTGTTAGAGACAGGATTGCAGACCTAGCCTTGGCCCCTGAGAATATAAAATTGGGGCACTCCAAGGAGAGAAAAATCACCACTGAGTAGACTGGCAGGTTGAAGAGAGTAGCAGTGTTGGGGGTTGTTTGAGGAGAGAAGAGATAGATCACATCCCAGAGGGAGATTCCCAGATGTGGGCTTTGAGGAACTCATATTACTAGGGGAACGTCAAGAGGACCCTCAGTCCCACAGTGCCTGGGGAGAATTTCTTCAGCCCCTCCTACTTCCCAATGAGGAAATTCTTCATTTGTTCAAGCATAGTGCAAGCTGCCGAACGTGAGAGGGCACAAGAGGTATGAAGTACCAGGTTGGAGGGTCCCAGAGAGGAGATATAATGCCACAGAGCTCAGGTAGGGCCAGAGGGAGCTATCAGCATCAAAAGGAAAGAATCAGATAATGCAAAAGTGAGGACTTAACACAAGAAGCTCAGAACTCTTAGGACCAAGAGGAGCTTCTTACCCCGAGGGCTGTTAGAGAAAGCTGGATCAAAGAAAGAAAAATTAGGCCTAAAGTGGGAGGGGACTGTGGGCCGGAGGGTGGGGGAGTGGCAAGTTCAGAGCAAAAAGCTAAAGAAAAATCCACAAATTATATTAATAAATAACTCTGAATATGCTGGGATGAGGGGAGAAGAGGAAGAGGAGAAACATAAGCGAAAAGGCCTGTTTCATCACAATGCTTAAGTCAGTCAGGGTGGAGGAGAATAGGTGAGGAGGGGTCAGGGTCAAGTGTGAAGTCAGGTAGCCAGTGGTGGAGGCTACCGAGCAAAACTCCTTGGGATGGAGTGGGGACAGAGCTAGACTCCTGTGGGCAGGGCAGTGGAGTGGTGGACTGAGGGGAGGGCAGTAGGTGGCTAGCCCACCTTGTGCTCCCCCCGGACAATGTGGGAAGAGAATTCGTACCGGTCCTGGCTGTGGTAACCACAGATGTTACACTCGAAAGGGTCTCTGAAGCCATGGCAACCCATGTGGATGGTGAACATGACATGGTCCAGAAAGAGGATTCGGCAGTGCTCACACTTGAAGGCCTTCACGGGCTCACCGCTCTCGCCCACCACCCGGAGCACTTCCTTGGAGGGGCCCGGGGTGCCCCGCAGTAACCCCTCCTGCGGCTTGGGGTCCTCTTTGGCGTAGGCAGGACTGGGCCGGCCCACCACAATGGTGGGAGGTGGCTGGGGCGGGGGACCCTGAGGGAGGGATACCACCCCCGCAACCCGATCTTCGTGGTTGCTCTCTGTATCTGTGGAGTCCTGGCAGCCATTGCTGGGGGAGGCCCCAGGGTCAGTCAGGGGGCCTCGGGCCCGGTAGAGGAGGGGGCCTCCATCAGCCAGGTCCTCGGGTCCCTCACCTGCTTCTCGGGACCCTGGAAGCTCCAGGCGACCGGGGAGGGGCTGCATCTGGGTGTAGACAGAGCTGATGACGGGTGTGAGTTCTGAGATGCAGTTGGTAGGTGGAAGGCGGAGGGGACGCAGATGCTCTGCCCCCACAAAGGCCAGAGAACCTCCGAAGCCGGGCTCCAGGCCGTGATGTGCCACCAACTCCACATCCTTCTCATAGCCACCCGAGTTCACATCATAGGGGATGTCTGAGAGGCTGAAGCGCATCTGCTTTTCACCTAAGGAGGAGAGGATCTCAGCAGAGCTGGCTTTGGAAAACTCCTGAGTTTCCCCAGGATGACTTCTTTGTTTGCTTAGCCTGGGGATGGCTGTCATATTATTTACCAGCCTTCATTCACTTCCCCCAAGGTCAGGACCTCTGTGGGGCCACTCCCCAACTCCAGGCTATAATCCTAGGGAAGGACTCAGTCCCAGCCCCAGCCCGCTGCTGATCTTTACCACTTCCTTCATTGCCTCTTATAAAGCTAGAGAGCGAACATCAAGGCCAGGTGGGTGGACCCCATACTCACACCTCCTCCCTCTAACACTCAAGGCCCTTCCCTCAGATCCCACAGGCGGAAGTCCTTGTCGTCGTCAAAAGCTGGGAGAACCGGAGCTCCCTGACCCCCCTCCTCTTACAATCACCACAAGAGCCCTCAACACCCTCTCGAGGTACCTTCCCCCTCTTCACGCCCTTTCAGTGCTGGGGGTGGATTCTGTGCACCAGAGCCTGCCAGACCCTTTCCTCCGCCATCAACTCTGCAGGCCCAACGGGTCCGATGGCCACCAGAGCTCAGGTTTCGAGGAGCTGTGGCTTAAAGCTGATGTCTCCTCTCCAACTGGGCTCTTACCTACAAACTTCTGGGGGGTGGAGCGCTTGCGTTTGGTGAGGCTGTTGGCCAGCCGGTCCATGAAAGTCGGCCGCTCAGAGGAGGAGTGCAGCATGGAGTCCGGCACCATCTCCAGGTCGCGCATCTCGTCACCTAGAGGGAAGGAGGTGGGGCCAAGGAGTAGCAGCTGAATCGGGGTCGCATTGGCTCAGCAGCCTTTGCCTGGAGAAACTCAGCACGTCAGTAGGCAAGGAAGGTCATACCCAGTACCTGGAAAGCTGGGTTCTGCTCGCTTCCCCTTATCTAGAGCTTATCCTAGCAACGGGTCAGGTCATTTGAGGACAATTAGACGCATTTGACCCTGGGTTTGATACTTCCTTGTGTTCTCTCATTCGATTGAGGACATAGATCAGCACCTCCCTGACCCCTGGACCGTCTTGCAGCGCCTACCACAGGGCTCTGCACCCACCGGAGTGCTTGGCAGATTTACGAGGGAACTGTCCTTTCTCCATACGCCTCATCCCTTTGGGGGGGGGCGTGGAGGGAGGCTGGGAGCATCCTTGCCCCACACTCCCTCTGGCCCTGCCCTCGCCTCCCCGCAGGCCTGCCTCCGGCCCCACCTGCTTGGCCGGCCAGAGCTTGGGCTTCGGTGCTGAGACTCTGCAGGTAGTTGTGGCACCGCTCTTTGTGCTCCTCCAGGGTACTCTGCTGTTTGTAGCTCCGGCCACAGTAGTTGCACTTGTAGGGCTTGCCCACCGTGGGAGAGGAGACTGCGGAGCGGACAGGAAAGACACGGCATTGGTCACTCCTCCCTGCGCCCTGGCTCTACAAAGCCATGGGGGGGGGGGAGAGGGACGTTCCTTCCCTACCTTCAGCTGCAAGCATGGACGGGTGACCACACCACGGAGAAGGGGGCCAGTGCACGGCCACGGGAGGAGGGAGGGGACCCGGGGCCTATAGCTTGGGACTGCAGGTGGGCCTAGTGGTGGCCGAACTGCTGCTCAGCGGAAGGAGGAGCCAGGGACTTGGTAGGGGATCATCCCTGGCAGGCAGGCTGGCCCCACCCTAGGGTCTCAGATTCTCAGACTGTGGTTTAACCTTTCCATGCGGCAGGCGGGTGCAAGGGCTGTTTATCAGACAAGGGGATTTTTTGCTCACGACCTATCTGCTTTGGTTTGGGGGAAATTGGTGGGCTGGGGTGACAGAAGCGAGAGCCCTTAGACCTGCCAATTGTAGGGAGAGGCAGTTTTCACTGACCTTTACTTGTGCTCCTACCTACCCCTGCAGCCTAGTTTGACTGCTTGTTTTTCTGTCTGTCTCTCTACTCCTAGATACCAAGACAGCCCCAGAAAAAACATTGCTGATAGAGAAATTCTGAGAAGAGAAAAAGAATAAAAGCAGAGTGAAATAAAGGAGATGAGTAAAAGGAAGAGAACATCAACTTTGAAGGTCTTTAAAAATTTTTTTAAATAAAGAACAAGTTAGGAGCACCTGGGTGGCTCAGCCGGTTAAGCTTCTGCCTTCGGCTCAGGTCATGATCCCGGGGTCCTGGGTTTGAGCCCTGCGTCAGGCTCCCTGCTCCTTGGGTAGCCTGCTTCTCCCTCTCCCTCTGCCTGCCGTTCCCCCCTGCTTATGTTCTCTGTCAAATAAATAAAATCTTTAGGGAAATAAAAGAACAAATTATAAAGATTTAGTTTCTGGCTGCTTGGCTGGCTTAGCGGGATAAGACTCTTTTTTTTTTTTTTTTAAAGATTTTATTTATTTAGAGGCGCCTGGGTGGCTCAGTTGGTTAAGCATCTGCTTTTGGCTTGGGTCATGATCCCGTGGTCCTGGGATGAGCTCCACATCTGGCTCCTTGCTCAGTGGGGAGTCTGCTTCTCCCTCTCCCTCTCCCTCTGCTACTCCCCCTGCTTGTGCTTTCTCCCTCTCTCTCTCTCAAATTTATTTATTTCTCTTTATATACATAGAGAGAGAAAGAAAGGGAAA
>NW_024424564.1:351116-419417 GCF_017311325.1 Ursus maritimus | reverse complement strand
GATTATATCTCTCTCTCTCTATATATATATATAGAGAGAGAGAGATTATATCTCAAATTTATTTGTGGGGGGAGAGAGTACAAGCAGGGGGAGTTGAAAGGTAGAGGGAGAGGGAGAAGCAGGCTTCCCACTGAGCAGGGAGCCCTACGGGGGGCTGGATCCCAGGACCCCAGGATCATGACCCAAGCCGAAGGCAGACACTTCACCGACTGAGGCACCCAGGCGCCCCGAGCATGAGACTCTCAATCTCTCTTGATCTCTGTGTCTCAGAGCCCCACGCTGGGTATAGGGATTAAAAAAGAAAAAAAAATATTTTTGTTTCTCCCAAAGAAAAGAAGTTGGGAAAACTGAGATAGATACTTCCTTTAAAGACAACTTTCTTTCTTTTCTCCTTTCTTCTTTCTTTCTTCTTTCTTTCTTTCTTTCTTTCTTTCTTTCTTTCTTTCTTTCTTTCTTTTTCTCTCCTTCCTTCCTTCCTTCCTTCCTTCCTTCCTTCCTTCCTTCCTTCCTTCCTTCTTAAAAATTTATTTATTTGAGAGAGAGTGAGTGGGGGAGAGGAAAAGGGGAAGCAGACTCCTCACTGAGCATGGAACCTGATATAGGGCTTGATCTCACCATCCTGAGATGACTTGAGCCAAAATCAAGAGTCGGAGGCTCAACCAACTGAGCCACCCAGGTGCCCCTAAAGACAACTTTTGGAAGGTGATATTTGTGATAGGAGAGAGAAAAGTGAGAGAACAAGGTATTGCATATCTTATCTTACATATCTTGGGACACCTGGGTGGCTCAGTCAGTTCAGATC
Source organism: Ursus maritimus (assembly GCF_017311325.1). Lineage (NCBI taxonomy): Eukaryota > Metazoa > Chordata > Mammalia > Carnivora > Ursidae > Ursus > Ursus maritimus. The sequence continues at coordinate 418,615 of NW_024424564.1, read as the reverse complement.
TGCCTTTGGCTCAGGTCATGATCCCAGGATCCTGGGATCGAGTCCCACATCAGGTTCTCTGCTCGGTGGGGAGCCTGCTTCTCCCTCTGCCTGCCACTCCCCCCGCTTGTGCTCGCTCTCTCTCTCTCTCTGACAAATAAATAAAAATAAAACATCTTGGGCACCTGGGTGGGTCAGTTGGTTAAGCGTCTGCCTTTAGCTCACATCATGATCCTGGGGTCCTAGGATCGAGTCCCACACCTGGCTCCCTGCAGAGCAGGGAGCCTACTTCTCCCTCTCCCTCTGCCTTTCTCTCTCTCTCTGTCTCTCATGAATAAATAAAATCTTTTAAAAATACATATAAAAAAATAAAACATCTTATTTTATGTATTTTGTTACTGTCGAGCAGGGAGGCAGGAGAAGGTATCTCCACGAGGGTGGTAATTACTAGCCCCCGTCCCTATGCGTACAAACCTAAACTGGGTTCGGTTTAATCAATCTATGCCATTTTGACCTTGCTCTGTAAACCCTAGTCTTTGGGGGATGAGGGAATGCCATGGTCCCTCTCCACCCAAGACTTTTGGGGAAATGGTTTAACATTGGGAGAGGAACCCCTTTTTATAGTGTGGGTTATATAGAAAGCATCTCACAGAGCTGGAACCCAGTGGTATACCTGTGTCTAATTCTGTCCCTAATAATTTTCTATAGAACAACGTCCAAAATCTACCCTGCTGGCCTCATTGTTTCTGTTTCAACAATTCTAGCGACCAAGCCATCCTTGTTCCAAACCGGCAGGGGGAGCCGCCCCTTTTCTGAGGAAAAGGAGTGTGATTCTTTGGCACAGAACCTTAATGGGGGTCCAGGAAGGCTGTAGAGTAGCTCTGTGACCAGCAAATCTTTTTTTTCCTTTTTCCCCTCCAGAGCTTCAGTTTCCTTGTCAGCCAATTGAGGATAATGCCATCTACCTTGGAATGGTTTTGAGGATCATATGAGGAGACAAGCGAAATGCTTTGTAGATCATAAAGCCTGAATTGATGATCTTTCTCCCTGTTTCTCACCCAGCTCCAAGGTGAGAGAACCCAGAACAAGGTAGGTGGCTGGAGAAAGCGTGCTGAGGTGATCGCTCGGTCCCTTTAAATCCCAGCCCAAGAGAGTTTAGGAAAAGAGAAAAACAGCAAGGACAGATCCTACTAATTTTTTCCCCTCTGCCCTTCTTCCTGCCTTTTCCCAATCTTGAGCCCCTCCTCCCACCAGCTTGACTCCTGGTGTCTTCGCAAGGCCAGGCTTAAAACTTAGTAAGAGGCTTCAAGAACGCTATCTGCCCAGCTGATTCCGACAGATGTTGACTCCAACAGTCTTGGCTGGGGCTATGAAACCTGGGTAGTCCAGTCCCCTGGCCTGGATCCCAACGCTAACACTCTTGCGACTTGCTCTTGCCTCCGGGAAGGGGACAGCCTCTGGGGATGGGGGACAGAGGCTTTTCCTAGGCCTCCTTTCTTCCTTTGGAGTTCGGAGTCCCATGGATATTTTTAGGAACCAGTAGGAAGTAAAGGAGAGGACAGACGATAGTGGTCCAAGACCTCTGGTATCATGGAGGGAGGTGATGATAGTGATGGACGTGGGACCTCGAGCACATGGAAGTGTGAGGAAGGGTTTTTCTGGTGCTCAGAAGTATGGGGGGGGGATGGGGTACAGATGGTTCTGCCAGTAGTGTGAACTTTAAAAAACAAAGGGCGGGTGACTGTTAAGAGCCAAGAACATCACCCATGCTCCTTTAGCTCCAAGTCACAGAGTGTGGCAGATGTAATATACCTCATCAAAGAGTCCCCCAAATTCCCCATGGGGCCCTGCTGCCCAGACGAGGGGTTAGAGAGGCAGGGCCCTATCCGGTCTGTGGGGCTCTGCCCTCCTCCGTGACAGACACTGTAACTGCCCGAATCCAAGGGCGAAGTCACTGAGCTCTATTTCCTGGGGGTCCTGAGGCCCCACTCCTCCTTTCCCACGAGACAGGTCACTGACCCGAGTGTGTACGGAGGTGGCCGGTGAGCGCGTCCCGTCGGCGGCAGGCGTAGTTACAGAAGGGACATTTGAAAGGCTTCTCCCCGGAGTGCAGCTTGATGTGACGCAGCAGGTTTCCCTTCTGGGTGAAGGAGGCGCCGCACTGGTTGCAGTGGAAGGGCCTTTCACCTGCAAGAGAAACGGCACATCGGCACATCGCCGAGGACTGGGTGTGAGGAATTTTGAGGGTTGAACCCCCCCCCCGGAAGGTGCTCAGGACAATTTCGGAGGGGCAGGGCTGTGGCACGCACACAAAATTCCTCTTACTGAAGATCCCTCGGGCAGGCGGGCGCAGTCTTACCCTGGGAAGGTGTGCATCGGACACGAATGGTAGGGCCAGGGGCACCAGGCCTGGAACTCTGGGCCAAAGACCATTCACCCAAAACTGAGTCCTGTAACACCCACTCTGCCCAGGAGCCCAAAGCCTGAGAAAGCTGAGAAGAGGCTTTTGTTTTCCTTTTTTTGTTTTTGTTTGTTTGTTTGTGTGTTTAAATCTTGAGACCCGAGGGCCCGAATAATACCTTGGAGTCCCGTCCCTGTCGGACTCCAGGACCCTTCCTGAGGCTACGCCATCCTCTCCCTCACCTCCTGAGAAAAGTATCAGCTTTCCTTTATAACAAGCTGACGAAAAGCGCCAGAGAAGTATGAGCGCTGAGGGAATCCAAAGGTAACCCCCTCCTTTGTTTTTCCGCAGCTGGGAACTGTGCTGGGAGAGACCCTCCCCTTTCTGAGGCGACCCCGCTGTAGGCATGGCCTCCGGCACCCCTGCCGGTCCAGCCCAGCCCAGCAGCTCCTCCCGGACCCCCGGCTCACTCACCCGTGTGGCTGCGCTTATGCACCATGAGCACATTGGGTCCGATGCAGACCATGCCGCAGACATCACATTTGAGCTTGCCATTGGGCAGCCGGATGCCCCCAGGGGAGTGAGGCTCTGGCCCACTTCCATCACAGTAGCCCAGGGGCTCTGACAACGAGTCTTCCACGATCACACTGTCGTCCTTTTCCAGGAGCCTCTCATCCGGCCCCAGCAGTCTGCTTGACTCCTCATCGCTGTACATCTCCACCTTGATGGAGTTGGCTGGAGGGTGGGATGGTGTTTAGGACAGAAACAGGCAAAGGGGGGAACCTGCCCGCAAACCAGAATGGTACTCCTGATGTCCGGAAGGCTTTCTCCCAGCCCTGAGACACACAGGCTTTGAAAGAGGTCAACACCCTAGGTCTTCTGGGTGCTGATATGGTGGTCCTGCTGGGACCTGAAACAACCTTTTCCTCCTATCCCACTGCCCAGGCAAATAGGCTCTAAGAGAAAAAAGTTGGGGTACATGGGATGTCTTCTGTTCCACTGAGGAGAGGAGGAGGCTAAGGGGAGCCTTTTTCTCCACTCTGTTGTCATTAAGAAGGATGTCTGGCTTGGCCCTGGGCAGGAAGCCAACAAGTAACAGTGGCGGGAAAATGGTCCTAGGGAGACCAAAGAGACGGAGGGCTAAAGAGAGAGCAAAGAGAGCAGACATGGTTCATGCTATCCTCCCTCCCCATAAGACTGAACCCCTCTCTTTCTCCTCCATGAAAATCTGGAGAGGGGGATGGAGGAGGGAGGAGCCACTGAAGAGAAAGCTTTGGCTCCAGCTCTGACCTACATTCCTGGCTATTCCAACCATTTAGAGAATGTCACAGATCTAGGGCCAGCGAGAAGAAGCAGTCATGGGGACCCTATCCAGGCAGGAGAATGAGGGCCAGGAGGGGGAGGGGGCGTGTGATGAGGAGATCCCTCTCATCTCTGTTTCCTATCTGGCTCTACCTTGTGACCATTCCTATGTACTTGCTTCTCCAACTCCAGGATTTCTCTTTGGAGCCTTCACCTTAATCCCACCCATGCCTCTTTTCATTCTACCCTAGTCTGGCAGCAACTGCTCACTCTCCTCTCAGAAGTCAGGAAGACCCTAGATGCTGAGCTCCTTCCTGCTTTTAGAGGCTGTAAGCGAAAACCAGAGGGAGGCAGTGATGGGGAAATGGCTGCCCATGGCGGGTGAACTGAGGGCCAAACACAAACGGAGGCGCCTAGCGCCAGGGCAGGGCGGGCCAGGGCGGGAGGTTGCACTTACCACTAAGTGAGCGGCTGGGAGAAGAGTGCTGGCTGTTGGGGGTGCTCACCGAGGGCCCCACTGGGGCCCCGAGGAACTCCTTCTCCAGAGATGAGTCCCCGCTACCTTGGAGGAGAGAACAAGAGGACAGGTGAAGCTGCGGCTAGAGCCTTTTACCTTCCTTTGCCTCACCTCTTCAAAATTCTGGGACGTTTCACAAACATTCATCTCGTAGCCACGTACAAGGCAGCGTCGTATGCTCGGCACCATACCTTGTGCCCTCGTCAGCCTGGGTGCCCGGTGCGGACTTCTGCGAGCCCAATGGCTGCGTCTTGCCCACCCTACCTTTATCTAGGCCTGAGGGGAAGAGCATCACTGCCTGACGTCCACAGGAAGCAGGGCTGGGGCTGGGCGGGCCAGGGTGGAGAGGAAAATGGGGGCCTCAGGAGAGAGGCGGTTCAGGACAGACGTTCTTCCCTACTGTTCCTTTCCGGAGCCCCCAACACCAGGTTCGGGATCTGCAGGAAGGGCAGCTGGAATGGTCCCTGAATCTAATGATAATAATAGTAATCATAATGATAGCCGCTAACATTTATTGAGTGTTCACTTTGTGCCAGGCATGGTCCTCGTCACTTGAGACGAATTCTCTCATTTAACCTTCACAACGATCCGAGGAAGAAGGTGCCAATACCATCTTAATGTTGCAGATGAGAAAACTGAGGCATAAGAGAGGCTGTGTTACTTGTCCCCAGTCACATGGCTGGTAGAGGTGGAACGAGGACCGATCATACACTGTAAGCACCCGTGCCCTGAGCCACCACCTCCGCAGCCGGTGCGGGGTCACCGCTTTAGCAGAGGAAGGTGGGCCCATTAGACCTTCCGAAATCAGCACAAATTTGACTACTCTAGAAAGCCTCCTATCTGATATGATTCCAATCACAGATTTATTGATGTTCCCTTGGCAGTAAAATAATGTTTATTCTCAGTATGTTCATTGTTAACGTGTTGACAAATTGCTTTGTAAAAATGAGTTTTAAGAGTTTTGTATGTATCTTTAAAAATTAGTTAACATACATGAAAATATGAGTCACGTCCTTTTAAAAAAAATCCCTCCTCCCCACAATCTTCCGCACAAAATTATACGTGAAATAAAACACATGTAGGTAAACACACACATAGACACGGACACATATCACAGATGGAGATACACATAAAGAGAACATACCTACAGGGGTAAACACACCCACAGCCTCCTACATGAGCTGCTAGCGTGAACGTGCATGGATGTGTACACACAGCCTAAATATGGAACAGAGAAAGAGAGAGACACGAGCCCTAAAATTCATCCCTAAAGTCCACCTATTAGTACTTTACCCAGTTTCCCAGCTCTGCACATACTTACTTTCACAAAATAAAGATTCCATTATAAAATGGTTGGAGTCTTGGGCCTGAGGCAAGTAATCCGGAACACACCCTCCTGAGGGATCCCTCTCCAGCTTTGGTCAGTGGGAAGAAAACAACCACTCAGGACTTTGGGACCATTTCCCATTCATATCCTCTTCTAAAAGTCCCATTTCCCCCACTCTTTCCCATCAAAGCCTGAGGAAATTTATTCACTATCTACAGAAAATGCCTCATAGCTTGAAACTGAGTTGTCCCAGCTGGGGCTCTTCAGATGAGCCATGGTTATCTAGAAAAGTTGCCCGAGTCAGAACCACACACGTATCATGAAGTAAGCATCTCAGAGTTGAGGGTTGAGATAGGTAGACTCAGACCTAGTTTTAAAATACGTCCTTTAACTAAGTGGTAGGGTTTGCTATGGTTAAAGGGGCTAAAAGGGGTATCTCTTCGTTCCTTTTCAGACGTTAGTGCTGACTTGCCCTAAATCACTTGATGTTAGTAATGGGGGAAGAACTGGGCTCTGGGCCCTAGTGCTGAGTCCTTGACCCTAAAACAATGAGTGAACTTGCTGGAAATCCATCTCTAGTCCCAACCTATCAGGCTGAGACTGCTTCTTGGAGCCAGAGGCTTGATACACGGGGGAAAATATGCCTAAAGGGATATTTAGGGGCATTAAGGGGAAAACATCCTTTGTGCCTTTCCTTATTAAAGCCTGGGAACAGGAGGAAGAGCAGGTGTCCCCAGGGCCACACTAGTAGTTCGAGAGGCTCTTTGATGCCATTGCCCTCCCTGGGGAAAATGGGTGCAAGTCTGCTTTTATGGGGCTAATACATAAAAATGAATCTGTTTCAGGGGCCAGAAAGGCTTTATGGGGACCCAGGGATTTTGAGTTTTAGCCGGAGGGTGAAGGGGCCTAGAGACAAGATTTAGGAAGTTCAGCAGTTCCTCTGTCAGTCCCAGAAACCCCAAGGAGGGAACTTCAAATGCCTGGGACTCCCAAGAAATCCCAGACTGTCAAAGCCAAGAATTAAGGCCACTCTCAGGTCTCAGAAATTTTCTTGGTCAAAGTCATCATAGATTGGCTGAACCCCCAGAGGGTAAAGCCAAATCATGAGGTTGACATCAGAGGAACAAGTAGGTGGGTCCAGGGCAGCAAAGGAGGAGGGAGAGAGAGGAAACAGGGCAATGTCCCAGGAGCTGACTGTGTTTCACAGGCTGATGGAGACTAGCCCTCCACTCCTGCTGCCCTTCCTTGATCCTTTCAAAGAGTGGCTGCCTCTGGGAAACAGCCATGAGGTCCGAGAACCTCCACACTTCTCTGCTCTCATCCTAACTGCTTTCCCTTTCTTGACCATGGGCTCCGGGGTGGCAGGATGCTAACCTGCTAGCAGGGAACAGTGGGTACAGGAGCGAAGAAAGACGCCCATCCCCAGCTCTATTGTGGGGAAGAGGCTCAGGCCCCTCAGATCTCTGTTCCAGGGTGAGGCGTCTGCTGCCAAGGCTCCTCTTTACCTCGATTCTATTACCCATTCCCACCCAGGCCTGTCTCGGCATTTCACCCGGGGCAGCGCTACATCTGTCCCCAAGGCCTAATCAAGATGTCACCACAAGCTCCCCCTGTCCAAGTCGCAGTCTTTGCTTAGCAACACCAAACACCCTTCCCATCCTCCGCAAGTGTAGGGAGGAACGCCCCCTCCCCCGCCACACACACACACACACACACACACACACACACACAGCCCCCATCCTCTCCCTCTCCTCAGGCTTGGGAGTTGTTACTGAATTGGCTCCCTAGCCCCGGCAACCCCCCTTCCCCCTCCACTAGCCACCTTCTGCCTGAACTTACATTATCCTTCCCTTGCCGGTGAGACCCTGGGGTGCGAACGCGGCCGCCGCCTTGGAAACGGCGAGGGAGTGCGGGTGGTGTGTGCATGTCTGCGTCTCGGTGGCAGGCAGGGGTGAGCCCAGCCACTCACCTTCCAGGAAGCGTGGATTCCTGGAAGTGAGGGGAACCGCCGTCATTTCGCAGGCAGCGGCACGGTGAGCAGGGGCCCACGGCTGCAGCCAGCAAGAAGAGCTCAGCCCAGGGTGTATGTGTGTGAGAGAGAGTGTGTGTGTATGTGTGTGTGTGCGTGTGTATGAGAGAGGGAGAGGGAGAGAGAGAGGGAGAGGGAGAGAGGGAGAGCGCAAGCGAGCGCACGCTTGGATGTGCTTGGGGAGGGGGCTGGAGAGAATGTATATGTGTGTCTGGTGGGGGGGGGGATGCTAGGCTACAGCATCCCTTTCCCAAGCCAGTAAAGGGTTGGGGGTGGGGGGTGTGCACAGGGAGGGGGAGGCAGATGCCGTTGCCCTCGTGCCCAGCAGACAAAGAGGAACTGCACAACAAATGCCTGAGAGAGGCAAGAGTGTGTGTAAGAGAGAGAGAGAGAGATGGATGGGCCCTCGAGGTGGGAGGGAGAAAGGGGGGCCCCCAGGGAAGGCCCAATCCTCTGCCAGCTGGGGAAGCCAAGGCCCCAGAGGTCATGGGGCCCAGGACATGGGGCAGCTTCAAGGCTCTCCGATCGTCAGAAAGCCCCTCCCCCACAAAACTCAGGCACTCAGATTCCCTCCTTTCCCTCCTCCTCCAGGAGGGAGGTCGCTCTCTAGATCTGGGGACTGACAGCCCCCTCCTTCTCAGCAGCCAGAAGACCCAGCAGTCTGGTCTCAGGCTAGTGTTGCTCTGTGGCCCTGAGGCTTTTCAAATCCCGGGCAAAATCCCGGTATAGTCTCCCCACCTCCGCTCCCCTCCCTTCCAGTGCCCCTGGGGCCCAGCAGCCGACAGCCCTGGATGAATCCGCCTTCTATCAAGACAAGGCCTCTGCTCCCTTCCCTTCCAGAGGAGCTGCTCACTGACGTGCTGACCTACTTTGGAGACTAGATTTTCTGATTCCAAGAATTTAGGGGTGGGAGGGGCTGTGAAACTTTGGGCTGCCTACCCCTGGATCCTTTCTAAGGTTCCCTTAAACATTTCACAGTCCCAGAAAACTTGTGACAAGCGCTGCTCAATTAATTGCATGAGCTGGGTTTGAGCCACTCAGTTTCCCCTGAAAGGTAGAGAATGGAGGTGGGGAGAGAATCTGTGTGGTACAAGTTAATAGACTCCTTCTCTTTCTTCTCTCAAGACCCCAGGAGGGAGTGACCTGCACCTTTAGAAAGAGACAAGGGGAGACAGGATAGATTTTCTGGATTGGGTTCTGTGAGGTGGGAAAATCTCTTTGAAGAACAAGAGAGCTACCCCCTTCATCACGTGGCCAGGTGAGCGAAGGCCACCGGGTGTGGAGACAGAAGAGCTGTGATGACCCTGAAGGGCCGCAGTGTGTTTTAGGAGGGGTGCACACAGGAGCCTTTCCCACTGCTTGCATACTGGCCCAGGAGAGACGCCCCTTACGCCCCTCACGTGGACTGTCTCAGCCAGGCCCAGTCGTGCACGGGCTACTTTTCAGAACTAATTTTAGCCCTACCTTGGTTTTCCCTTTTCCCATTCTCTAAGGTCGTCTGGCATCTCGAATTCTCAAAACACAGGTGAGGGGTTTCTGGCCTCCCCTTTCATTCAAAAAACCATCCTGTGCAGAGGCTTCTCTTATCTCAGAAATGTCAAACTGCTGAAAGCAGGGCAAACTTGGTTTCACAACACAGTGAAGCAAACACCCTAAGCGGTTTTCCTCTAATCAACATTCTCCAGAGACAGAGCTCCACGGGATATTTCCCCAGCCACCGTCTCAGTTTCTCACCTACCTACATTAGGACAGGGACTGGTTGTTACCCGTCTACTGTTCCCCAGCAATAAAACAGGGTCCTGAGTGTGGTTGTTGCTCAGTGGTGGGTACTGAGTAGGCTTCACTGAGCAGGAGCAAGAAGGACTGGCTGGTTCCTTAGAAGGGCCATGGCTTTCGTGCCAATTAATCTCTTTCAGTTAAATCAGTCCACTTGATCCCTGTCACTCATGTGGCAGGTGTCAAATGCCTTTACCCATTCCAGCTCCTTCCCTCCTTAAATGAGAAAGGGGTCAGAGTCAGTGTCTTACCTTACCTTACCCAGCTGTTGCCAATGACTCTTATATGTGTGTCTGACCCATCTTGCTGTCATCCTTTGAATGTGCCCATAATTCCATTGGTCCCACTCCAGGGTAAAAAAATAAGCTATAGGTCATTTCTACAGTGGTGCTTGGATTTCTGAGGGACATCCTCATGATGTCAAAACCGAATTCTGACTTCCCTTACCTTTTATAATCATTTTCTGCCCTGACATTCTAATGGTCCAAAAAATGATTCCTTCTGTCTTAGAGACAAATTCTGTCTTAAGCCCTTCTCTACACCCTCAGAGTGGGAGCCAGATAAAGGTCCTCGTTTCTTTTCACCCTGTTAAACTCTGAGAAGACCCCGATTACTTTTGTATCTCTAGAAGCCATTCATACTCTCTCTTCTGCCTCAGTAAGAGTATTTGGCAGGTATGCAAAGCCCCAGCATGTTATGACCGAGGAAAAGGACTGGGGGAACCGAGAACCGGGCTCTATATCTCTCTTTCAAAGGCTCTATGTTGTTAGCCCACTGGCTGAATTCAGCCCACGGACAAATTTGGCTTGCTCCATGGAACATTTTTTAAAATATTGAGTCATTATTCTAAAGTGGAGACATTTCACATAAAATCTGGATTCCTGACTTCTCTCAAAAAATTGGAAGTTTTGGCTACACCGGATACACGTTCTGGCATGATGATGACAGGTGGACGCCGAGGAGCTGTTGCTCCTTGAGGTAGGTCATGTGTGCTCTAGTACATGACAGTCCCCACATTCTCTTCTGCATGTTAGCCTAACCTCATTCACTCATTTACAGGCCCACCTGCCCCTACAGACCTTTGAGGTTTGGAACCCTGCTCCACTCTTTACCTGGCTGGGACAGAATATCATGTTTGGCTGGTGACCTCAGGGTATAGGAGAAGGACCCACATCTTCCTTCTATCTCTTTGCTTTAAATCCTTCCTCTCTAATAGTGTCCACTCGTATTCCCCTCCTATTCCCTTCCACTTCCCTTATCCCCACGAAGTCTGGGAAGAGAATCTCTATTTAGGGAATATAAAATGACCAAAGTAGGTGCACACCACCAAGCACTCCCAAGTGTGAGTGGCAGCTCTGTGACTGGGGCACCTGAGGTCCTGGGCTAGGGTGAAGGCTGGACTCCACTCTGCTCCACAGGCGAGTGGCTGCTCCCAGCCCCTGACAGACAGAATGCACAAGAGGGCATACCAGACATATAGGAGCGGCCATTGCAGTCTTCTATGTCCATCTTAGAGTCTGCTGAAAGAGAAAATAGCTGTGATTAGAAGCCAGGTCTGGGAAGGGAGGAGGTTTCTCTCTAACATCTGGAATTAGCAAGTTTGCTCCAACCCTATCCTAAAGAAGAAAAACCTCCTACTTGGTCCTGATGAGAAAGACAATGTACCCCGACTTACAAACCCCAGGGTCTCCTCCAACCCACAACTTCTGCAGGCTTCCCCAGCCTCTGGAGTGGAAACACTGTCTTACTCCGGAGGGGTCCCGGTTGTGCCGTTCTGAGAGTAGACCCTCCTCCTGCAGGTGGAGCTGATGCTGTGGGAAAGGAGACGGGTTACAGCCCCGCCTTCTGGAGGCGAAGAAACCAGCCCCACAGAAGTTCTATACCTTAAGGATGGGGTAGTAATGAAAGGAAGAAGCTGGATTCTCTCTCAAGGGATTCTTTTTGGGTGTGTAGGGGAGGGAGGGGGACAGGAAAGTAGAAGATGGAGAGCAGCCCACCTCAGATTCAGCGCGGAGTCCTCTACTGAAGGTCTGATAAACAAATTAAACCTTTAAGGGGCTTCTCCCTACCTTCTTGTCAATTACTTCACTATGTTTATTTTTTTTAAAAGGCGGAAGCCTGAATTTAAAATGCAGGTTAGTCTATTTAAGAGAAGCGAGCAGTAATTGGCAGTAGAGTATTAAACAATTCAAGAACTGAGAACAATTAAAAGTGATAATTTGTTCCAATGAATTATCTCCTTAGGAGCCTGTGGGAGGAGGAAAAAAAATCTCTTTGGTCGAAATTTACATACCTCCAAAATTGATTTCACCAGTCAACTAATGAAAAATAAATACTCCAGGGGCAGATTTGGGGGCACAAGAGTGGGGCAGGGGAACAGCCTGAACTGCCACCGGGATTCCTGGTCTCTTCAAAGGATCGCTCTAAGGCAGATGGATGAAGATTTGGTTTGCTTGTAACACTGTACTGTTAGAGGCAAGGGCGGAGGATTCTGGAGGATGCACGGGGGTGGGGGGGGTATCTATTATCCTGTCTCCCGCCCCCCAGGTCATTCTTGTGCTGAGAGACATCATATTCTTCTGAAAACTCTCAACAGAAAGCCTGAAACATGGGCTTTCCTTCACTTCACAAAGCAGCTGTGCCTTAGATTTCATTAGAGAGCCCAAGTCTCATGCAGGAAGCCCAGGTGTGGAAGAAAAAATTATATAAATTTATTTTCAGCTCTTCTTTTCTTCACATCCTCCCTGGGATAGACTGAGCTTTGGGATCAGACTGCTAGACCAAGCCACAATAATGAGTGGTTCCTTGAAGGTTCCCTTAGGGGTAATGATTAGAAGAGCCCAAGTCCACAGTGGTTAGCAAACTCATACCCTCTGGAACTAGCCACACAACTTGTGGTGGGCAGAGATTCAAAGAATGAGGAAGGGTGGTCTGGTACTCATGGGGCTCCTTTCATTTCCAAATCATTAGCTCCATAATTGCCTTTTGGGATTTTTCAAAACTGCAAAGCTAAGATGCCACATGTGACTTCCCTTCACACACACATACACACCCCTGTGCAGGAGAAGCAAGGGTGAGCAAGATTTCCTCCATTTTCTGCTTGGAGAAACTGAGGCTCAGAGCAGTTAAGTGACTTGTCTCAGGGTTCATGGTGAGACTGGAACAAGAACACAGGTCTCCCGCCACTCTGAGCTGTGCTCTTCCCATTAAACCACCCTGTTTCCTTTCAAAAGCCAGAATACTCAAGGCCTTCGTGGATCGTCTTGCTTTTCCCCTATTCTAACATCAATTAAGGCATCTTTTCCTTTGGTGTGACCCCTGTGGGAGTGGGGTCTGTTACTTAAAAAGAAGAACAAGTTGAGCAGGCTCTAAGGGGAGAAATATGCTAATGTAATGTGTGTGTGAGAGAACACAGATGAACCAGGGGCTAGATAAGCACTAGGTAGGCAGAGCAGTTGAAGCATAGCATTCAGCTAGCACTGGCTCAGGAAGTGCATCTCATTCTTGGACACCTGCCCAAATGGTCCCAAAACAATTTCCAGAAGAGTCTGAAGGAGTTGTTTTCTGAGTTGGACTTTGTTCCTAGCAGTAAACTGAGCTCTTCTGCTTCTTAATTGCTCTTAACAGGTGCTCCATGACACATCTTGGGCAAAATCAGCGTTTGGCTGCCTCTAACAGGTCCAAATGCCAAGTTGGTAACCCTGGAAGTGCGAGGGGACTGACATTCTGCTGTTCCCGATCGTGGTATTCTGAGAGCCAGGAGCAAATCAGTAGACGTACTTCACTGTTTGTTCAAGTCTCCAGGCAGCACATCCCTCCCAACCTTCCCACACCCCGCCCCTCAAAGCACCTCCTCCCCTGCCGGCCAGGCAGGCAGATCTTAGTGTCTCCTTAGAGGAACTGGGTCAAATTAGGCACTGCCAATTGGAGACATACCGCAGGGGGGAGGAAGTATAAAAAGAGAGAAGTTAGTTACACAAGACAGGTTTGGCTCAAAGATCTTGGAAAGAAACTGGCTTTATAGCAACATAGGCATCATTCAGTGATGGAGGTAGGCACATATGTACTGTAAATTCAGTTCACTGAGCTGAATACAAAGCAACTAGAAATAGCTAGTCTCCCAATTCAAAAGGAAGTGTCTCTGTGAGGAGGGAGGAAAGGTTGGTCATTGTAACCTCCAGAGACAAAGATTTTCTTCCCTGTTCTTCTGAATCCACTTGGCACTGTAACAAGAGTCCTCTATAGCCCTGGCTTTCTCCCATCAGCACAATATCGCTTTTGAACAGGAATGGGCAGGAATGGACATTCCTTCTAGACAGAAGATTTCCCACCACACTTCCTGACAAGCCACACGTCACGAGCAAGCCCAGGTCTGACTTGTAAGGGCAGGTCAGGCATCGGCTACCACCCCAACTTCCCAGCTCCACAAAAACATCCCCAAGCTTTCACTCTTAGGGGACAAAAATGTCAGAAAGTCAAGTTCGCTGTATGTAGTGGCTCTGGAAGCCTGAAATAAGATGGACATCACAAGTATTTAAAGCTCTTCAAATCCTCTAAAGAATCCTGTTTGATCCAGTGACACTCCAAAATTGGAATTTAAAATGCACTCCATGTGGTCTAGTGGGTAGAAAGGATATCGTTGGGAGAGAGAGTGGAGGTGGAGAGAGTGGCAAGGATCCGGGCCACCCTTTTGGTTATTGTTCCGAACTGCAGCAGGGAGAAGCAGACATTTTGTCCCTGGTCTCCCTTAGGACCTGGGACCTGAAGCGGAGTGCAGTGGTTATTAACGAGACAGAACTTCCCACCTGCCTGGGAGTGAGTAGTTCAGGTACTACAAGTAAACCAAACCCACAGCATCGTCCGCTCTTGTTTGTACCGTCGGGAACGGAATGAAACCAGCAGAACGGCTGGTTCTGCTGTCTGTTAGGGCTTTGCATAATTGGGGAGGGGAAAGAGCTAAATGATTGAGGGAGGCGCTGGAAGGAGGCATTGTCTGCAGCCTGACGGACTACATGCCCCTTTCCGGGAAACAGACCTTGACGTCCAGCAGTCTGCGGCTCTGCGATCATCTTTAGGGCCAACCTAGTGACCTCTGACGGAAACCTACCAACCTTTTCTCAGCTCGTGTGTCTGTCTTTACAGCAGAAAGATCTGACTTGTTTTTTCACCAGGCTGTAGATGGTGACCCTCTGTCTACGTATAATACAGATGAAGACAGCTCGGCTTCATTACCCAAGTGCTTGAGGAGCAGTGCTGAGGGAAAGAATTCTCAAGTTATCCTAGGAATGGCCAGTCTCTAAAATAAGAAGGGGTAGGAGCTGGAAACATAACACCTGGGCAGTGGGAAAATATCACCTCATTGTCTCCTTTTAGATCTCAGATGGACGCATCTTTTCTCTCGTTCTTTGCGACTCCCTGTCCTCCCCATGTAGACTGCGGAAGAGAGAGAAGGCTAAGGTTTATGGGTGGGAGGAGAAACAATTCTACCCCTCCCATGTCTCATCTTGGGACTTTAGGAACTAAGGAAAGGGCCAAACTAAACAGTTTAAATCACTAGGTATGATGCACATGAGATAATACTCTCTGGTTTTTCTTTATATACCCTGGAGTATTTGAGCCCTGTGTTTATATAGAAAGGCCCCACAAAGTCACTGCTATTCAGCCGTGTGTTTGGGCAGGGGTGGGGGAAGTAGGGCAGCAGAATTCAATTTGAATTTTATAATAATTAGTTTTGAAGCCAAAGACGCCCCCAAACAAAGTTAACTCTATCAAGTGAGGTTTGAAAATACACGGAAGTCCCAATGAACTATTCCGACTGGGGTAGGGTAGCCAAAAGGAGGAAGAGCCAGGAACCATTGCCTTTGGTGGCAGTCCTGACCGGAAGTCTCTAATGCATGCTAATCAAAAGGGTTCACTGTTGTTTGGGCCGGAAAGACGTTTCTGGGCTCCTCTACTAACATAGACTGTTGCCGTGACAATCCAATTTAGTAAGTCTCTCTTCATGTGGAGGGCCTGGGGCAGGGATGTTGTAGGACCTGGGGAATCTTTGGAGCTAGAATGGAGCTGAGAGATGATCTCCAATCTCTTGGTTTTGAACAGAAAAAGAAATTAAGCTGAATCACCCATCTGGTTAGTGACAGAATTAAGACAAATAGAACCCACTACAGTACGAAGTTAAATCTTGCCACAGTGGGAAGGTTTGGGGTCACCGTGCTTACCTTCTTTCTCGGGTGTTGAAATGAACAATTTGGGGGTCTGCATCTTAGTGACTTAAATCCTTGAACTAGAAGCACAGGTTTATGGGTGGGAGGAGAAATAGTCCTCTCCATCCCATGTCTCTTTTTTGAGAATCTGAGCCTGAGGAAAATGCCAACCTAGACGCTCACTAGGTCTCTTTAAGGTAGAAACAGGGCTCTTTGACCCAAGGATTTACACCAGCATATGTATTCCAGCAGAGTCTATAAGGTTGATGCTATTCCCACTGGTGGGGTGGGAGGGGACAGGCCATTCATATCAGCACTATCCTTTCTTAGATGCTTTCGTCAGATAAACCTTGAAGCAGTCTCCCTGTTTCCAATACCGAATCCACAATTCTTCTGAGAAAAGGAGGCAAATCAAACAGCTTGGAATTCAGAGCCTTCTTCAGGCAGGGTCAAGAGACCAATAAAAAGAGGGAGTCCCTCTGCTTATAGCATTGTCTACACTCACAGCAATCCACACTCTTATTTGTTCCGCTAGGGTAAAATAAGCCTAGAAATACCTGCCCAACAACAACTTATCTTAATTTTTTTCCTTGGTTATCTTGTGTGTATGTTGAGGGAAGAAAGATGGCCAGTTTGGGAGAAAATAATTCCTTTGTGGGTGTTAGTGGGAGGTAAAAGGCGGGATAACGTTCCTCCCACGATGGGAAGTACAAGCTGCAGATTTAAACTAAGGGAAAATAAAGAAGAAACGCTCAGTTGCATTTTCACTGGAAAAAAGTCAGGACTTCTTTCTCAGCCAAGTCCCAAAACGTGCCTTACCCTTAACCTACTAAGAGGAAGGGGATTGCCCAGAAGCTACAACTGAACTAACTGCGCTCAGTGGGCAAGGAAGACATTATATTTTGTGCTTGAGCCATCAGCCTCTGTTGACTAGGGCAAGACATAATTCTCAGCCTGCCAAATTGAGGGCAGTTCCCACCACCCTGGGACCCAGCCCAGAAGCTCCAATGAGACCTATCCTGCTTCCCAATGGCAACACTATTTTCTTCTTTCAAGACTTTATTTTTATCTCATGAGCCACTCTTCTGACTATTTTCACGACCCAGGGAAATCTGGATTCTCCGGCTTTAGGTTGTTGTAGGGAAGGCTGAAGTCCCCCACACCACAAAGCAAGATTCACTGACCTACTGACAGACCCAGGAAGAGATGTGGGATTCCCAGCTAGGTATTGTCACATACTCCCACCAAATAAGAAGCTACATTTTCAAAGATTGTTTGATTTGGCCTTGTCCTGGTTTTATCCTCAGAATCTGAGTTATCTTAAGTGGAAATATTGTAGGTAGTCAGACACCTTTCCAAGAATATAAACATGTACCTCACACAGGTAAAGTGAACGAGTAGTAGTAAGGGGAAAGCAAGAGACCTCAACAGACTTCTGCTTGGCCATGATGGTGGAAGGCCTACAGCTGACATATGAGCAAATCAGGAACTCTCTAAGCTCACAACTGATGCTTTGAGGGCTCAGGCGGGTAGACTGGGACACAGGTGGAGCTATGAAACATATAGGTGGGGGGATCTATAGGAGTCACAACAGTTGACAGTTTTGCTTATGAGAGAAGGGACTGAAGCCAAAGATGTGCAAAACTTGACACAATGTGGTTGGTAATGCATCAGATCTTCCTGGAAGCAGAGTTAGTAAATTCTTACCTTGAAGAGAGAAATGGGTACCTTTTTCCTAAACATCTCGTATCTAAAGATCTGTGTTCCATTAAACTCCCGACTGTCTCCAGACAGGACCAATCACAAATAAAAAAAATTTTAAAAGCATAGACAGCAAACAAAAATTCCCAAAGTGAAAATCTACAACTCTAGCAGACAAGGGGTAAGAAAATAACTGGGGATGGGGCTGTGTGAGGAGGTCCACGGAGGCCTATTTTAGCTTATAACTGCTTCCCGAGTCTGTCTCTCCCTAGAGTTGTCAGCCCCAGGGCTTCCTCTGTTACAGTTCTTTCTTAGGACTCGTATGCAGTGAATCTCTTCCTTCCCGGGAGGGAACCTGAGAACCCTACATGGTTCCCTAGACAGCACTTTCCACTTCCACTCTAAGTTTCCTCTCTACTACGTTTCTCCTATTCTGCTCATTGCCTCCCAGATTTCCCCACCTAGGCCTATGTCCTTCTCTCTAACCTTCTCGACAAAACCCCCGAGTCCCTTGCTCTTTTGCCCAGGTACTCCCTCTACTTCTCCTTTCTGCACTCTGTCTGTTCTACCCCAGCCGTACCCCACTGAGGAGCCTCGCGCACCCAGCTCCTGGCTGTCCTCGGTCCTCTGCACTGACCCCGTCTCCCGCCTTTTTAGGACCCCTTGACTCTCCGTTACCTTCCCTTAAACCTTAAGCGTCGCGCCAACCTCCCCCACCACCCGGGCCAGCTTCCTCCCCTTGAGCCACAGCCCAGGAGCCTACACCCTCTTCCCGCCAGGCCCCCGCCCCCGTCTCCCCTCACTTCACGCCCAAGCCCCTCAGGCCCCGCCCCCGGCTGCCGAGGCCCCGCCCACAGCGCTTCGCCCAAGCCCCGCCCCTCACTCACCTGAGGCAGCTCCGCGCGCGCGCAGGCTAGGGGGGTGTGGGAGAGGGGACGGTATTGGGGAAGAGGGGGGCGGGGCAGCGGGGGTCCCCCACTCTGGCCCGGGCGGCCCAGTGCGGGGGCAGTGGGGTCACTAAGGCGGTGGCAACCGGGCCGGACCCGGGACCCGGGCGCTCAGCGGCGGCGGCGGCTCCATCTCCATCAGCGGCTTCACCTGAGGAGGGACCGGCCCCCCCCATCAAACCCCCCCCATCACAGCCGTCCCCCCTCCCCCGAACAACTTCCGGTCCCACTACCAGGCGACAGGCGGCGTGGCCGAACACCGAGCGTCCCCAAGCCGGGGAGACTGCTGGGGAAAAGGGAAAAGAGCTAGGGGAGAGTAGCCGAGCGCCGAAAGATTCAAGTCGGAGAGGCGCGGTCGCGTGCGGAGGGTAACTCAATGACTGCCCCTTCATCTGCATCTGATTTGCAAACTAGGTGCCCATTGGACACCCCCACGTGCCCTGGCACATATGCCCCTAGTGCCAAGTTTTGCCTGCCCCTACTAAGAGAATACTGTTTTTAACATATCTTAGCATTCTTTGCCTTTCCTGCCAAGTGTAGGAATGGGGAGGGCGGGGAGGAGCTTAATAATGTCAATTTACAAAATCTCTCTTGGAGGTATTCTGAGGTCAGTCATCTAAGCAACGCTACGGATGCTGGCCAACCTCAGAGAAGGAACTCCCACTTCTTGACGTCCCTGCACCAGCTTGCCTTCTCTCTTCCCTCCACCTGGTTTTGGATTATCTCACTACATATCCCAGTACCCACCTCCCCCCTGCAACATGCTCAGGCTCCAGCCTCAAAAAGTCCCAAGAGTCATTATCTTTTTTCAGAGTTGTAGGCTTAAACACTTTATTGATGTATTTAGAAAAGTGGAACTCTACAGGGGCAGGATTTCACCCCTCACAACCCCTGGCAACCCCGAAAGTCCGTAGAAAGTTGTACACACACTTTTCTTACACATATCTGCACACATTCTCTGAAGACTCCAAGAAGAAAAGCAAAATAAGTGGTAACATACATTAGAAGAGGAGGTACGGTAGGAAGAGAAGAATGCTTGTTTACAGAATTTTCCCCCTTCTAGCCCCCTGCTCCAACAGCTCTCAGCTCCTGGCACAATAGGAGTTATGTAACATAGTGTCAAAGGAGAGCTGGTGCTTGCATGGAAATGTGCAATGTGTGTATCTGTGTGGTTTAGGAAGGCATAGTACAGGGTTGTGATCCAAGAAGATGATGAAAGGAAAGGTTCTTCTATGGTAACAAGGGAAAAGATGGGTATGGAAAGGGGTTGAGAAAATGATTCTGGGAGTAGGTAATTCCATTTCACCTTCTCATGGGGTGACACGGACGTGGACACGGTGCCAGGCATTGCTGAGCACACCTCGCAGGTTCCAGATTGGGGCCACTGTGTCTGGTTGCACATTGTAGCTGTCATCTACAGCCTTACAAACAATGTTCAATTCCTTTTTCCCGGCTGGCACAGGGGCTTGTAGCTGCCATAGCCTCCAGGCCCAGGCCTTCCGGGGACGCTGTTCCTCTCCATCCAGCTCGGCCACCTGCCAGGTTAGGCCCCCATCCAGAGACACATCCACCCTGACCACAGCCCTCCCACCACCACTCCATGCATAGCCTTTGATAGTCACCTCCCCTGATTGTACCGTCTCCCCATCCTTGGGCTCTGTGATGGCCGACTGGACAGGAAGTTCCTGAATAGATGGAGCTGAGTCAAAATCTACTATGTCCCAGTCCACAGATGGAGAGAAGCCTTTGTAATCCCGCCGTTGCCAGTGACTGTAACTTTCCTCTGGCTCCACACTCACTTTGCCCAGCCATTTGACATGGCGGGCACCCACCACACCAGGAACCACCACCCGCACAGGGAAGCCATGGTCACGAGGCAGAGGCTGCCCATTCATCTCATATGCCAGCAGGACCTCAGCTTCGGGGTCCATGGCCCGAGCCAGAGGGATGGATGCTCCGTAGGCAGTCCCTGTGGGGTCTGAGTCCAGTCCCTCAAAGCAGACATGGGCCTCAGTTCCACAGAGTTGGTGACCAGCCTTGGCTAACACATCACAGAGACGTGCCCCAGCCCAGCGTGCAGTGCTAATGGCCCCTGTATTCCACTCCAGACCTTTTACTTCTTTGATCCGAGTCATCTCAGAGCGTCGATTGCCGGCACACTGAAGAGTGACTGTGATCTCGTGCTTGGGGAACTGGTACAAGTCATCCAGGGATAGGCACAGTGACTGGCCCCCAGGTGGCCCTACTACATGCAGGCGATAGGTTTCTGGGTCCAGGTTAGGTACAGGCAGATGGTTCCGGGTGAAGAAGATAGGGTTAGGTGTGATATAGTTTTCTGTCAGCAGTTCAGGGGGGGGCTCTGCATTAAAGGGGCGCTGGCTATTGACCTTCAGGGCTGGGTGACGTACAGGATCATCAGCATAAGGGTCAGAGGTCTTCACGGTGGAGGGCGCCGTGTCTTCAGGGCTCAGCTCCCCGACTTTGTACTGAGCCAGTATCTCACGCACATGGGGCTGGTCATGAACGGCATAGAGGGCCCAGAAGGGCTCTAGGGGACCCCCTGCTGCTAACATCAGCTTTGACGGCCCCCCTGGGTGTAGGTCCACAAATTCTGTAACATCAAACACCTCACAGCCCAGAGTCACCCAGATCCTAGTCTCAGGGCTGCTGTGAGATCTCACTTCCTCTCTTGTGTATATGTGTGGTGACTTCTCAGCAGCCTGCAGGCAGGGCAGGGGTAAGGCAAAAATAAACATAAATAGTAAGAGGGAATCACTCTAGCTCACCCTGACCCAATCCATAAAGTCATGGCCACTGTGAAACAGAGGTAGCAGACTCCACCTTTACTCTGCAGGAAGATAGTATCACCATGGGCTCTGTGTTAGTAGCCTGGGTTGGCTGGGTAGCTTACTAGGGGCCCTCTGTTCTGACAGTGAAGTCCCTTCCTTCCCTACTTACCCTGCACCGGTGGTCATGATAGGCCAACACTGCACCCAGGCCTAGCAGAGTCCCCATGACTCTCCATCCCCTAGTGCTGGAGTTATCACCAGAGAAGGCAAGGCTGGGGCACTGGGGCTGAAGTGAATCATTTGTAGAGCAGGCCCGAATGCAGAGCCTTGAAGGGACTGACTGGAGCCTGGAAGAGAGAGAGATCTTAGTAGCACAGTTCCGATCATATGAAAGAGATAGTGAAAGCCTGGGGTTTACCAGGTTGGCTAGTAGTTCCTTCAGCTGGGACTTTGTTTGTCCAGGGATGGGTGGGGCAAATGGGTGAGTTATGGCTTTCCCTTTCCTCCCTGGTAGCCACAATCTCAACTATCTTATCTGGTAGGTAAAACATCAAAAAGATACTGGAGGTGGGAGATATGGGCTAGGAGACGAGTTCTAGGATTGGATGGTCTACCTGCAGGCCTGTCGGAGTCGTGGGATCACAGCCCTGTGCAGCAGCATTGTGGCAGACCTGTGGGAAAAAGATTCTAGGATCAAGATAGGGAGTTCTGGAAGGGGATGACATTAGGGCAACTTGAGGAAACTGGTAGAAGGAAGACACAGAGACAGTAAACAGGGAGCTCCCTGGGCAAATGAGACTTCTTCTGTGGTAATGGGGCCAAAGGATGGGAATGTGTGTGTGTGTGTGGGGGGGGTGTCCAAATGGGTCTTTAGAGAAAACCTAAAGGACTTCAGAGAGACTGTGCTGACAGGATGGAAGGGAATGGGGCCGGAGGGAGAAGGTTGGCCTTCTAGAATCACTTATCTCCCATCCTCCATTCTTTGTCCACTACAGGGAACAGTGTTCAGGGCCAAGGGTCTAAAGGACAGAAGCCAAAATATCTACAGCCCAGTTTGCTGGTTTCTTATTTCCAAAGTCAGTACAGGACGACTGAGGGGCAAACTAACTTAGACAGGGACAAAAAGGTGAAAAAAGGTAGTGGTAGCCTAATGGGTTGAATGAGCTCAGATTCTGGAGTCGAACTGTTTTGGGTTTGTGAAACCGGCCTTGCCGTTAACCAGTCCCATTGCCTGGGCAAGATACCAAGACTCTCAGAACTGCGTCCTCATCTATGAAATGAGATCTACCTAGCAGAGTAGCTGTGAGGAGCAAACAAGTAATAACGTTGTCTTTGAAAGCCTTTCAGTCCCCTCCTTTCCTTTTTCAACCCAGGGTCGGACAAAAGAAAATAGAACCCAGCTGGGAACTGGACCCCAACCCAGGGTCCCCGCCCCTACCTTGTCTATGCCATTCTTGTGAACTCAGCAAACTGGAAAGTTAATGGCCACAGTGTCAGGGGATGGGCTAGAGAAGTAATTTTTCCACTCTGCCCTGCAAGCAGTTCCTTCCTCAGAGCACTGAGCAGATCACTGACCCCATCACTGACCCCAGGAATGCCAAAATAGAGAAGAGTGACAAAAGCCCCAATTGCTGGTGAAATGCTGAAGAAGGGGGCACGCAGGGAAACTGCGAGGGCAATACGAGAGGAGCAGAATCTGCATTTTACCTCTGGGCCATGGGATCCTCCCTCTCCCTCCCACCTGCCCTCAAAGCCAGCAGCCCACTTGTAATAGCCAGGCTGGAGTGCTGCAAGTAGGGCTGACTTATAGGTGAATTGGTCAGCCCAGTGTCCCAGGTTTGGGAGAAGCAACCTTCTGCTCCCAAACAGATGCCGCACCCCTCGGCATAAGGGTCAGAGGTCAGGTGGCCCCTCACTCCCCAGGGGCACTTTAGGTAGGAGGATACATCCCGCTCCAGAGCACAAGCACCCAGTCCCATGCCACTGCACAGCTGCTGGCACAAGTGTCTCGTAGCAACATACCGCGCCCCCAGGAGCAGCTGGGCAGCGGGAGTGGAGGCGGTACTGGCAGTTTTTGTTCGAACCCACGGGGTTCGGAGCACTCCCGGGTCCCAAGGCTCCGGCCATCGCCCAGGTTACCAGCCCTTCCTCCACCTCTTCCCTCTCCCAGCCCCCAACCCCCTTACCAGGTCCGGCGTCTCCTTGGCGGCTGATTACCCGCCAGGCTCCAGAAGACTGCTGGCAAAGGGGCGGGGCCAGCACCGTGACGTCGGTCCGGAGTGAGGGACCACTTTCGTGTCTCGGCTCGTCCCCCAGCCATTGGCTGACCGCGGCCGCCTCCCAGCTGCTGTGCCCGCCTCCTGAGGCTGAGGCAGGCGGGGCGCCACGAGGGCTCGGAGCTAAGACTGGCAGTTTTTTGTTTCTATCCCCGCTCCACAAAGAATGGGACCCTCACTGTTGTCAGGAACCGAGCAATGGAAGGTGACGAGGACTCCAAAGGTTGGGCTGAAGGTGGGAAGTTTTGAGATGTCCCCGCCCTGCCCCTACAGCTGAGACACAAGGTGCGTTCACTGAAGAGGCCTCAAATCCAGCCGGCTTTCTCCTGGCGGTGAGCTCCGCCTCTACCCTGTTTTTGACAAACGTCTGTGTTGCAACTACAACAGCCCTGTTTGTCTTTTAGTGAAAACAAGGTCAAACGCTCAATTCTCTTATACCCAACAGGAGCAGAAATGAAGCCTAAATAGTGGTTCAAAGACTCTGAGATCCCTTGGACTTGTTTTCTTCCTAAATTATGGAACCAACAATAGCCATTTTTTTTCTTAGTTAAATCAATTAAAAAATCATTGGTCATAACGAGAGCAATAACATTTTAACACCTCAAAGTAGGAAGATTATAATCGCTCATAATCTGAGAGTAGAGAGCACTAAAACGTGTGCAATTAGCCTTTATCTCTTGGTGCCAGACTGAAAACTTACTGTTTTTGGCTGGCTGTGAACCTGGGGCAAACGTATCCACACTGCCCTCTAGAGTTCAGAAGGTTGAACCACAACCTTACTTTAAGTGAAGGTCTTCATCTTTAATTTTGGAAGATCACTTCCGCTCTTTCTGTTCTCCTAAAGTGAACTACAGCTTTTACCAGAAATCAAGGAACCTTGAAGGGAGTACTAAGAGATAGAAGGAAAGGGGAATTGGCAGGGAAAAGGTGATTTTGGCCCAGAGGTTTCTGGAAATAGAAAGAATTCCAACTCAGCTGTGTTCAATTAAATCTTTGGAGAGGTGTGATATCCAACCTATCCTACCAGCCTTGAAAAACAGGCTCAGCCCAAGGATACAGAGAAATCAGTTAGGGACATTCTGTAGCCACAGGATAAGACTTCTCCCTAATAACAGTGTCACCTTGTGTGCCCCACACATACTTCACATAATTGACCTTTAAACCTCAACTTTTCTTCATTTTACAGAAGAAAAAACTGAGGCAGAGAGCAGCTAAGTAACTTGATCAAGGCCAGTTGGTAAACTGGCAGATGGGACTGCAATGCCAGCTCTGTTTGACACCAGTCCTCTTTCCTGTCCTTCTGCAGCCATACCAATCTTTCTCCGTATCATTCTCCCCCATCCACCTCCACTTAGACTGTGATGGACTGAAGGGTTTCAAGTACAGTAGCAAACAAGAGCAGATCTAGGAGAAATTTTCCTGTTGAGGGAGAAGCCACATGATCACTTAAAAACACAAATTTAATGATTTCTTTAACCTTCTTTAGGTCATGGACCCCTCTGAGATACTAACAATGCAATGCACCCTTTCCCTGGAGAAATGCACATAAACTTTTGCATAATACTTCAAAGAATTCACAAATACCACCTCTCCCTCCAGTCTCATCAGTTGTCTGCCCAGAGATCCATAGAAACCCCCCTCCCCCACCAATATATATTCCATTAAGAGGCCTACAAAAATAAGCTAGGTCGGATTTGATGAGCTCTCTAGTGGCCTGGGAATAGGAGTTTAACAGCAATAAAGCGAGTATTTTCCAAATTGGGCTATGTCATTATTCAAGAAAAGATTAAAGGGAATAAGGAAATACCAAGATGTAGGAGAGGGTGTGTGTCTGATTCAATAAAACATTGGATGGCCTTTCTTCCAAATTTCTTGTACCAGACAAATAGCAAAAAAAAGAAAAAAAAAAAAGAAAAAAAAAGGATAAAAAAGAAAAAAAGAAGGAAAAAAAGAAGCAACACTCCAATACACTTTTCTTTTCTTTTTTTTTTTTTTCCTTTTTTACTTACATTAAATACATCGGTAAATCAGCAGTCGCATTCTGTTACCACGATTGTTATGTTGGGAGAGGAAGAAAAGGGGGAAAAGGCAAATGCTTTCTTAGAAGAAAAAAAAAAAGGACACCCCTCCCTAAAAAAAAAACAAAAAACAAAAACTGACCAGAAGAAAAAAAAAAAATGAAGAGCTGGGAAATAAAAACTAAGATCCTCAAGCCCAAGAGAGCTCAAAGGAAAGCAGAGGAGCTGGTAGGAAATAGAAGGCAGGCAGCAGACGGGCCCAGAAGCTAAGGCCAATCCTGTTCCTAAGGGGGCTGGGGAGGGGAGAAGCCTGGAGAAATGGTTTCCCAGCCCCAAGGCAATGAAACACTTCACTCCTGTTCCACGGGGAAAGATGCACAGAGGCGGGGGGAGGGGGGGAAGCAAAAACTTCATTTCTAAGGAATTTAAGAGAGATATCCTAGTTCTTCCACTTGTAAGGATGCACTGGGTGCTTTGGGAGGCTGGTGGGTGCTGGGAAAGGAAGGGGAAAATGTATGTGTATTTCAGGGCCACGGGAACTAAGGCTGCCCCTGGAAAAGGAAGGGAAATGAGTCCTAAGTGGAAGAACCTAAGCTGGGTCCTTCAGAGTCTCAGCTCCAAGGATTTTTCAGCTGCTCTGGGACAGAAGGCAGTCTGCAAACCAAAGGGTAGAAAGGTCCCAATCCTAGGTCACTGTGACCTTTCCTATCTTACTTCCCCCAATTTCCCCAAAACTCTAGGCTGGAACAAGAAGGAGTTTAGAGTTCTCTCTTGCCTTGATGGCTTCCCAAGACATCCTAAAATACCTGATGAGGGATATGAAGAGTGGCTAGAGATTTAGAAAGGACCAACATCCTCTGGTGATGTGAGACAGTTGTGATGGACCTTCAGTGCCAGTTGTTCCCTATCCACAGGAACAGGTGTTACGATATGAGGGGGCCACAGCAGGCCTCTGTGGTATTAGCCCCTAGTGGTACGTGGATTAAAGCACTCGCTGGGGGTGGGTATGAGGATAAGAATGGAGGGACTAAACTGAAGACACTAACAAAGGAGAAAAGATACAGGGCCTGATGGGAGGTGGAGGACAGAACAGACTGTACAGTGGGAATAAAGATCATACCTATTTACAGGGAAAGTAGAAAAGACATGGTAATGGGTGGATCTCTGAACATGAACCTTAGGAAAAGACAGAAAACTCTTCCCTCTTGCCGACCGACCCCTCTTCACTCCCATACCATGGCCCAGGCTATCCTGAGACCACTCTCCAGTTGCTCAGTTAATTCCCCAGGAAAGGCAAACCTATACTCGAGAGCTAGGTTGGCGAGAATATAGGTTAAGAATCAGAGTTGGAGGAAGCTAGCAGTGGAGACTGGGCTTGAGTAGCTGCCACTGGTCCTGTTCTCTTCAGCCCCTCCTAAAACCTCATATATATACTACCTTGGGTTCCATTTAATTAAAAAGGTGAGAGGGCAGGTAAATCAATCAAAACCCCCATAAAACAAGTATCCCAACTGAACTACCACCAATTAAAGTGCAAACTGCAGGGGAATATAGTGGCTGGGGCTGGGGCCATCTAAAGGCCAGAGGAAAAAAAATGTATATGTATAAATCAGAGGATGGGTATCAGAAACTGGTCCCTCCTCTAATTAGATCACAGCAGAGCCAAAGATGCAGGCAACCAGTGAAGATTCTTTGGAGGACTCTGGGGTCCAGAGTCTCCCCCACTATGGGGGAGGAGCTACCTAAGAGGCTGGGTGAGGGGGCAGTTAGGCCTTGGAACAGTTCCGGAGCCACAGGTGACGCTGCATCTCCACCTCTGCCCAGTTAGCTAACAACACAACT
This sequence comes from Ursus maritimus, assembly GCF_017311325.1. Classification (NCBI taxonomy): domain Eukaryota; kingdom Metazoa; phylum Chordata; class Mammalia; order Carnivora; family Ursidae; genus Ursus; species Ursus maritimus. The sequence continues at coordinate 391,508 of NW_024424564.1, read as the reverse complement.
CCTACCCGGTACCCGAGAGCTTGCCTTCCCTTTCTCACCTCTACCTAGAAACGCCCTCCACAAGGCCAACTCATGGAGACTGCAGTGTTTTCAAATATGAGAAACTCCAACCAAAAAAAAAAAAAAAGGAAGAAAGAGAGGAAGAAAGAAAGAAGAAAGAAAGAAAGAAAGAAAGGAAGAAAGAAAGAAGGAAAGGAAAAGAAAGAAAAAAGGAACTGTTTCCTTACTCCCTCCTGCTCTGTCTGAGCCTTACTCTCCCCCAGGGCCCTTAATGTGACTGAACTGGAAACCTCCCTCCTCAGTTCCTGGGTTCACCACCTTCTCCATCCTGGGGAGAGGAGGATAAGGGGATCAAGAACAGGGATTGACCAAAAAGCAGAAGGGGAAGGGGAAGGGGCAGGAGACAAAAAAATTTTCTGAAAAAATGAGGAGGAGGAGGAGGAGGAAAGATAAGTAGGTCACTGTCTTGCACCTATAATACAAAGTGAAGAAAGTTTGTTTTGGAAGGTAAGTCCTGGGGGATCTGACCCCCGAGCCCCAGAGTAGGGGTAGGAGGCCAGTGGCAACAGCTGCCTGGTGTTGGTTGCTGAAGCGTTAAAAAGTGCCATGACGGAGCTGTCAGGAGGCAGCCCTTGGGAGCCAGGGCTCAGTGTGCTGTTACCGTAGGGGCTGTGTGCTGAGGGGTGGGGATGGAGGTTATTTCTTAGCTCTCGTGCTAGTTCCATACTTGTTTGCTGCTAGCCACCCCCTCAGTTGCTACAACACTGGCTCTTGTTCTGCTGGGACTGCTCATGGAGATCCACACCCCGGCTTCGGCATGCTGCACCCCCCAGATTCTGGGGTTCACTCTTTGGCAACTTCTTAGCTAGAGATAAAAAGAGAAGGGAAAAAAGTATGGTAGATTTTACTCATCCCTCCAAAGGACTATGGGTCGGGGAGAGATGGGGAAGGGGGAAATGTGAGAGATAAAAAGAATGTTTTGAAGAGGGGAAGGTTCGCTTATAAACTACATTGAAGATGAGGGGGCTAAACCTGCAGCCAAAGAATTGAGGTCATAATGGAAAATTTAGATATTTCCATACCTTAAGTTTTCACAAGAGGAGACACTCCCCTCTGCCTTTATGACTTTGGTTAGTGATCTTGTCTAGAGGCAAGGGGAAAAGACAGGAAGACCCCAGGCTGCTCTGACCTTACCTATTGCCAGGAAGAGATCGTTCACGTTCATAGCTGTCTTGGCTGAAGTCTCCATAAACAATAAGCTGTTGTCATCTGCATACGCCTGGGCCTCCTGCAAGGGGGTGGGTGTACCAGTACTCAGAATGTAGGGTAGGAACAAGTATTGCCTTTCCACTCCCATGTAGCACCAGAGCTAGGCAATATCCTTGGTTTCCTCCCTTTAATTGCCCCTCTGAGCCAGCTGGCCCTGGTGACAACTCACCTCAAGGATAACTCATGGATAGCTTAATCCAACAAGCAGGTGTCAGGAATCTTATTTATGAGGGAGAAGTTAAGTTGGTTGGGGGCTTTTAGGTTGTGACACTTGAATAGTCCCTTACCTCAAATTCAACTACTCCCTCTTTCCTGTTTTCACATTGGTACCCCCTTAACGGGTACTTCTCTACCCCTCTGCTGGGGAATTTTCTTGTGTCTCCTCTGAAATCTCCTAGCTGTCATTAGGGTCACAGTGTTGTTGTATTTAACTTGGTGTGGAACTGGGGAATGAGATGATAAATGTCCTAAGATGAGGTTTTCAGAGAGGGCAGGTTTGTGAAAAAAAGGTCCCAAGCGCAGAGGGTGTGTGTTAGAGAGGGATTCGCTGGGCCATCTTACTTCATACTCCACCATGCGCTTATTGGCAAGGTCAGCTTTGTTCCCCGCCAAGGCAATAACGATGCTAGGACTGGCCTGTCGCTGTAGTTCCTTTACCCATGTCTTCGCTCGGGCGAAGGTTTCCTAGGAAAACATGAGGAAGAGAAGGGTTGACCGGAATGACTGCCAATCCAGGCCCATCATTTTCAAAACCCAGTTTCAAAACTCACCTCTCCTAGGCAGCTTTCCCTCACTGAAACCACTTGTGTCTGATAATTCATTACTTCAGTCTTACCAGCACTTGGAAGTATAATTTATATTCTTATTTTGCTATTTCAAGAACCAGTTTTCTCTTCCCCACCTAATTCCTACAAATAAAAGCAAGAGAATTTTCTTAGCCCACTTACCTGATTAGTAATGTCATAAACCACAATGGCAGCTTGGGCACCTCTGTAGTACATGGGGGCCAAGCTATGGTATCGTTCCTGCCCAGCTGTGTCCCAGATCTCAAACTTGACTGTTGTGTCATCTAGACAAACAGACTGGGTGAGGAAGGCAGCTATGGATGAAAGAATGGAGGGGAAGAAGATGTTAAGTGGGAGGATCAATGGGAAAATCCTAGCCCCCTTCACAGTATCTCCATTCTTCGTCTAAGACCATTCACCACCCAGGTCATTGAACTAAATTCCCCTCCTTATGTATAGGTCCTAGAACCAGGATTAAGACTGCCCTCGGCTAAGTCCTTCCTGCCAGAAGTATCTCTACCTAAGGAATGGGGCACATAAACTACGAAGGTTAGAGAGAAGAACTGACACTTATACCAGTCATCTCTCTTCTAACCAAAATAGAAGAATAAGAGATGATGACAGAAAATAGGCTTCAGGTAAAGGTCACATCAATAATTAATTAGGAGACTTTAAAGCCTGATGGCAGATCCCACCATTATCAGTATTATTTGGTTGTTACTTTTTTAAAACAATCTTCTGCTGGTCGAAGAACACATTTCCAAGGTGACTAGTAAAAGTGGGGAAGGAGTAACATGGGAGTTCTCATAAAAGATCTTTTACTGAACTAGGGCCCTATTTTGGGAGTAGCAGAAGGTAGAAGGTAGCAAAGGTGGGAAAGGTAGAAGGTAGCAAAGGTGGGAAAGGCAGATGCCTTTTATCTTTTGTATTTAGTTTCAGCCTCTCTTTTACTAGGTATGTGCATCAGAATCATCTAAGGAGCTTTCCCCATGTCTATACCTCCACCAACCTTACCCTATGTCCAATACTAATCAGTAGATCTAGGACAGGGCCCAAGCATGACAGGATAAACATTTTTATGTTTACCCTCAAGTGATTCTGATATACATTTTTGATTATGAATCACTGCTCCAAACCAACCCTGCTCAAGATGACACTCAACTGAACTTCAAATGGATTAAGAAAAAAGTGGGCTGAAGACAAACTGAGATTTAAAAAATCAGTGATTTTCTTGGTGGGCAATGGTCAACCTTTCTAATTTTCTTCTAGGAAGAAAGGGGACAAACATATACCTACTTTTTGGCATTTGGCAGTTTTTTTCTGTTTTCTAAAGGATTTCCATTCCAAGGAGCTAAAGAGGCCAGCTCCACGGTCAGGTCCCTAGATCTCCCTTCAAAAGCCTAACTAAACATTGACCCTCTTCTTTCCCTGAGGTACTCACCTCCAATGGTGCTCTCTTGGTACTCATGGAACTGCCCTTTGACAAAACGTAATACCAGGCTAGACTTCCCCACTGCAGATTCACCCAGCAGGACCAATTTGAACTGGCATATTTTGCTGGCCTGGGGCTGCCCATTGGGCCTGGCTGTGCTTCTGCTAGTCATGACTAGATTATCAGAACGGGAAAGGGTAGAGGGAGGGGGATGCCACAAAGCGGCAAAGGGGGGAGGGGGGAAGGGGAGGGGACTTCAGGCTTCAACAGTCCTGCAAGAAAAAAAAGTGGGTAAAATTAAACACAGGGACATTGCAGCTGCAATCAGTTTTAGAGAAAAGATAAATCTCTTCATTTCTTTGCTCCTATGAGGACTTAACAATTAACATCATCCTCCATTAAAAGGTTATCCCACTGAGAGGGTCCCAGGCAGCTGACACTCAGTGCTAAGAATGGGGAACAATAAAATAAGAATTGTATCTGGGGGCACCTGGGTGGCTCATCTGGTTAAGCATCTGCCTTCAGCTCAGGTCATAATCCCAGAATGCCGGGATCGAGCCCTATGGCAGGCTCCCTGCTCAGCGGGAAGCCTATTTCTCTCTCAAATAAATAAATAAAATCTTAAAAAAAAAAAAAAGAATTTCATCTGAAGTGGAGTTTGCCCTACTACATAATCCTCAACTGCCAAGAGAGCTGAAACGGAGAGACTGAAAACTGTGTGAAATAAGTTTAATTCCCCACCAGGTCTTCAATTTTTTTTTTCAGATTTATTTATTTATTTATTTGAGAGAGAAAGAATGTGAGTGGGAGAGGGGCTCCCCACTGAGCCTGGAGCAGGACATAGGGCTCAATCCCACGACCCATAAGATCATGACCTGAGCCAAAACTAAGAGCCAGGTGCTCATGCCAGGTCTTCAAAAAACAGCAAACCAATCAACTTTTGAGACTTTTTCCCCCCCCTTTTAGAGGGGGAGAGGGGCAAAGGGAGAGAGAGAGAGAATCTTAAGCAGGCTCCAGGCCCAGCTCCATCTCCCAACCCTGAGATAATTACCTAAGCTGAAATCAAGAGTCAGTTGCTTAACTGACTGAGCCACCCAGGCACCTCCAAACCGATCAACTTTTAGTTGGCCTGAAGAACACCCAAATGCACCCACATGTGCCCTAGATCCCCAGTATCTTGGTATCCCCGACCCCCATCTTTTTTCTAGCTTTCAAAATGAAAGATATACTCTGGGGGTGTGGGAGGAGTCACCCCTCCCTAAGAGCAGAGGGGTAGCTTCTGGTTCCGTATCCTTCATACATAACCAGTAGTCTTCTTGACATTTCTGAAACCCTAACCAGGGTCCATTTGCCAGAAATCTGTCATTTCTCATTTCTGGTCAAAGATGAGTAGAAACATAGACCACAGACAACCAACAGACCACATTCAGCATCAACTCTTTCACTTTGCTCCTGCCACCTCTCCAAGTCTGAGAATCTATCAAATCGAAGAATCGGTAGGTCTGACGTACTCTCAACTTGCAACTGTCTTCCTGGTGCCTAACTAGATAACCCTCCACACTAAATGAACACAACAGCTGTAGCCCTCCATATTAGAGACAAAGAAAGAGGGTGTATTTTCTAAACACATGCAGGAGTCTCCAGAGGATGATGTAGGGGTAAGTTTTTTCTTTCTTTTAAAAAAAGATTTTATTTTAGAGAAAGCATGAGTGGGGAGGGGACAGGCAGAAGGAAAGGTGGAGAGAGAACCCTAAGCAGACTGCACTGAGTGCAGAGGTGGACATGGGCCTGGATCCCAGGACCCTGAAATCATGACCTGAGCCGAAATCAAGACTCAGATGCTTAACCAACTGAGCCACCCAGGTGCCTCATAGGGGTAAATTTTCAAGCAATAAACATTTGATGAAAATAAACTGAACTACCTTCTTTACCTTTCAAGAGGCTTGTAAAGCTGGTGGTGGAGGAAGAGACAGAGAGGTTGAGGACTTTGAGAGTCTAACCATCCAAACCTGAATATATTTCATCATTCTGACTCTGAGAGGAAAGGAACTGCGAGATTCAAAGGAGTTAGCATGATCAGAGCATGCAAAACCTCTGTCCAAAATGAAAGCATTGTTTGGATTGTACTTTGTTCAAATTAATCTTTTCTTTCTCCAAGGTTGATTCTAGTAACAATCTGCAATTCTAGTAAAGCTAGAAAAGACAGTAAAGACAGAAAAACAGAAAAATCATACAGGAGGCAGTGTAGAGGAACGAAGACTGTGAAGTCTGATAAACTGGGATTATTTTACAGCTCTGCTTACTAGCTATGAAGTTTTGGGCAAGTTACTAAATCTATTTGTGCATTTATTTCATCTGTAAAATGGGTAATAGCCTTATGAGCACTTACTTCATAAAGCTATTGTGATAATTAAATGATAATAGAAATAATTTACATATAAGTATCTGATAAGTGCTCAATGAATATTAAGATACTAATCATTATTAATGACATCAAGAAAATTTCAGAGCCTTGCCTTCCACCTTTATAAAATGGAAAAAATACCTACCTCACAGAATAGCAATGAAGATTAAGGAAAAGATGTGTTTAGCATAGTGTTAAAAAGTAAGTATTGTTACTTAGTGGCCCTGATTCACAGAAAAGATCAACTTAATATATTAATGTATATCTCAATATTAATTTTAACCAATATATTCCTAAAAAGCAGGCTTGATAAGAAGTAGAGAAAAAACCAGAAAAACCAAAAGTGTAAAAAGGAAGCTAACAGGGGAATGAGAAATGAGAACTCAGAAAAGTCCCAAACTAGACTAGATTAAGACAGAGGAATGTAAGAAATTACTCTGATTCTACTGGATATTTTATATTCCTCAGGCCGGTGAGTCCTAAGATTCCAGATATACACAGGCTATTTTGTGATGAAATTTTCAGTGATTTATGATGAAATGATAAAAAATAGAGACGATATAGCAAGTTTTTCATAAAGCTAAATTTATTCAAGAAAAAAAAATTTTTAAAGTAGGCTCCACACTCAGCATGGAGCCCAACATGGGGCTTGAACCCACGACCCTGAGATCAACACCTGAGCTGAGACCAAGAGTTGGACGCTTAACTGACTGAGCCACCTAGGTGCCCCTAAATTTATCTAATTTAAAAGAATATTCTTTATAACAAAATTTCTAACTTCCTAATTTTTTAAGATTTTATTTACTTATTTGTCAGAGAGATACTGAGAGACAGAGAGCATGAGCAGGGGGAGCGGCAGGCAGAGGGAGAAACAGGCTCCCCACTGAGCAAGGAACCCGATGTGGGACTCGATCCCAGGACCCTGGGATCATGATATGAGCTGAAGGCAGACCTTAACAGACTGAGCCACCCAGGCATCCCTAACTTCTTACTTTCTTAGCATTAATTTCCTCTCAAAGGTAAACACGTATATTATATGGAAAAACCTCTGAGACCTATTTTTAAAAAGTAGAGGGGCAGCTGGTTGGCTTAGTTGGTTAAGTGCCTGACTCTTGATTTCGGCTGGGTTCGTGATTTTGGGTGGTGGGATCGAGCCCTCTGTTGTGCTCCCAACTCAGTGTGGAGCTTACTTGAGATTCTCTCCCTCTCCCTCTCCAATAAATCTTAAAAAAGAAAAAAAGTTGTAGAACAAAACACATTCTTAGATTCAATTTCTGTAAAACAAAATTCTGCATAGAAAACAGTATGGAACATCTGTTAACAGTGGTTACCTCTGAAAACAAAACAAAACAAAACAAAAAAAACAGTGGTTACCTCTGAGAAGAGTGGGATTGAGGAGGGTGGCAGGTGAAGGACTCAGTTTTTTTTCATACTACACAATTTTTTTTTTTAAGATTTTATTTATTTATTTGACAGAGACAGCCAGCGAGAGAGGGAACACAAGCAGGGGGAGTGGGAGAGGAAGAAGCAGACTCCCAGCGGAAGAGCCTGATGTGGGGCTCGATCCCAGAACGCCGGGATCACGCCCTGAGCCAAAGGCAGACGCTTAACAACTGCGCCACCCAGGCGCCCATACACAATTTTTTTTTAAACAGGAAATATAAATTTTTATTCTTTTAGGAAATATATTTAAAAGCTTTCTAAATAATTTTTAATGCTTTAAAAAATAATGGTGTTGACAGGTAGTAGTAAGCTTTCTAAATACCCATATATGGGAAAGCAAAACCCCTCAAATTTAAATTAGCTGGTCCAGGGGCACCTGGGTAGCTCAGCTGGTTAAGTGTTTGTCTTCGGCTCAGGTTGTGGTCCCTGGGTCCTGAGATTGAGCCCTGTGTTAGGCTCCCTGCTCTGCAAGGGAGTCTGCTTCTCCCTCTGCCTCTGCCCCTCCCCCTGCTCATGTTCTCTCTCTCACAAATAAATAAATAAAAAATCTTTTGTTTTTTTAAGATTTTATTTATTTATCTGAGAGAGCGAGTGAGAGCAAGCACAAGCAGGGTGAAGCTCATAGGGAGAAGTAGACTCCCTGCTGAGCGGGGCGCCTGATGTGGGACTCGATCCCCAGACTCCGGGATCATGACCTGAGTGGAAGGCAGATGCTTAACCAACTGAGCCACCCAGGCACCCAAAATAAATTAAAAATCTTAAAAAAAAAAAAAAATTAGGGGCGGTTGGGTGGCCCAGTTGGTTAAGTGTTTGCCTTCCGGAGTCCAGGGATCGAGTCCCACATCCCACTCCCTGCTCCGCGGGGAGTCTGCTACTCCCTCTCCCTACTGCTCTTCCTCTCCCTTCGTCTCTCTCAAATAAATGAATAAAATCTTTATTTATTTTTATTTTTTTAAAGATTTATTTTTGCAAGAGGGAGAGAGTACGTGAGCATGAGTGAGGAGGGACAGAGGAAGAAGCAGACTCTCCACCCAGTGGGGAGCCCAACACAGGCTGGATCCCAGGACCCTGAGATCATGACCTGAGCTGAAATCAAGGGTGGGAGGCTTAACCAACTGAGCCACCCAGGCACCTCTTAATTAGGTTCTTAACCACTAGTCACAGTTCTTTAGCTCTTTTCATTCTTAAACTGTGGGACCAGATCCCAGGACCCTGAGATCACGACCTGAACCGAAGGCAGACACTCAACGGACTGAAACCCAACCATCCTAAATAAAATCTTTAAAAAATAAATAAATAAGTTGGTCCATAAAATCCTAAATTCTGGTAACCAGTACTGCAAGAATCAGTTAATTAGTTTTTTTTTTTTTTTAGATTTATTTATTTGAGAGTCCACACCTGTGCAAGCAGGGGGAGGGGAGACTCTCAAGCAGACTCCCCACTGAGCATGGAGCCCAACACAAGCCAGATCCCACGACCCCAAGATCATGACCTGAGCTGAAATCAAGAGTCAGAGGCTTAACCAACTGAGCCACCCGGGCGTCCCTTAATTAGGTTCTTAACTACTAGTCACAGTTCTTTAGCTCTTTTCATTCTCAAACTGTGAGCTGTAAACCAACAGTGACCTCACTGAAATCCCTTGGTGGATCATGATCAGCATATTTGGGAAAAAAGAAATAGAATAAAAAAATAACAACTGTATTACAAATATTAAGAATCGTTTTGTGAAATGTTTCAGTTTATGTACACACACTGAATTATGATATGAAATGTTTTGTTATGAGTCATGATTTAAAAAAAGGTTAAAAAACACTGCTTTGGAGAGGCCTGACAATGACACATGCGTTAATAAGGATGGGAGAAAGTCTAGTTTCTCGGCAGCCTATAGGCTATGGTTACTATTACAGCACTTCTAGAGGAAATTAAGCTGAGGGCTCAGTGTAGCTCTTCAGGGGTCAGAGGATTCTCCAACCCTGCTACTAAAGTTATGATGCAATTATGAAAATGGGAAGCTAAACTAGACAGGGGCAGTCCCATGTGGCGTTGGTAAGGGCTTTGGAATCAAGCAAGGTTGAGTTTTATTCTCTGCTTTGCCAGTTGTAACCCACTGTGATCTTAGGCTACTTACTCCCTTTGCCTTTCTAAGCCCTAGCTTCCTTATCTATAAGGACCTTTGGGGAGGGAGGGGAGTAGGAAAAGGTAGTAAAGAACAGAATTTGAATTCAATTCCAAAGTTCTGGGTACATTTAAGAAATTTCTTTCTCTTAGAGTTTCTCAGAACCTGTGAGGAATTATTGTTTAAAACATATTTATGTGGCACTTCATATACATTGTTTCATAACAAAAGATAGGTCATCATAACACTACACTTTAGAAAACAGATGACACCATAGGGGAAAAAAAAAACTAATGATAAGCTGATCAAGTTTCCTTTAGGTGAAATATACATGCTATACTGTTAAGACACAACAGGAAAAGTTACCAGATTCTTTGACCTATTTGCCACATTTTCTTTTTTCTCTTTTTTTAACGTAAGCTCCATATTCAAGGTGGGGCTTGAGCTCACAACCCCGAGATCAAGACTCACATGCTCTACCCACTGAACCAGCCAGGCACCCCAATTATTTGCTCACATTTTCATCTGTTTCAAAGCATGTGATCCAAGGGGCAGAACACTAAGCCTCAATGTTACCACTTTACAATAAGAAAACATGGGAGTTAGAATAGACTGAATTCTCATAGGCAGACGTATGACTCTAGGCCTGGGAAAACAGTAGGGAGTAGGGGAAAGGTGGAGATAGGAAAAAGTCATAGACACATTCATGTTGCAAAACCCCTGTCACCCCTCACCCCCAGACAGTAAATTAAGCCAGAGCCCTAGACACACACAATCAGCAAACTTTCCTGCTACTAAGCAGCCTTGGATTGTCACAGATTGGGAACTACTGGATTAGAAAAAACTACCTCTTACCCCAATGTGTCATCTCAATAATATGTCTTACCTTCCCTGTTGACAGTAATTGATGGGCTGCCCATAGCTGTGCCTTGATCTTTAATCCCAACATGTATATACGGGTATCATGTTAGCTAGCGCGAGGCTCTCAAAAGATCAGGAGTATAAGTGAAAGATACAGAAGATTCAAATGATTTGGGGCACCTGGGTGGCTCAGTTGTTAAGCATCTGCCTTCGGCTTAGGTCATGATCCCAGGGTCCTGGGATTGAGCCCTACATCGGGTCCCCCCTCCCCACCTGCTGCTCCCCCCACTTGTGCTCGCTCTCTGTCAAATAAATAAATAAAATCTTAAAAAAAAAAAGATTCAAATAATTTCTAGTGGTGATTTTTTTTTTTGCTAAGAGTTGACAACAGGCAAATGATCCATTCAAAGGCAAAAAATAAACCACAGCCACCCAGCCAAGTGGTGTGATGATTACCTTCAAACCTGAGGCAAAAAAAAAAAAAAAAAAAAAGGGGGTGGGGGGAACAAGGAATTTATTCTTCCTTTCAACCCTTTCAGTTTGGAAGAGAAAAAAAGATCAGATCTGACTTCCCTTAGAAGTGCAGCTCCACAAAATGGTTAACAAATACCATTAACTAGGGAAGACTGAGGGTTGACACAGCACCAGCCCACTGGGGAGGGGCAAGGTGGAGGATGAAAGGGCAAGTTCTTCAGTGTGGGCAGCACCCCAGCAGCTCAGGAAAGTATGAATAGGAAAGGTTTCTTAGCTTGTTGGTCCCAGCTAGAGCAAGACTATTCTGCAGGCCCCCTTCCACTTGGTTATCTTTGAGTCTCTATGCCAACCACATTATGAAGCCTTTAGAAGTCTATTACCTATTAACACAGACTAACTTCCAGATATATAGCCACTGGGGTCTAGCCCACACCCAAATGTCAGCCTTATAAGGTCAGTTTCCCAGATAAGAGGTGGTCTAGAGGTCTAGTCCAGTCTCGGTATTTTACAGTTAAGTAAACTGAGGCAAATATTGATCAACTTGCCATGTATTACCATATAGACAGCTATTACAAAGAATATATTTTTTAAAGATTTTATTTATTTATGTGACAGAGAGACAGCCAGCGAGAGAGGGAACACAGCAGGGGAGTGAGAGAGGAAGAAGCAGGCTCCCAGCGGAGGAGCCCGATGTAGGACTCGATCCCGGAACGCTGGGATCACGCCCTGAGCCGAAGGCAGACGCTTTAACGACTGCGCTACCCAGGCGCCCCTATTACAAATAATATTAATCAACTTGCCAGGTGTTATCATACAGACAGCTAAATCTCCTTTTAGCAAGTACTCCTAGTCAAGTACTCTTGCTAATAACACACCATTATACCTCTTAAGGAAGCAGGAGATGCTAACTCTGAATTGAACTCTGGAGAGGACACCAGGACAGGAACAAGAGTTTGGATTGGTTACTTTCTGCCTCTATTCAGCTTAGATAAGTAGTTCCTTTGGGACTAAAAACAAGGTAGCTAGACCCAGGCCTTCCCTGAGAACTGGAATCTAGTTCCATATTCTTCTAATGGAAGAACTCGCTCGTTACTATGCCTCTCTAGGAGGTCTTGACCAACCCTGCCAGGATGGTTGAAATGGAAATAACTTAAAGGAAGATGATAGGGAAAGAGTGNNNNCTTTTACAGGGGTTGTGGACCTTGGGACTAATCTAAGAGATTTACTGATTAAGGAAGATAGGGCAAAAGCCAGTAAATACCTTCAACTCTCAATTTTGTTAAGACCCAAAATTACTAAAAACTTAAACTGAGAGTTCTACTACTTGGCTCAGCTCTTTCTTTGTGTTGATCCAAGATTAACTAATGAGTCACGGTCTTAACTGAGAGAGTCCTTCCACTTCTCCCCACTCTCTCCCTTATATTTCCCCAAGAGGTAGAAAGTATGCTTATCTCTTATCAGCATGGTAGCACAAGCTCTTTATTATTGACCTAGAAAAGATAGGAATGCCCTTCCTCACTTTGCCTAGTGAACTCCTAATTTATCTTTCAAGGCCAAGCTCAAATGCCACCTTCTTTGTAAAACTGCATAATTACCCTCTCACCCCAGCAGAATTCATCACTGCTTCCTCTGGGGTCCTACAGTATTAAGATATTTCTATCACAGCACTTATTACATTATATGAGTTAACTGTGTCTGTTCTGAACTATGAACTTCTCAAGAAGTGTGACTATTTTTTTTTTTTTATGTCATTTTGACTCTCCAGAGCACAGCATAATGCCTGGTCCCTAGTAGGTGTTCATTAAATGCTCCCTCAATTAATTAATGCTAAAGCAGTCCTGCTTCTCTCCTTCATCTATTCCTTCCCTTCTGTGTCATCTGGATAGCTTCTTACTCAGTTCCATTTGGGAATGTTTTTAATAGCCCTCAGAAAACCAATTCTCTCCCTGGCCTCTTTGTGATCTCCCTTGGATGGAGGGCCCCCTCGGGACCCAGCCCACAAAGTACTGTTGCAACTCACATGGGCTAACTGCTTTTCCTGTCATCCGTTACTATGCTGAGATGGCCTAATCATACCCGGTATGTAGTCCTCCCACCCTAAGACTGAAGCAACTGTGGCTTAAAACAAAGTTCCCTGAGTTTTCGGTTAATTTTAATTGTTAATTGTTCAAAAACTTTGGGTCATTATCTCTATTAATTCCTGAACTTGAGAAACACAAGTTAAAAAAACCCAAACCATCAGAGCTAGAGGACATTCTGAATAGGCACCCACTGCCCCTAGACCACAGCCACAATCTGGCCCAGAAATCTGCATACACTTTGCTCACCTGGTTGTCTCCTTACTCAGCTCAGTTACTGTTCAATGACTAAATCTTTCCTACAACACTCTTGGGAAGTGGGAGCGTACTGTGTGGGGTTTTAAGGTATCCTTCCTCCTAGAGGGCTGTTGCATTTCCTTATTTTAAGTTCATTGTCTAACACTTTGGTTACTTTCCAATCTGAGATGCTTTAGGATCAGGGAGCAGCCTATACACTTGCTTCTCCTACTCTATGCCTCCTCAGAAGTCAAATTCGTACCAATGCATACAAACAAGCAAACTATAGAAAAGCGATCCTTGCTCCTGGGCAAACTAAGAGTTACAAGGTATGACTTGTAGTCAAGTATGACTTGTAGAATAATGGGAAAGCCCTCTTCTCCAAATACAGCTTTTAACTCTAGATCTGTGTTAGATTGTTTCTGGAAGGTAGACTTTGATTGAGAGGAAGGCTGAGGGGCACCTGGGTGGCTCAATGGGTTAAGTGTCTGACTTGATCTCAGCTCAGGTCTTGATCTCAGGGTCGTGAGTTCAACCCTGCTGGGCGTGGAGCCTACTTTAAAAAGCAAAAAAAAAAAAAAAAGAAGGTGGAAAAGCAAAAAAAAAAAAAAGAAGAAGGTGGAAAAGCAAAAAAAAAAAAAAAAAAAAAAAAAAAAAAGAGTATAGAAGACAGGGACGGGTATACCAGCAGGACGTAGAAAATGGTAAAGCCTATAGAGACAATTAACACACACACTCAAAATTTTCTCTAGGACTGCCTTTGCAGAAGGAAAATAAAAACTCCTTGGGGTACATAATCAAAGTTTCTGCAGGCACTGTACAAAGGCTGGGCACACTAGAGTGTCCAGTAACGACAAATTCAATTAATAAGGTCATAGAATGAAATATTCCAACTGTACTGAGGTTTAGAGGAAAACCATTTCAAATCCAGGGAAACTAGAGGGTTTTCTCACATCACTACAGAAAGACAGATACAGAGGCCCTTTAGGAGAACCATCATCATCTTTTAGATTAATGAAAGGACAATCATATAATCTGAACATGCAGAGACCATGAACCAGAAGACAGAGGTCTCAAATTCCTAATTTTAGCAGAGATCCAATAATTCTCCCAAACAAATGATTCACCTAATGTTCCTTTCCTGCCCATTAAAGAGAAAAAAAGTATTGGCCATCTATCTGGGCATTTCCTAGGATGCCCAGTGCACAACTGGAGGCGGGGGGCACTCTGTGTGTGTTTTAAGGTGAGGGATAACCTAGAGTATACTCCTCTGCTTGTCTGATTTTGATAGAAGACAAAATGAGCTGTGAAAGGAGCACAATAAATAACAGAGTATCATTCCAGAAGAGAAAACCGGAAAGCATGACAGACCAGAGTTTGGTGAGAACATGAAAACAGAATTGCCTTTGGTGGCGCATCCCCCAAAGCAAAGTGAGATTAGTCTGGTCTGCTCTCTCTAGTCTCTGACCTTTCTGGATGAAACGAGAGAGGAATATGTGGGAAGGTTTACACTTTTTACACTTCTGTACAGCCTGAATATTTAAAAATATGTACATGTTACTTTTGTAATTAAGAAGAAATGTAGTTATAAAACACGTTTGTATAAAAAGAGGAAGTATAATAAGGGAAAATCCAATAAGCTCCAATCTATGGGGGACTAAAGAGGTCCGCAGACCATTAAAAATATATGGGGGAGAGGGGACTCCTATGCTTGAGTAATCCACCTTTTTCCCTACTCACCCCCTTCCTCAAATGCCTCACTGTTGAGGCATTTGACCCAACTTTCTAATAGCATAGAAACCTGGGCTCCTGAAGAAGTAGACAAAGAACAGGGGTGATGCCAACCTTCTGGAATGGAATTTCTCACTCTTCCTCAAATCCCTTCCTCAGTGATATCACCTCATTTCCAGGCTTGGTTCCACCTAACCATTACCTGCCTGGGAAATACCCAAGTCTAAGTCCCACAAAAGTTTCACCAACTATGGTCAGAAGATCTCATGGTGCCTGGGGATCTCTAAGACCCTTTCAAGTGTGGATAATAAAATCACTGATCCCCTGCTTCTAGGTCAGAGATACAGTATCCACCACAGACCAGATTATTAAGGGAGAAGAAACAAACATCAAATCCAACTTCTTAGCTCCTTCACAGGACTGCACCCTAACCCAGCTGAGGCTGGTAACAAGAAACAGAGACTGCACCCTAAACCAGTTAAGGCCAAAGGAGAGTATAGGGGCTGAGTTTGGAACAGCCAACAGCCACAGAAAAAAATATTTTTTTAAACTTATGTCTTCATTAGTTACGCCGGGAGTACCCAAAAACTTCAGGTTATCACATCTCAGTACTAAGAGGAACAAAAGAGTGATCCTCCGGCCCACCCTTGAGCATTCCCAGAAGCTCCCGTGACTGATGCCAGGCCCTGCTGCCACTTCTCCAACTAACTAGTCTTCTATATTAGTAAAGCTTTCCTCTTTTGCCTCCGTTCTCACTAAATGAACCCAAATCCCTCCCGGCTCAACTCAGGAGCACCGTAGTTATTTTTATAATAGTCACTTACCCTGAAGAGAACGCCCCTTACCCAACTAGGAATCCGCCTCAGGCCCTTCCGATTGGACACTTCGAGAGCCCCAGCCCCGGTTACCCTCGCAGCGCGGGCGTCAGGTTTGACCCCTCCTCACCTCCCGGCAAATGGGCTTACCTCACCCGTGGCCCCGTCCCTTTCCCCCAGCTCCTCCCTCTTCAGCGCTGCTCAACGAGGCCTGCCCCTGCCCTCACACAGCCCGGGGCCTCCCGCGCCGGCTCCTGGCCCGCCAACACAACCCTGCCGCCTCCCGGCCCCGGGAACTCCGGGCTCCCAGCCCGCTCGACCCCCTCCTCAGCGCCCCCATTAGGCCTGTCGGGGCCCGGCCCCCTGCTCCCCTCTCCAGTGGGCCACTCTGACCCCTCACTGAGGCCCAGATCCGCCTCTGCTTTCAGGCCGGGCTGCTCTCCTCTCCCGGGCGCCTCCGCCCCTGCCCTTGTGGGTTCCATCAGCCCGGTACCTGGGGCTCCGTCTCCCCCGTCGGGCCCAAGCCTGTGTCGAACAGACAAACAGCTGCGGCTCAACCAAACCCTCCTGCCCCTCCTCCTCCTCCTCAGCCTGGGGCGGGGGCCCCAGCCAATAGCACGATTACCCGCCTACCATCAAGGGTGGGCGAAGTGTGCACTAATCCGCCAATCCTCTGGAGAAAGGCGGGCCTCTTCCGGCGCTGTCACCAACGAGTACGAGCGAGGGACTGGACAGGCGGGGCCCCAGACCAATGTCGAGAGGGAAACTCTGAAGATGGACGCAGTGAGGAGCCATTAAAGAGAGAGCTTTCTGAGACAGGGGGCGGTGCACTGCTGACAGGCGTACATGTCAACCAATAATAGCGCGACACCCTCATGACCCCGCCTTTTGACTCATAAACATCTAATCAGGTGAGTGATGGAGGCGGGTCAAAGTGAAGCTTTAACCAGTACTGGGAAGATTCGGAACTTGAATGGCAGGCAAGGCGGGGTTGAAAGAAGCCTTAGGAAGGCCGCTGCTGACCTTCGCCCCTCCCCCCGGGTTTGGCGGGGGCCGACCCTGGCGCCCCGCCCTCTATGACAAATTGGCGGCGTAAAGAGAAACGTCTCGCCTAAGGACCCGGAGCCTGGGAATTTAGGTGACACTTACGTCGATGCGGCCTCCTTTTCGTGGGGCCCCAGAAGACAGGAATTTTTGGGGTGGCCGGCGCCGGCGGTCTGAGACGTTTTTTTGGTGGGGTTGAGACGGAGGCAACTCCAAGAAGTGGTAGCTTGGGGAGACTTTAGCCCCCTCCATAATAACTTTTCATACAGACAACTGATACATTCTGAGTTGTATGTACATGTGATTAAAGTATCTTTAGAAAACTGTGATGTGCAACAAAAAAAGAAAAACGACGAGCGTACTGGGAAATTCAGTGTCAAGGCGAATTTCCACGGAGCCCACTTCCATCCACATTGCGGCTCCTAAGTCCCTCCTAAGTCTCTGAAGTTCTGGAACTGCCACCTTGTATGTATATGTTTGTGGTATGCGTGTGTATGTGTGTGTGCAGGGGATGATTCAAGTTAGTGGGGAAAGGGAAGTAGGTTTCCGTTTCCCTAACAGTAAAATGGGGGCAACAACTCATTTTGCCCACTTTCGGCACTATCCCAATTACATAAAAGAGTCCGAACTGGGGTGAAGTGGGTAGCCCTGCACAGACAGATTAGGAAAAGGGGAGCTCTGAAACCCACTATCACATACACACATTCATATTCTCTCTCTCACATCATTCTTTCAGTAAATAAATATGTAAGTAAAGGAGGAAAGAGATGAACTATAAAACTAGGAACTTTTGTTTTTAATGAATTACAAACTAAATTACAAATAATGTTAATAGCAAGAACACTTAAAGACAAGAGGTGGGAGAAGAGAGACAAAAATCATAAAAAGAAAAAAATACTCTTTTTTAAACATTCGCATTACAAAACCCCAAGGTGCGCGTGGCAACAAATCCACCCATTCCCACTTAAAAAACTGTTATAACCTGAATGAAATATAAATATAATTGTTCATCCTTCTTTTAAAGAAAAAAATTTTCCCAATGCCCTCACTCAGTCACAGCCCTAAAGAAGTGTCAGCGTTCTCAACATGATGTCTAAACCCTAACTTCCACTCCTATGGGGTGGCCTTCAGAGGAAGATGGGACCTGGGACATGAAGAACTAAGAATCTTAAAAGGAAGAGAAACATTCAGACAACTTTTCCTTGCCTCATAAGGCTATGGTGAAGCACAATCCCTGTCCTAGAGCTTCCCAGGCAGCTCTTGACCATAGGAGGGACAGATAAGGGAACTAGGGGCCATCATTTCTACTGCAGTCCCATCAGGACTGGGAGTCTTGAGTTTCCTAGACTGTTACGTGAGATGAAACACTAAAACTAGGGTGTAAACTGGTTGGTCTATTTTTTAACCTAATTCTTTAAAACAGGCCCCTCCTTATGTTTTTGTTTTGCTTGGTTTTCAAAAGTTCCAACTTAGGTCGTCTGCTATCAGTTGGCCTTACAAACACAGTGCTGTGGAAGCCTGTCATCCCAAACGCAGGAAATAATAATTTCAAAGATGGTTGAACCTATCAAGCATTGAGTGTGTTGAATCAGTCTTTCAAATACCAGCCCTCCTCAGCAATGACTAAGAGGAGGGGGAGAGGGTGGTGGAGGGACTTAAGTGCATCTAATACTGAAGCTTCCTTTCACTTTCACCTATTTCCCCCTTCTCCCCTTATATCCCCAGAGTTGGCTGGCTAGGAGGGAAGCTGGGTGTTAAGGCAGCCAGACAAGATCAGAGGGCAAAGAGCCCAGGGCCAAGCCAAATCAGGTCCCTGCTGGGGGAGAGGGTGAGACTTGGGGTAGAGGCTGGGGGAAGGACATCAGAGTCGAAGGTGGGGTACTGGCTTGGTCACATCCTGGAAGAAAGGGTGAGCCAGAGCTGCCTTTGCCGAAATCCGCTTGTTGGGGTCGTAGTGCAGCATTTGCTGGAGGGAGAGATGTATGCTGACTTCAGTGATATGACAGTGGACTGAGTGGGCAGCAGGTTTTCCAAGAAATCAGGAAACCAGAATTCCTTTTACCCAAGGCAGAGTTCCCAACTGCCTCCTCCCGAAATTTGAACGGGTGTGCCAACAGGAAGAAAGAGAAGCAGGGGCTAGGGAAATGCCAAGACCCAGGGTCCAGGGTCTCATCCTTCATCCATCCTGGAAAAAACCCGCCCTGGGGGAGTAAATGAGAGGAAATGGGTGCTCATCCCCAACTCTCACCGATAGCAAGCTCCGTCCATCTTCATCCAAGGGAGGAACAACTTTACTAAAATCTTGCCGGGCCCACTTGGGGAAACTTGGCTTATAATCAGGCATAGAAGTAACTCCTGGCCAAACCACTTCATCTGGGGTCCCCAGAGTCCGAAAGATCCGGAAAAGTTGGTCGATTTCAGAATCTCCAGGGAATAGGGCCCGGCGGGTCACCTGAAAATGAGGAAAGAGAAAAGGCCAAGACCCACACTGACGTCAGTGAAAGCTGCTCCCTGTGCAATGGAGGTTCCCACAGGCAGTGGAAGGTCAGCAGGGCCCCATGACTCCCTCCCCAGGGCCTTTCATGGGGTCAGTCACACAGAGCTTGAGACAATGAAGTCCCTTCATCTGTCTCCTCGCCCCCTCCTTCCTTCCCCCAACCATGCCTTTGCAGATCCCCAAGGCTGGGTGGGGCTGGGAGGGGGTGAATGTCTGGGGTGCCACTGACATGTAGCAAAGGGATCCCAAGCCACTCACGGGGTGTGGGGTAGACACTGCGGTCATCCCCCCTCCTTGTGATGCAGCCACTTCTAGATAGGAGCACAGCGGGCAGAGACTGTGTCTTCCATTTCTTCTGTGTTCCCCACAGCACCTAGCATGGTGCTGGGTACACACTAGGTGCTTAACAAATATTTTTTGATGAATTGAGAGAGGAATATGGGCAATTGTAAGGTAATGTACTGGGGGATAAATGCACATTTTATATACAGGCTAATGGTCTCTAAGCCCCCAGTTACAACCCAGATAAAGGACCATAAAACAAATTGCTGATTTGATTTGAAAATGCAGCCCACTCCACTGTTACATTAAAGGGGATGAGAGCTCCCATGAAAGGCTGCGCCTCAGGGATCCTTCATTCTGAAAAGCCAGAAGTTGAGGGAGACATGATTTAAGTCTGCAGTTTAAATAAAAGGTAGGGATAAGGTGAATACAGTTGGTTTCACCATATTCCTGGAACCCTACAGTAAGGTCTACAGGCCAAAGGAAGGAGGCACTGAATGGTAGGTACTCATTCTCCCAAATATATGCAAACTAAAGCTAAAACAGCTGCAGGAATGATTTAGCTCAAGTTGGGGATAGGAGATGTATATTGAGTGCTAAGTCCATTTGAGGCTATACTAACATTGTGGTTGACATCAGGGACGACAGTCCTATCCTTTCCCCCCCCTACCCATCTTGGTGCTACTCTAGAGAAAAAAAAAAAAATCCTATGATAATAGAAGGGCCACAGGTCTAGGCAAAGAAACAGTTCTGTTGTTCTTGAATGTGGGGAGGAGTGAGCTGGGTGGAACCCGGGCTTGCCTCCGTACCATCTCAGCAAAGATGCAGCCCAGGCTCCAGATATCTACAGCTGTGGAGTAGTACTTGCAGCCCAGAAGGATTTCAGGTGCTCGGTACCACAGGGTCACCACCTGGGGACAAGAGGAGGAAGGGGAGGGGTGGTGCATGGGGCATGGTGATTCCCACATCTCAGCTCCTCAGTGTTACTCTGCTAACTCTCAGCCTCTTAACAAGCAGCTTCTCTCCCTCCATCTTTCCCATATTTCTGACTTCCCTCAGTAAAATGACTACATAAACTTCTTAGACCAGAGTTAGCCTCGCCCGTGACTCTGAGGACCATATTTTCTGAACCCACAATTTGCAACCTTCCTGGAAAACCTCAGACAAGTGGTCATAATTTTAATGGTGTGCCATCCAGCTCTCCTGGCTTGGTATCTATCAAAGCCCAGTTAGCCCCACAATATGAACACGGTGCATACTCTAAAACCTCTTGGGGTGCCAAAGATACTTTCCATCTAGTGAGAGAGAAACTGCTGGCCAGATAGGTTTAGTAATTTTGTGAATGTCCTTATTAACACCTCCCAGGAAGTTCAGAGAAGAAAGGCAGAGAGGGTCTCACCTCATGGGTGTAAGTACGAACAGGGACTCCAAAGGCTCTGGCTAGTCCAAAGTCTGCTAGCTTGATGGCCCCCTCTGCGTTGATAAGCAGATTCTGAGGTTTGAGGTCTCGGTGCAGAACCCGATGCGAATGGCAGAAGGCTAGGCCCTGGAGCAGCTGGAACAGATAGCTCTGACAAAGGAGAGAGAGAGGACTTTGTTTCCCTACCACAGTGAGCTATTAGGGTCTACTCTCTGACTGCAAAGCTCTACTACAGCCTTTTACTGTATTAGATTATAATTACACGTTTATAAGCTATATCTCCCATTGGAGTGAGAGGCCTTTCCAGTGAAGACATGGACCAGGTCTTATTCAGTTTGGCATCTCTCTTCCATATCCTGTGCCTAGCACACTGAAGGTGCTCAATAAATGTGCACTGAATAAAAGTTTGTTGGTGGATCGAAAGTAGCTCAGGGAGTAAAGAACCCAGCCGTAAAACAGACAACAGACACTCACTGGCTATTTCTCCCACCAAACAGGTAGAAGGGCTTCTTGGAGGAATCTGCCAAGTGCCCTCAAATCCGAGTTTCATCTGACTTTCCACCTGCGCTACAAAGTTGACTCACTAGAGTTTCAACTTCTTTGATTCTCCTGCCCAGCCCAGGGGTTAATAAGTATAATGAGCAGTGAAAGAGCCACAAAAGAAAGGCGTGTGTGTGTGTGTGTGTGTGTGTGTGTGTGTGTGTGTAGGGGGATGAAGTCTGGGAAGGAAGCCAAGATCACAAATCATCACTCAGTCTGATTTGCCTGCCTTTAGTCCCCCCGAAATTTGCCCATGTTGGGCAGGAGTTGATGAGAAGGATTACCTTGATGAGGGGAAGAGGAATGCCAGTCAAAGCAGAGGCATCCATAAATTTCTTCAGATCCTGATGCAGAAACTCAAAAACCAGGTACAGTTTGTTTTCTGTGTGGATGACATCCAGCAGCCTAAGGAAGGGAGGTCCGGGAATGGAGGTGAGGAAGAATAATACCCTGGCTACACAGACAGAACACATCCTCCTTTACTGTCAGAACACCTCCCAGATACATACTTACTTGACAATGTTAGGGTGGTTAAGCTCCTTAAGCAGAGAGATCTCTCGTATAGCAGTACTGGGTACACCCTCCGTCTCACTTGGAGAGGTTGAGAAAGCAGAGATAGGAATGTGGTTACAAATCCTCCTTTCCCCCCAGCCCGGGTCATTCCTTTCCTCCCAGGGAGACACCACCCCAGCATCCCCTAGGAAAGTGAGAAATGAGAAAAGGTGCTGTAGGAGTTAATTCACGGGTGGACAGGGAATGTTTTTTGGATACATTAAGGTCATTATTTCTTCCTTCCCAGGGGTAGGTAAGTAAAGCCTTCTGGTGGAGGTGAAGAAGAGAGAAGATAACAGAGGGAAAAAATAGGAGTATCAAAACCCAGCCTCCCTAGAGGGGCCAGTGAGGTTCAACTGCCATTCTTTTGAAAGAGGTAGAGAATTCTAAGATGAGGGTGGGGTTGGGCCAGTGAGGAGGGCTCTTCATTCAGAAAGGTGCTCTTCATCGGTTCCCACAAAACCCAACTCCACGGGGAGTCCTGGACCCCCATCTCAGAGGCCTCCTTCCTCTTCCTGAGTCTTTCTGACTGCACATTTGGGGGCATCACTCGGCTTTGGGGGGAAGTTTCCCGTAGATTCTACAGTGCCCTATACTTTCCAGGGAAACCCTTCACAGTCCTCCAACCCACCTCTCCACTTCATAAGTCCCTCCCTGCTACCTTCCGGTCCTTGGACGGCTACCCGCCTGTTGGGGTGGGGGCGGGGGGCACTCAAGGAGCTCCCGAGTTTAGAGGAGTCCAGGGTACAGAGGCCACTCACGTGTCCAGGCGGATTTTTTTAAGCGCCACCACTTCTCCCGTCACCTTGTTTTTGGCTTTGTACACAACTCCGTACGTGCCCTCTCCGATCTTTTCCACTTTTTGGAAGTTCTCCATGAAGCGCTAGCGAGTCGGGTCAGCCCGGCCCTGGAGCGGGGGCCTGGGAACCCTGCAAAAGGCGGGCCCCGGCTCTCAGGGGGTGGAGGAGGGGGAAACAGGGCCCAGCTCTGCGGCCCCAGGTCGAGATGGAACGGAGTGTATCTCTCGCTCTTGTCAATTTGTCCAACTTGAAACAATGTTGCCGCCTCCCCTCCAGTACCCTACCGCCACCGGAGGCCCCGCCCCTCCTTCCCGCGTTTCCCTAGCTCCGCCCCCAACCCGTCCTATTGGTCAACGTCAGAGCGGGGGGGCGAGCCCAGCGCCGTAGCTGCCGCGAATGACCCCACCTCGCGCAAGTTTAGTTCTGGGGATCCTTAACCCAAGTTTCTGTCTTGGTGGGGAAGCTAAATGTCTTTTTCCAAGGACCTGATTTGAAGTTGAGTTTCTTACCTGTGTCCTGAATCTGTAGGGATTACCTGATTCGCCGTTTCACCAACCCTAGGGAAAATGTGTCTCGCTCTAAGATTAAATTCTACGTGGCCTAGGAAGCCTCGTTAGAAAAGCAGGAAACTGGGAAGCTAGGAAGCTCGTGAAACTCATTGTATGGGTTTCCTGGGCCTCGAAGATATTCATCCCGCCTCTCTGCCTATTCTATACTATGTCTCTGTTTTGGGATGTAGGGTCTCTGTCTCTTTGAGAGGTTTCCCTATTTGACTTAAAAAACAGATTGATTCACTAGCCTATGATGAATTGTATGTGTCTGGTACATGTTAGCTGACCTTCAATCCATCATTTCCCAGTCAAGAAGGGAGTGACCCAGTGAAACCAGAAACTGTCATTGAGTAGCGGGATGTCCAGGGACCAGGATCCCTTGTCAGTTCTGCCTTTCTCCAGTCCTCCTGCCCCTCCCAAGCCTGTCCTGGAGGGAGAGGGGGAAGGGCTATGCAAATGAGCACCCCTCTCCTATATAGGGGCTTGCCCCAGTCCCCCAGCGCCTTTGGTTGCTGGAAGAAAGAACAAGATGAATCTGGTGCTGAGAAAATCCCTTCTCCATGTGGCTGTGATGGGTGTTCTTCTGGCTGTGGGGGCCACAAAAGGTGAGTGTGGGGTGTGTGGACATGAACAAGTGTGAATTTGGGGTTGCACACCTGCTCTGGTTTTTCCCCTCCTCATGGGAGATACCAGCAATGTTTCAGGCTTCTCCTACCCATTTGATTTAGTGAGGACATGGGTATCTGAGCTCCCTCCCTAGGTGGAGATTTGGGACTGAGCTTGAAAATAATCCCATCTGCTTGGAAGGGCAAAAGGATAGTGGGTCTTTGTGACCTTAATTCTGAGGCTCCCTGGGTAATGAGCTGGAGCAGGGCCTTCAAAAGGGAAATAAGTGGAAGACTTAGGGAATGACTCAGGCACTTGAGATAGGGTATTTTAAGTGAGGAGTGGTATTTAAGTAGGAGAATGTGGTATTGGATAGAAAAGGTAAGGAGGTACCACCTCCCCTCTTTAGATGGGGATGGGTGAGCACAGCTCAGGCTTTTGTTCTGGGGCTGGAAGAGACAGGCAGAGGGGTCTCAGCTGAGCATCACATGAAAGGGCTCTGGGGGATTGGGGCCTCGTGACAGGAGCAAGGAGTGGGGGTGGGGGTGGTGAGAGGGTCTGGAATGTCCCGTGCTGCTCTGAGGGAGGGAGGGTTGGGAGTGAAGAAAGAATGGGGTATCTTATGATTCTCTTGCTCTGGTGGTGGGATGCTCAGTGAGATGATTCTGGACCCCCACCCCCATCCCCAGCAGACTCAGCTAGGTTTCCGGTACACATTAGAAATGGAGCGAAGATAGTTACTCCTGTGCTAAGATATAGATATCATATCCCAATCTCCCCTCTCTCTCTAGATCCCTGGTCTTGCAGACTTCTAGGAAGTCTCCTTGATCTGACTTCCCCTTGTTGTGCTGCAGTTTCAAGTCTTTTCTTTTACTATTTCCTTAATGTATTCTGGAAACATTCTGTTCATACTTGTCCACCTGATCCTCTTAAAAGATTGTGCTTACTTTTTGGATACTGATTTTTTAAATCATAAGAAGACATTTTTAGATGTTCATGAAATTTTATATGAATTGGGTTTGATAATTTTGTCCAGTGTGAAATGACATTGTGCTTATTCAAGACGATGTTCATATTTTTTATGGATACGTACTGAAATTGTAGGGTTAAAATAACAAGATGTCTGGGATTTCCTTCTAAATACTTTAGCCAGCAAATAAACAAACAACAACAACAAAAGGATAGATAAAGCAAATGTGGCAAAATGTTGATAGTTGCTGTACCTGGGTAAGGCATATATGCAGATCCATCACACCCCTTTTTCTCAGACCTCTCTCTTGGTCAGTTATAATAATTTTGTCTGCTTGGTCCCCACTCCCCACCTCTGCCTGCCTCTCATCCGTCCTGTACACTGCTTGCCGTAGTGGTCCTTCTAAAACACGGATCTGGCCACACGCAAAAAGCTTCTGAAGGGTGAATCTTACGGTACGTGAATTATATCTCAGTGACACAAACACAGTCTCCTGCCGTGGCCTTGCCTACAGAATAAAGGGCAACTTTTGCCTGGCGCTCAGGGCCTTCACTTGTCTTCTTGGCCTCATCTCTTGCGGTGCACGCCAGCCGCACTGGTAGTCCCTATCACGCCTCATGCTCCCACGCCTCATGCCTCTGCTCATGTTGGTCCTTCTGCCCAGAGTGCTCTATCCCACAGGCCAACTCCTCTCTCCAATGGTCTTTCCCAGCGTGCCAGAGTGGAGCGTATCTCTTGCTGTCTGTCATTTTGTTGCACTTTGTGCAGGTCTGTTATGGCTCATATGAAACAGTGCCTTGAATTATTGTAATTTATGGATGTGTCTTGAATCCCTTCAGGGCCATGTCTTATTCATTTCTTAAGTCCTTTGGACCTAGCACAGTGCCTGGAACATGGTGGTTATTCAGTAAATTAAAATGTACTCCCCCCCCACGTTTTATTATGTTCAGTTAAAATGTACTTTGAATGTGAAAGTGAGTGGGGTGACATAGAATAGGGTTATCCCGACAAGGGACTGAGGGCTGATCCTAGGGCCTTCATGGTACCTTTTTTTTAGGATCCAGAGACCAGGACTGGCTTGGTGTCCCAAGGCAGCTCACAACTAAAGCCTGGAACAGGCAGCTGTATCCAGAGTGGACAGATATCCAGGCGCCTGACTGCTGGAGAGGTGGGAACTTGGCAATTTCCAGGGAGGGCATGGGGTGCGGAGAGGAGCAAGATCTGGGTTGAATGTAGCTTGGGAAGATAGGAAGGGGAAAGGTATAAGGGGAGGAAAAAACCAAGGAGTCCCAGCTAATGCAACTAGTCCTTCCCAGGTGGCCAGGTGTCCTTGAAGGTCAGTAATGATGGGCCTACACTGGTTGGGGCAAATGCCTCCTTCTCTATTGCCCTGCACTTCCCCGAAAGCCAAAAGGTGCTGCCAGATGGGCAGGTTGTCTGGGCCAACAACACCATCATCAATGGTGAGTACCTCTCTACTCCAGGCCCTTATTCCAAGGGCTCAGATTCCCTGGTGTCCCAAGTGAGCTCAAGGAGTGCCCCCTTCTCCTCTACTTTTTTTTCCAATAAATTATATACATATTCTGTAATAGTCATTGTAGAAAAAAATTAAAAACAGAGAAAGAAAAAAAATACAGTATGCAAAATCGGGGACAGAAGGCCCAGTGGCCCTAGAGTTTAGACAGACATGGATTTAAATTTATTAAATATGGTACCTTGGGCAAGTTACTTAACTGTTCTGTGCTTCCATTCCCTTACCTGTACAATGGTGATACAAGGATACCTACCTTGAACGGTTGTTGTAAGGATTAAAATGTGATAATATATAAATAATTTAGCATAATGCCTGCCCTAGGCTAAGGTGAGGCTCTTAAGTGTTAGCTGATGCTCTTATTTTTATCCCACTAGCTAGAGCAAACCACTCTATGGTATATGTGACCTTCCAATCTCTTTCCTCTGTCTATCATTAAGTGCATATGAATCTTTAATTGCAGTTTCCATCCTTTCCGCTACCACCCCAAATGGGTTATAACAAAGGGAAGGTTCTATGTGGCTCAGGAGTGTCCCCACAGCCCCTCTCTGGAACCATGGTACAGGTTTTGGTGTATAGAAAGGAATGCCAGGTTTTGAGGGTGACTCTGTATCTACCTTTCAGGGAGCCAGGTGTGGGGAGGACAGCCAGTGTATCCCCAGGTACCTGATGATGTCTGCATCTTCCCTGATGGGAGCGCCTGCCCCTCTGGCCCTTGGTCTCAGACAAGAAGCTTTGTTTATGTCTGGAAGACCTGGGGTGAGTCATCCATACGTGGATTCACCTTTTCCTACCTGATCCCCTTTCATTTCGCTCTGTGAGTTTCCCTAATTTTCATTTTCATGGCTTTTTCCTCCATAGTACCTAGCCCCCTCCAAATCTCTCTACTCTAGTTGTTTCTGGGGGCCCTTCCTCAATTATTGTACTATCCCATGGAGCCCCTTATCAGGATTCCTTTCCTGACCCCCATAGGACAACCTTCCAAGCATTCTCTGAAATAACCACACTCAATACATTACTTGACCTTCCTTCTCTGGTGCGCCATCTCTCATTTTCCCCCTCAGTTCCCTTTGATCAGTACCTCCCCCACCCCTGCTTTTCTTTTCAAAACCCTCAGGCCAATACTGGCAAGTTCTGGGGGGCCCAGTGTCGGGGCTGAGCATTGTGACAGGCAAGGCAATGCTGGGCACACATACCATGGAAGTGACTGTCTACCACCGCCGGGAGTCCCAGAGCTACGTGCCCCTTGCTCACTCCTGCTCAGCCTTCACCATTACTGGTAAGGATTTAGGAAGGAGCAAGGCTAGTTGTAGGGCAGAAGATGGGGAGGCTTGGCCTGACTGGAAAGGGGAGAGGGGAAAAGGGAAAAAGAAATAGGGAAAGGGGACATGGCGTGTAACCTTAAAGGGGCAGAGCCAGGAAGACGTGGGCAGAAGAATGTGGGGCTTGGAGCCAGTGAAGGGCCAGTCAGCTTGAGTCGGAGGGTGTGGCTGTGAAAGGCTGGCCCAGGTCTGGTTCTCATCTTTTCTGGCTCCAATCCCAGACCAGGTGCCCTTCTCCGTGAGTGTGTCCCAGCTGCAGGCCTTGGATGGAGGGAACAAGCACTTCCTGAGAAATCATCCTCTGACCTTTGCCCTCCGGCTCCATGACCCCAGTGGCTACTTGTCTGGGGCTGACCTCTCCTACACCTGGGACTTTGGAGACCATACTGGAACCCTGATCTCTCGGGCACTTGTGGTCACCCACACTTACCTGGAGTCTGGCCCAATCACTGCCCAGGTGGTGCTGCAGGCTGCCATTCCTCTCCCTTCCTGTGGCTCCTCCCCAGTTCCAGTCACCACAGATGGGCACGGGCCAACGGCAGAGGCCCCCGGCACCACCGCCGGGCAAACGCCTACTGCAGAGGTCGTAAGTACTACACCTGGTCAGGTGCCAACCGCAGAACCCTCTGGAACTCCAGCTGTGCCGATGCCAACCACGGAGGTCACAGGTACGACGCTTGTACAGGTGCCGACCACGGAGGGCGTAGGTACTACAGCTGAGCAGGTGCCAACCTCAGCGGTCACAGGTACCGCACTTGCAGAGACCACAGGTACAACACCTGAAGGGCCAACTGCAGAGCCCTCCGGAACCACAGTTGCACAGGTAACAACTAAAGAGTCGGCGGAGCCCACAGCGGGAGAGGTACGCACGCCTGAGCCTGAGGGTCCAGACGCCAACCCATTTGTGCCCACAGAAGGTATTACAGGTGAGACGGCCAGTGTGACTGAGCTTCATTGAGGTGGGGCACTTGGCGCTGTTCTAAAGAGCTAAAAGACTTACCCAGGCCCCAGAGTACCCAACCCTTTGCTTAGCGATGGAGTCCCGTCAGAGCTCCTACACTAGTTTTAGGCCCTCCAGTCCCTCTTAATAACATGCAATAGATCTGGAGTTCAGGAAACCAGGGTCTTTCCCTAGGCAGCGAGAGCTTGTTGCCTCTCCATCCCTGAGGAGAGCTACTCCCTAAGGAGAAGGCCAGGGAACAGACCAGGGTCATTTACACAATATTTGCATCTCGTTGTCCGTACAAGGATAAATGCGTAATATTCTGTCTCAGATTCTCTGAGACATTTCCTACCCCTGGATTCCTATGCCAAAGCAGGTCAACCTGAAATTGTGGTAGGAACAGTGAAAAGGTAGGCATGACATGGTGGCATAGGGATGAGTGAACTTGTGTCTTGTCTGGCCCCGGACCCAGCACGGTGTGAGGGGGTGATAAACACTTGGGATTTCTTAAAACTCCAACTCTACTCCTGACTGTGTGACTCTGGAGTACTCGTTCTGCCTTCTGGGCTCTAGTTTTCTTATCTACAAAATGAGGTTTTCCGGGTCTTGTCTGATTCCAAGCCTGGATCCACCAGCTCTGGCTCCACCTGGAAAAATGCCTGTGTGGCCTCTGCTTCCAGGTAAGTCACCTGTCTCGACAGCCTCTTCAATCCTCTCCCGCCAGGTTCCCAGGGCCCCCTGCTGGATGGCGCAGCTGCCTTAATCCTGGCAAAGCGACAAACCCCCCTGGACTGTGTTCTGTATCGATATGGCTCCTTTTCTCTCACGCTGGACATTGTCCGTGAGTCTTGGCTGCTCCGGGGCTGGCGGAGGGAGGTGTGTCCTGCTTAGGGCTGGCCGGTGGAAGCATACTTTGGAAGGAGTTACTCACCGGGACAAGAATATCCAAATATCCGGGTTTTATTTGGAAGGCAGGGATGGGATTGGGGAAGCAGCCCTAAAGTTTTCCTGTCTGTGGGCCTTTGGAGGGGTGTGGTGAGGCATCCCAGACCTAAACTCTTGCACCTCTGTAGGAGGTATCGAGAGTGCTGAGATCCTGCAGGCTGTGCCATCCAGTGAAGGGGATGCCTTTGAGCTGACGGTGTCTTGCCAAGGCGGGTGAGCATCCCACTGGTTGTCCTGAGAACTCTTGGGTTGACTGCTGCATTGCTCTCTGGTGTCTAGCGTTCCTTCCCAGTTGCCCTCACCTAAGCTGACACCTCTTGCAGGCTGCCCAAGGAAGCCTGCATGGACATCTCATCACCAGGGTGCCAGCCCCCTGCCCAGCGGCTATGTCAGCCTGTGCCGCCTAGCCCAGCCTGCCAGCTGGTTTTGCACCAAGCCCTGAAGGGTGGCTCAGGGACCTACTGCCTCAATGTGTCTTTGGCTGATGCCAACAGTCTGGCAATGGTCAGCACCCAGCTTGTAATGCCTGGTAGGTACTTGGACAAGAGTTAGGATGAAGAGGGGAAATAGGTAGAGGCTATCTGGCAGGGAGCAGACCCTAAGTCAAGCTGCGCCTGGGATTCTGCTCACAGGTCAAGAAGCAGGTGTTGGACAGGCTCCCCTGTTCGTGGGCATCTTGCTGGTGTTGATGGCTATGGTGCTTGTATCTCTGATATACAGGTGAGGGCCCCACCATCTAATTCACACCCCCTTATCCCTTATTACCATTACTCATTCTTCCTCAAGAGAAGGAACCACCACTTCTTTTGAAGAGGCACGGTATCCAGGAAAGAGTCCAGACTGGGAAGTTACACAGGCCTGGGCTGCAGTCTTGCTGGAGGGACCTTGGGAAAGTAGCTTAATGTCTCTGAGGCTCTGATAATTAGGAAAACTAGTATCTACCCTAGGGGGCTGTTGTCAGGATTAGAGATAATGTGGGTAAAGCACCCAGTTCTGAAGCAGAAGTACAATAAATGATGATACTGATGACTGTTGTTATTAGTAATATCAAGAGTGGAGGAAACTGGGTGACCTGAGTCCTCTACCTTTGAGAAGGGCAGATCCCCAGGCCTGGAGTGCCAAGGTCCTCAAAGCAGGGAAGCTTGGAGGGTGAGAGGGGAATGGACAGAGGTTACCACAAAAACAAGACAAGATGAATCTTGTTGGTGAGAAGGGGAGGGAGTTAGGATCAAGGTCAAGTAAACCTGGGGCCTCTTTTTTGGAGAAGCACAAATAGGTTTCCCTTGTCCATTGCTAATCAGTTTCTCCCTTCTCCCAATTTCAGGCGAAGAGTTCTGAAGCAGGGCTCAACTCTCCCCCTTCCCCAGCTGCCACGTGGTAGCACCCACTGGCTGCGTCTGCCCCGGGTCTTCCGCTCTTGCCCCATCGGTGAGAACAGGCCCCTCCTTGGTGGGCAGCAGCAGGTCTGAGTACGCTCATGGGATGCTGTGATTTGCTGAGGGTGGACAGCAATGCCTGTCTTTTCTCCAGTCTTCCCTTGGAGACTACCATTACCTGAAATAAACCCTCAGAACTGGTGCTGGTTTTTTCTTGCTTCCAGGAGCATCTACGTCATTTATGGAGGGAGGCACATGGGAAGGAGGTGTACCATTTACTTAACAGATACCCCAGTGGGGGGAAAACGCCATTTTATTCAGATGAGGCACTTTCAATATGTGTGTGTGTGTGTGTGTGCGCGCGTGCACACGCACGTGTGCATGGGGAATCGTGGAGGCGGTGCAGGATAATAAATACTGTGAGGGTGAAGGAACACTCCCCTGAGCTGGCAGGAGGGTGTGGCAGCAATGTACAGAGCCTAAGAGTAGAGTCCAGGGATGAAGAGGTGGGTTCAAGGCTGGCTTGGAGGCTGAGGTGTCCCCCTCAGCATAAGAAGCCAAAGAAATTGGAGGAGCGAGGGGGTGGGCCCACAAGCATGGGCATCTGGTTCTTGTGGGTGATCTTGATCTGGAAGGGAAGGGGGCATGTTCAGAGGCAGGACCTGGTTCCCTTGGGACTGGAGCAGTAGAGATTTGAGGGAAAATCTGTGGGGTGAGGGGGAGTCGCCAGGGTCCTAGAGAGGCCACGGCAGGAAGGCCAGGGGCTAAGAAATCACGATTTGGGAGGAATGGTGCACAGGGGAACCTGAGACATTGGGATGGAGTAAGGAAGCTGTGGAATGGAGGTTTAGGATCCATGAAGCCTGAGGGTTCAGTTTTGGGCAGGTATAAGCAATACTCACTGTACAGGGCGTCTGCATCCAAGGTTCTCCATCGATTTGCATGGGGAGGGTTTTTGTGGTGCTGTGGGCGGCCAAGGCAGATAGGTGGAAATTCTTTACCAACTGAATACCAAAACTCTGTTTCTTAGCTTGGTTTTGAGACCCTTTGTTACCGAGGAAGATCTCCTAGTACAGCTCCCCCCCACCATCCCATGACCCGTCTGCTCTCCTGGCCCTACTACTTCCCTCAGAGCCCCCGGCCAGAGTTTTCCTTACTGGAAGGTGATTTCAGAGCACTTGGCCAGCCGATGTCCAGCATTCTTGAGCTTGGTATAAATCTGGCCCATCTCAATTGCACCCTCCAGCCCGACTACTTCCAGCCGCTTGTCACTTAGGTCTGGGGGTGGGAAGTAAGGAGAGAGGTTTTGCAGGAGTGGGGTGCCTCCAAAGGGAGCCACGCCTTGCCCTTGGTCCTGCCCACCCAGCTCCCAAGGCTGCTTACCTGGTACACAGGTTTTCAGGATATCCGGGTCAGTGATGACTTTAGCCGCAGCGCCTAAGGCCTGGTTGATCCCATGGGTATCTCCATGAGGTCTCTTGGTATCACCCCAGAGGTTGGAACCACCATGCATGCTAGGGATGTTCAGCACTGCGATGCCTTCTAGGGACAGGTTGCTCAGATCCAGTGGTTTCCCACAGATCTGAGAAGAGGAGAGCACAAAGCCTCACCTCCTGGCATAACCATGGATGCGACCCCTCCCTCCACCAGAGGACAAACTGGGAAGGCCAGGAGTTGGGGGTTTGCAAAGGATGGCAGAAAATAGGGACCAGTGTGTTGAGAACCTGGGAAATTGGGATTGGAGAGCTGGGAGGTCAAAGTATAGGTTCAAGGATAGGGGAAGTTCCTGAGGGCACCTGTGGAGGGAGAGACCACGACAGAAGAAAGTGAAAGGCATGTAGGGCTGGGTCTCATCACACCCACCTCGACTGTCAAAGACTCCTCCAGCTTTTTGCACGTTGAGAAGATGGATTCAGAAGTGGCGAATTCGAAGTACCACAGCTTGTTCTTCATTCTGCGTCAGCCCCAACGTAAGGCCCAAGAGGGAGGGGACAAGTTACACAGTGCTGGCAGAGAAGGGCTAAGTGACAGGGAAGGACATCAACCTCCTGACTCCGATCCTTTAGGGAAGAGGACGGCTTTGGTTGAGGGGCTTCTCAGAGATGCCACTGCCCGTCCACGTGCTCTGAGTCAAACTGGGCCACAACCTGGTCCCTGCCACTGTGTATGTCCACCCCCACCCCCCTTTCCCTCACCTGCTGTTGAATTTCTCAGGATATTTCTCTCGCATGATGTGGAATCGGTGAGCAATAGAGGCATCCTGGGGAGTTCAGGGCATGTAGGATCAGAGGCCTGCCTCCTCTCCCAGCACAGAATACTCTCTCTTTAACTCCCCCATTCGGCAGCAGTATGTCCCATGTTCTTTTCTTGCAACTCACGCCACTGTACCCCACCCCCCTTTTCCCTGCGTCACAGCTCCCTTAACCTCTACCTCCTCTTTCTAACCAGCTCTAGCTTCTTGCTGCTGAACCCAGACTTCCTCCCTAGCCCCCATATCCCACTTCACTGACCACACCGATGGAGAAGTAGTTATTGATGATTTGAAAGGGGACTGGGTCACTCTTTTCTTCAGTTTGTTGAGGTATCACCTCCACGGACCATCGATCCATATGTACCACCTTACTCATCTCTAAATCCTTGAGGATCTTCCCCAAATTCTGTCCCTCATATCCTAGGGATGGGGGAGAAGACAGGTTAGAACTGAGCCATGGGTCCCAGAGGGCCCTCTTCTCAGCTCCCAGCCCCATGAATTCCCAAAGATCCTCTGCCTTGCTTCTGCAGACCCTCCAAGCCCTAACCAGTGGAAGGGCAGGGTGTGGGATGCCTGGGTGGCTCAGCTGGTTAAGTGTCTGCCTTTGGTTCAGGTCATGATCCCAGGGTCCTGGGATCAAGTCCCACATCAGGCTCCCTGCTCAGTGGGGAGCCTGCTTCTTCCTCTGCCTGCCTCTCCCCCTGCTTGTGCTCTTTCTCTATCTGATAAATCAATCAATCAATCAATCAATCAATCTTTAAAAAAAGAAAGGAAGGAAGGAACGAAGGAAGGAAGGAAGGAAGCTTGGTCCTAGCTCCCACAGACGAATCTCTCTCTCTCTCTTTTAAAATGTAAGCTCTATGTCCAATGTGGGGCTCAAACTCATGACCCTGAGACCAAGAGTCGTATGCTCTACTGACTGAACCAGCCAGGCTCCCCTCCCATGGAGCAGTCTTAAGGTTAGCCCCTGCTGACCCTTTTCTCCAAACTGTCAGAGAGAGTGGAAGTTTCCAATGTGTATGCATCTAACAATAACACCAAAATTCATCTGAAAGATTAGAGGAAACAGCCAGGAAAATACAAAATGCTGAAAAAGATGAGTGATGAATAAGGATTCTCCCTCTCTCTCACACACACTTTCTTTCCCTAATCTACCAGAGAGAACACAGTATGAAGCAGTGGTATCAAAACCCTGTGACGCTGGCACAGCAAATAGAATAAAAAGTTCAGTAGTAAGGAACAGAGTACCTACCAATAGCCTCAAGTATCTATGGGAATTTAGTATATGATAGCATTTAAAGACATGGGGAAAAGATTATCCAATAAAGGGTGCTGGATGGAGAAGGCACTCTTTATACCAAAATAAATTCAAGATGGGTCAGAGAATTTAAATGCAAAAAAAAAAAAAAAAAAAAAAGGAAAAGAAGAAGCAGAATTAGAGCTAGCAGAAGACAGGAGTGCATGTTTTTAAAGTCTTTGAGTGGAAAAGGCTGTTCTAGAGCATAATACAAAACTGGGAGCCAAAAAAGGAAAAGACTGACAAATACAATTATATTAAAATTTAAAACTTCCGGGGGCACCTGGGTATCTTAGTTGGTTGAGTGTCTGACTCTTGGCTTTGGCTAGGGTCATGATCTCAGGGTTGTGGGGTCAAGCCCCATATCAGGCTCCATGCTCAGTGGGGAGTCTGATTGGGATTCTCTCTCTCCCTCGACCTTCTGCCCCTCCCCCTTCTCTCTTTCTCAAAAATAAATAAATAAATAAATCTTTAAAATTTAATACTTCTGTATGGTTAAATAAATAAACACACCTAAGAAATTTACAAACTGGGAAAAAATATCTGCAGCACATATAACAGATTAACTTCCCCAACATTCAAAAAATGCTTATAAATCACTAAATCTAAAAAGTCAATAGAAAATGGGCAAATAATACAAATAAGCCAATCACAGAAGAAGAAATACAAATGACCAATATGCAGATTAAAGACACTCAGTACTGGGGATGCCTGGGTGTCTCAGCCTGACTCTTGGTTTAGGCTCAGGTCATGATCTCAGGGTCCTGGGATCAAGCCCTGCATCAGGCTCCCTGCTCAGTGGGGAGTCTGCTTCTCCCTCTCCCTCTGACCCTTCCCCTTTCCCTGCTCGTGCTCTCTCTCTCAAATAAATAAAATCTTAAAAAAAAAGATGCTCATTATCACTTACAATTAAAAAAATTAGAAATTAAAACAATTACTTAACTTTTTGTTGCCTATTGTATTGACAAAGTATAAAGAGATTGGGAAAACTAAGTGTTATTGAGATTATGAGTAAACCAGCACTCTCATGTGCTGTTAGTTGGAGCATAAATTGGTATTTCATTTTTGGAAGGCAATTTGGCAATTTTTATCACAACTTATCAAATTTTTTTGAAACAATACTTTGATGCAGCAATTCCACTTTCAGGAATTTCTCCTTCAGAAATGGATGTTTGCGTGAACAGAGATGTGTGTACAAGGATGTTTGCTGAGGTACTCTCTAAAGCAGCAAAAAACTGAACAATCTAAATGCCCTTCAGCCAGGGAAGGTTATATAAATTATGGCAAATCCAGGCCAAGAAATAATGTACAGCTATTGAATATAAAAGGTAATCTATACGTACTAACATGGAAAGATCTCCGAAACATATTATTCAATGAAAAAAGAAGTCCCAGAACAATCTCTGTAGTATGTTTCCATTTATGTTTGTTTAAAAGTTGTGTGGGGGGCGCCTGGGTGGCTCAGAGGGTGGTTAAGCGTCTGCCTTTGGCTTGGGTTGTGATCCCGGAGTCCTGGGATTGAGTCCTGCATCGGACTCCCTGCTCAGCAGGGAGTCTGTTTCTCTTCCCTTCCCCTGGCTCATGTGCATTCGCTCTCTTCCTCCCTCTCTCGCTCACTCTCTCTCTCAAGTAAATAAATAAAAATAAATAAATAAAAGTTGTGTGTGTGTGTGTGTGTACGTATAAAGAGAGGGAAACAGATGCAAATAGGACACAGTGGTTATCTCTGGGGAAGGACATGGAATTTGGTGGGGAGTAGGGGGAAGAGACCTCTACGTGAACACTTATACATTTTAGTTTGTGAAGTCTTTTACAGTGAAAATGTACTGATATATTATTTGCTTAACTTTTATTTATTTTTTATTTGTATAACTTTTATTTATTTTTAAAAAGATTTTATTTATTTGACAGAGAGAGAGATAGAGAGAGAGCACAAGCAGGGGGAGCAGCAGAGGGAGAGAGAGAAGCAGACTTCTCGTTGAGCAGGGAGGCTGATGCGGGGCTTGATCCCAGGACCCTGGGATCATGACCTGACCCAATGGCAGATGCTTAACTGACTGAGCCACCCAGGCGTCCCTTTTTATTTGTATAACTTTTAAGAAGAAAATAACTAGCCAAATGTAAAATGTTCATACTCTGAGCGAGCAATTCTAGAAATGCCTCCTAGAGAAATTCTCACATCTGTGTGCAGAGATAGACATGCAAGGTGTTCACTGTAGCATGGTTGGTAATAAAACACTGGCCAGTACCTAAATGTCTATCAGTAGGGGACAGGTTAAATAAACTATGACGTATCCACACAGTGGAATGCTATTCAGTAATAAAGAGTGAGGTAAATCTGACTGCATTGAAAATAATGATAACCAAGATGAACTGTTTTGTTTTAAAAAAAGAAGAAAAACATCAATAGGATGACCTCATTGTTTAAGTACAAATTATTATGTGTCTAGAAAGAAAAACATGGAGGAATAGATTCCAAAACTTTAGGTAATAGATTACAGGGAACTTTTTTGGCATGTATATCTGAAATGTTTGAATTATTTTTTACCACAAACATGTAAACATTATTTTTGTAATCACGAAAAAAAAAAGATTAAAAAAAGTAAGTCTCCACTTCCTCACATTCCACTGATGGTTCACCCCCACTATAATTTGCCTTTCACCATGCCACCCTGCTGAAACTCTTCTGGCAAAGATTGCCAATAATTCCTGCCAAAACCAAGAGTATATCTTTAGTTCTCACCTTAACTCTTGAAACTCCTGATTTGGCCTCTAAAATACCATTCTCTAAGTTACAGACCCTCTCTGACCGTTCCTTCTTAGTATCTGTGGTAGGCAGAATAATGGCCCCTAAAGATGTCTGCAGTCTTTTTTTTTTTTTTAAAGATTTATTTATTTCAGAGAGAGGGAGCATGCATGCACCTTTGCCCTCAAGTAGGGGGAAGGGGCAGAGGGAGAGGGGAAGCAGACTCCCCAGCCTGAAAGGGGAGCCCAGCCTGAGATCGTCCCACCTGGAGATTATGACCTGAGCCGAAACCAAGAGTCAGATGCTTAATCAACAGAATCACCCAGCGCCCCTGTGTCTTTTTTTTTTTTTTAAGATTTTATTTTTAAGTAATTGCTACACTCAATGTGGGGCTCAAAACTACAACCCTTAGGGGCGACTGGGTGGCTCAGTTGTTAAGTGTCTGCCTTCAGCTCAGGTCATGATCCCAGGGTCTTGGGATCCAGCCCTGCATCAGGCTCCCTGCTCGGTGGGAAGCCTGCTTCTCTCTCTCACTCCCCCTGCTTGTTTTCCTTCTCTCGCTTTTCTCTGTCAAATAAATAAATAACATCTTAAAAAAACAAAACAAAACAAAACCCTACAACTCCGAGATCAAGAGTTGCACGCTCTACCGACTGAGCCAGCTGGGTGCCCCAAAGATGTCCACATTCTTTTCTTTTTTTTTTAAAGATTTTATTTATTTATTCGACAGAGATAGAGACAGTCAGCGAGAGAGGGAACACAAGCAGGGGGAGTGGGAGAGGAAGAAGCAGGCTCATAGCGGAGGAGCCTGATGTGGGGCTCAATCCCAGAACGCCGGGATCACGCCCTGAGCCGAAGGCAGACACTTAACCGCTGTGCCACCCAGGCACCCCAGATGTCCACATTCTTATCTCCAGAGTCTGTGAATATGTTGCCTTACATGGCAAAGGAGACTTCGCTAATGGGATTTAATTAAGGATTTTTTTTTCTTAAATAGTAAGCTAGACACCCAAATGGGGCTTGAACTCATGACCTGGAGATCAATCTCTACTGACTGAGCCAGCCAGCTGCCCCTAAATTAAGGATTTTTAATGCGGGAGATTATCCTGGATTATCTGGGCAGGCCCAATATAATCACAGGGGTCCTTACTTATAAGTGAAAGACGAAGGTAAGAAATAAGAGTCACGGAAGGCGATGTGACAATGAAAACAGAGGTTGGAGTGATAACACTGAGGGTTGAAAGCGGAGCCATGAGCCCAGGAATGCAGGCAGCTTCTAGAAACTGGAAAACGCAAGGCAGAGAATTCTCTCCTGGAGCCTCTAGAAAAAACACAGCCCTGCTAACACCTTGATTCTAGCGCAGTGGGACCTATTTTGGACTTCTGACCTCCAGAACTATAAGACGATAAATTTGTGTCGTTTTAAGCCACTATTTATGGTGATTTCTTATAGTGAATAGTACACGAACACAGACTTCTTTAATAATGCATTTTCCTCTGCTCAACTGTTAAATAGGGTGTTTTACTAGAATATTGCAACCTTGTCCATCTTCTCTTTTTACCTCTTTCCCTGGGTAACCCACCTGCTCTCAGGATGTCAATTACCTCCTAGGAGCAGATGACTCTCAAACATGCATCTTCCTAATAATACCTATTTGTAACTAGTCACCACACACTTCCATCTGGGTGCTCCACTGACACCTCAACTTAACATGTCCAAAACGGAATCCATCTTCCTTAAACCGTATGCTCTGTCCGTCTTCCTTAAACCCCTCCTGTATGCTCTACCTTAGAAGGCGTCCCATATGCTCAGTCCACAAACCAGAAAATGTGCTAGACTTGTCTTCACCTCCTCCTCCACCAGCCACTAGTTACCAAGTATTGTGGTTTCTACCACATAAACTGCCCTGCCGTTGCCCTTGCTTTGGTGTTCAGTGTCTTTTGACCAGACTGTTGTAATACAGGTAATTTCTTTTTTTTTTTAAAAGATTTTATTTATTTATTTGACAGAGAGAGAGAGAGAGAGAAAGACAGCCAGCGAGAGAGGGAACACAAGCAGGGGGAGTGGGAGAGGAAGAAGCAGGCTTCCCACGGAGGAGCCCAATGTGGGGCTCGATCCCACAACGCCAGGATCACGCCCTGAGCTGAAGGCAGATGCTTAACGACTGAGCCACCCAGGTGCCCCTACAGGTAATTTCTTATCCTGTCTCCTTCTTCCAATCTATCCTCCACAGAGCTCCCATTGTGGTTCTCCTTTCATCTCCTCCTCTTCAAATCTTATGATTTTTTTTCAATAGCAACACAAATTTAGTGTTGCATTTATACCATTATTTATCATTATTTCATGATTTAGGTTGAATTGGCAGAAACTGCTTTGAGAGTCTCATTTGCAGAACGCACAGTGAAATACATAATTTCAAAGTGCCTAATATTTTAAGTAAACACAAAGTTAGATGTGGAAGATTTAAAAACTGGCCAGGGGCACCTGGGTGGCACAGTCCTTTAAGCATCTGAATCTTGATTTCGGCTCAGGTCATGATCTCAGGATAATGGGATCAGAGCCCTGAGGCGGGCTCCGTGCTTAGCAGGGAGTCTGCATCTCTACCTCTCTCTCCCTCTCCTTCTGTCCCTCCCCCTGCTTGCCCTCTCTCAGATAAATAAATCTAAAAAAAAAAAAAAACTGGTAAAAAAAAATTGGTCCTATGTTTATATATGATTTATTTTTTTAAAGAAGATTTTATTTATTTGAGAGAGAGAATGAGTGAGAGAGAGAGAGCATGAGCAGTGGGAAGGGACAGAGGGAGAAGGAGAGGAAGAAGCAGACTCCCCGCTGAGCAGGGAGCCTGACTCAGGGCTTGATCTCAGGACCCTGAGATCATGACCTCAGCCTAAGGCAGATGCTTAACCGACTGAGCCACCCCTGTGCCCCTAAATACCATATTTAGATTATAATATGTACTCACAGATATTTCTACATTTTGAAGTAATATATTATATACACAACAATTTTTATTACATATATATAGAAAACACAATTTGTATATAGTATATATAAACAGGCATATATATATATA
>NW_024424564.1:177508-351108 GCF_017311325.1 Ursus maritimus | reverse complement strand
ACTATTTTTAGTTTGAGTTACATTTTTCATGAGTTCAAGAGTTCCCCATGATTCAGGGTTTGCACATTCAAATGCCTCAGTGGCTAGAAAGGTGAAGTGAATGAGTGAATAGCGGGGAGCTGAGAAGACTGTGGTGAACTAAAGAACATATGACCCACTTCTCAGAAATAAGCAAGATTTAAAAAATTTAAAACACTGCAAGGCAACAATGCAAAACAATACAGATCATTTCTGTGGGCAGTCTGCTTTCAAACTCTGGCAGGATAAAAAAACTCAGCACAGCATTCATGACCCTCCATAATCTGGACCTGGTTCAACTCAGTCCTTCCTCTCCCCATTCCCCACCTTGCACTGCGTGTCCCAGTCATAATGAACGACTCACACTCCCTGATTCCTGTACTACCTTGCTGTTTGGTGGCTCCTCTGGCCTTACACAACTTCTACCTAGAATGCCTTTCACTCTCCT
The DNA here is from genome assembly GCF_017311325.1 of Ursus maritimus. NCBI lineage: Eukaryota > Metazoa > Chordata > Mammalia > Carnivora > Ursidae > Ursus > Ursus maritimus. The sequence continues at coordinate 350,642 of NW_024424564.1, read as the reverse complement.
TAGCACCCCTATTCCATAACTTCTGCAAGATCTCAGAGCTGGTCTCTGAGTCCAACAGCCTCAAACGAAGATACCTCAAACTCAATCTGCCCCACCCTTACCTCTTTATCTACCAATACCACCCCTTGAACTCTTTCTGTTTGAAGGGACCCTAGAAAGAGTCTAGAAATCAGAATATATTTAAGAGACTGTTGCAATTGACTTGGGAAGAAATGATTATAAATGAATGAATGACCCCTGATTAACCAGCTGAATGGTTGAATGAATCATGTCCGAGCTCCCTGCTAGCTCCATCACTGAACATCTGGTTTAGCTCTTATACAACCTTTCTTATTCCCACACTGTCCTCCGTATTCCTTGATTCTCTGAGCCCTAAGAATTGGTTGGGAGAAACAGAAGGATATTTTTAGGTATACAGGGAAGAGGACTGTATCCTGACCCTTCTGGATTCAGACTGTGGTCTTTGCTTCGTCCCAAGCTTTCTTCCTTGGGGACAACCCACTTTGGTAACCACCCATCCGTGCCTCTCTTCCCCAACCCTCTTCATATAACAATGCCTAGACATCTTCTCTATGTGCCTTTCCCTTCCTACCCAACTCTCCCTACGTCCCAGGAAAACAATTTCTAACCACTTACCTCCTCCCCATCTTAGGCAACGAGCCAGATCATTTCCAGTGCCCAGGGGCAACACAGCAACAGGAGGCACAACAGGCAAGTTGGCTTTGTCTAGGGAGGCAGGTCAGGAGAAGGATGGAGGGAGTTAGCTTTAGGACGCCAATGCCCCAGTGCCCTTCCCAGAGCCTCTCCCAGTACTGACCTATGGTCTCTAGAATCCAGCCTACTGTGCCATCTCCACCGCACACCAAAATCCGGCAACCGGGAACATCCCTGAAGAATCTGAGCCTGCGATAAAAGGGAAGAGAGAAGATGAGGAAGGACAATAGGATTGTGTCTACCAACTCTTGGACAGGCAGATTACTTCTTATCTCTCATTCCTTATGACCCCCTTTCCCTTTGTCAAAAGACTTGTTTCTGTTAAGGTCAGAGAAAAAGTACAATGGGGAAAGTTACAGCCACTCCTCAGTGGTTAGGGAGAAACTGGTGTCTTTATGTTTTGAGAGCAGAACAAAGATGAACCACAGAACTCAGGGGTATGGGGATTTTACTAGTGACCCTAGTAAAAGCAGCATTCTGAATTCTGCTTCCTTGGGGTCCCCTAGCCCTGTCCTCCCAACATGTATTATTTTCTGCTCTCCCCCAACACACACAGGCAGACCCATACAAACACTGTGATACAGCCCCTAACCTGTACTCACCCTGGCTCAGGACCATCCTTTAGGAGGTTGAATACCTGTCGAGGATTTAGTAGATACTGGAATTTCCAAAGCACTCTGTATTAGGGGAAAAGGAGAGTTTATGGTAGGCGATGGACAATCTGTACTCCACCCTCTTGATGTCCTCCTCAAGGTATGTCCCCTCCATACACACAGATTCCCAACCTCATCGGTCCTCCTTCTTCATCTTAGAAGACCCAGTATATCTCTTCTCACCTCTCCCCCTGCTTCCCGCCACTCTTAGGGTTGACAAAGACCAGAAGTGGGTGGGTGTTAGAAACAGGGTCAATCTGCATTTTGGAAAATAAACAAGGATAAGGAAAACGGGATTTTTTTCAAAGACAGTGGCAGAAGGCTGGCCTGCCCCCAAGGTGCTTTCCCCCTCCCCAACCACAGTGGGGCTTCTAGCGAACAGGCGCCATCCCCCACTTTTCCCACTTCATTCCCTCCTCTGAGGGCTCCAGTCAAGAAAAACCCACTCCCTTCATGTACCCGCAGAGCCTCAAAGGTGCTCAAATTTAAGTCATCCACGGTCTTCTGGCTTGTTTTGCTAATTTTACGCTCCTGTCCAGAGGCCTAGAAAGGGAGGGAAGCAAAGGGAAGGAAAACTGGATTGTATGTGAATCCCTAAACAGATAAGGGCCTGATTGAATCCTAAAATTATAGGCTCTCTGCTATAAATGGCATGGTGCGTGTGTGTGTGTGTGTGTGTGTGTGTGTGTGCATTTAAATCAGGGAAGCACTCCTCCTGTCTTCTCTGAGCCACTGCCCAAGGGTCTCACCAGGACACTGGGATAGATGGAAGATGGAGGCAGGATATGATCCCGGAGCAGCCCACAGTCACATTCATGACCCATGGCTTGTAGGCAGTCATCATGAATCTGAAAGACAAGGTGGGCATACAGACATTATGGAGGAGACCTCCTCACCTCTCAACTCTGAGGGTCTAGTACTGGAAAGAGAGCCCTTAGGAGCAAGGGCAACTGTGGCTGTGAGGGAGATGCAGTCGGGGAGACCAGTGCAGAGGGCAGTTTAGGGACGAGATCCGAGGCAGAGGCTGGTGAGCTCCCAAACTGACCTCTAGGTGGCACCACACACAATGCAGTCCAACGAGACTGTGGTAAATGCGGATCTTCTTCTGACAGCGGTCGCAGCGGCCGGACTCACAGCCTCCTCTCACCCACACATGCGATTGGATCTTGGGGAGAAAGGCAATCCCTTGTCTGAAAGGGTCTGAGCAGGGACTTGGGGAAGGGCTGAGGGCAGCAACGGGCCAAAGGCCAGGGCCGGGATGTGGGTGGTTTGGGGCGGACGTGGGATCACTCACACCGATGTCCTTCCGAGACTTGGCGTACGTGCTGACCTCACAAGGCAAGGCCTTCATGGCACACTGGTCGTGAACGACGTACTTACAGACTGGGCGAGAAGGAAGAAGGTCAGAGACTCAGTTACAGCCCCTCCCCCTATTTCCTCTTTACCTGGGTGTGAGGCAGGATCATTCACTTAAACAAGACATACAAGCCCTTGCTGTGACAGTGTGGTAGAGAATTAAAGTTTGAGGTGGGGGCTCACCTCCGAGACCTGTGCCTTTTGCTCGCTCTTCCCGTGAAAGAGCAATTGCTACCAAATGCCTATCCCCACTCCTTCTAAATGCCAGGAACTCAGCTGGAAGATGCAAAGGAGGCCTAGATTTAACAATAGCAATAACAATAATAATAGCAGCTAATTTTTATTGCAGACTTAATAGTATGAACATGCACCATGAGAAGTGCTTTCCCTGCATCCACTTATTTAATGCTCACAGTTACCTCATTTTCAGTTGAGAAAAACCTCATTTATTTTTATTTTTTATTTATTTTTATTTATTTTTGAAACCTCGTTTTATATCGAGGCTTAAAGAAGTCATGTGGCAATGTCACACACCTGAAACTAATGTAACACCATGGGTCAACTAGACTTCAAGAAAGAAAGAAAGGAAGAGAAAGTTGTGTGGCTTTCCCGCCTAAATAGTCAATGGCAGAGCCCAGGATTCGAACCCAGATCTCTCGAAGATCAAAGCAGTATATTCCTGCCGATAGCTGGGCTGCCCTTCTGCCCCTACACTCCCAGGCCCCATCACTCACGGTTACAGCTCAGCCCCTGTTTGCCAAGACCAATGCTCGACTCGCACAGGTTGCAGTAGACCGGTCGGGGGAACCTCTTGGGTCTCCACAGGTGCTGCCCATTGTCCTTCAGAGTCTGGGAGGACACAGCAGATGCTAGGGAGGGCCTAAGCCCTTACAGCGCCAGCCTCTGGCACACACAACCCCAGGCAACTATCTTACCCCATCTCCACAAGTCTCTCCTACTCACCATCTCCAGACCCAGCAGCACTAGCAGCGGCACGGTGGTCGCCCCAGCCCGCAGCCACTCAGCGAGGGAGACGGAGCCACTGCCATCATAGTCAATCTCTTTCATCATCTCCTGGAGAATCTGAGCAGGGAATGGAGGGGACTTTTGGTGTGAGAGGCCCCTCAGATCGGACACCTCTGCCCCCTAGGACACCGAGCCCAGCCATCCTTGCCAAGGGAACCGGCTGCCTGTCAGAAACGGGATAGGGTAGTTGCAGGACTCACCAGGGAGAAGGCCAAAGGAGGGCCACGAAGGAAAAACTGCCTTACCGGCCTCAGCTCAGACACATCCCAATCCAGGTATTCAGCCACTCGCATCATCTGTATGATGATTCTGTCCACTTCCTGGGGGCCAAGAGGTAAGAGCCACAGCCATATCCCACCTCACTACCACCATTCAAACTCTCCTCTAGAAATCAGGGTTCCTGGGTTCCACCCCGAGGGCCACCTCTCATTCTCAGGTGTCACTGCCAAGTAAATGAGTATCTCTGTGCGTGGTATGTGTGCAAGGCAGCCCCCAATCCATGTCTCTAGCCTCCTCTCTTAGGAGCCAAGAGCTGGGGACCCACTCCCAAATTTAGTACTGGAGGACTTGGCTTCTCCCTCTAGCCTCCTCTGCTTCTTAAGATCCTGGAAGAGTTGGGACAGGAGGGTACAGACAAATGGACACATACTCCCTTGGCCAGCATACAGGTCCCCCAACTCACTGAGCTGTCCAGGATCCCATTTCTGTCCGTGTCGTACAGCTTGAAGGTGACTGTAGGGTGTTTTAGGGGGGGCCAGGGTCAGTTTCTGAGGGATACCCCCCAAATTCATAACAGAATACAGGGGAAATAAAGAGATGGGAGACATCTTTTAGATGAAGAGCCAGAGGCTGGTGCTGGGACTGAGAGAGGAGACAAAAAGGGAGGGGAGACAGGCCTGGATTCCACCCTTTGTGACTCTAATAGGGGAGACAGAATACACGTCCCACAACCCAAGAAAAACCCAGGCCACCCACATGAAAATGTACAGGACACGGGAACTGGGGTGACTATGGTGAATGGCATTAGGTATAAAGAGTGTAGGGGAACAGAGGCAATGGGCCCATTCTCTGGCCCCACCTTTGTCTGGCCCTGTCAGCCTTTAGGAATCCTGAAAAAATGAGGGAAGGAAGGCTGGGGAATACCCCCTCCCCTCCCCTCTCCTCTCTTCCCCTCTCCCAGTCCAGGATGGAACTCACATTCTAGCTTGTCTTCTGGCCGGCCACCCTCCAGAAGGGAAAAGTAGCAGGAGACATCACTGAGATACACCACATCTGGTTACAGAAATGACAGCAGATCTGAGGTTGTCTCCATAGCAGATCTGAGAGTCATCGTGTCTCCACTATGGCTCTTCTCTTTTCCTTTGTTCCAACTCTTCCCTTTAACTTTCCTCCCTCTAGCTCCTAGACCAGCATGGCCATCCTCCACCTCTCTTCCCCAACCCTGCCTCCATCATGTAACTCAATTCAACTCTCACCCCCAAACCCATACTACTTTGACTTTTCTTCTGGAAGTCCAGCCCAGTCCCACCTTCATAACCATACCATTTTTCACAGTGTCTTCTAAGTGACCCATCTTGAAGGATTGAAACAGTGCCAGGCTTAGGTGATTGGGAACGTTATCTGCTTCCAGATAGATTTTCAAAAATTGCTGGAATCCCTCGTACCCAATGGCCTATGATGAGAGCAAGCATTACCCTAGGGAGTGTGCAGGATGGGAGGTGGGGACTGAAGAATTAGGAGTAGGACAGAGACAACAAGTGTAGAGCTAAGAAGCATCCAAGGCAGACTATGGTTTCTTCTCAAGGCTGAGTCCTCAATTAGAATTTCTTGCTTTGTCCTATAGCAATAGCTGTGGTAACAATGGACACTGGGGTATCTAGAGGGAGAACAGAAAGGGGTGGGCCCAGAATAATCCCTGGAAGTTGGGGATCCCAGCGGAGTAGCAAAATCAAAGATGGGAGGAGTTGGTCAAGGAGAGGATCTCCGAGCTGCCACTCACATCTCCTTGGAGATATTCAGCCATTTCACCATCCTCAAAGAGCTTTAGGACATCGCTGACCTTGTTGGTGGAGTCTAGGGTGTGAAGAGGATGAAGGAAGAGCATTAGTCTGGTTTGGCTCTCCCAGCCCTCCGATGGAGTCCTACCCAGACATCCAACAGGAAAAAAGATTCAAGTGAGATGAAGAAAGAAGAAATGCCAGGAAGAAACACAGACATGCAGAGAGAAATATCGAGAGAATAACATTTCAGATGCTCCAGAGTGGTACCTCGGTTCACATCTCTTCTCTGAGACTTGGAACAGGCAGTCGAGGTTCATTCAGAGAAGGTGGGTGGAAAGCCGAGACCACAGCCATCTCCCCATCTCCCTCTCCTCCCTCTCCTCCATAGGCATATCTCAGGAACCAACTGGCTTAAGGCCACTGGGGAACCCAGGGGCAGGGGGATGAGGAGCAGAGGTTCTCTGGGGTAATTTCTCCCAAACTTCAGGATGGAGAGGAAGACTTACATTCCATGTACTTTTGCAGCTGGGCAAAATCATTGGGGCTTATTAGGCCCCTCTCCTTGGCCATCTTTCTTTTTTTCTTAAGGAAGACCACAAAGGCAGCTTGATAGTACTCGCGTCTGCACCTCTGCTTCCAACGGTAGGTCTGGAGGGAGATGAGACAATTATGTAGCGGGAAGAGCCAGCTGTCTGCCTCTTTGCTTCTGTCTGCTCCGTTGATTCTCCACTCCCATTATTATTTCTGTTCTTTCCTCTTCTCTGAGTCCCTCCCAAGTCTCTTCCTTTCCCCCTATACCTCTCCCCTATGTCTGTCTCTCCTTAACCGAGTCTGTCCTCTGTCTCTGTTTCTCTGACTCATGTCTGACTCTCTCCCCTCCATTTCTGGATCCTTCTCCGGCTCTCTGATTTCTCCCCCAATCTGTCTCGATCCCGTTCTGACTCTCCCCCTCCTCACTCCCTCACCCCCGATCCCTCTCCCCCACCCCTCACCCCCTCCTCCTCCCTTCCCACCCGCTTTACCAGTCTTTAAGTGTCTCTGTGGGTGTGTCCCTCGCCTGTTTCTACCTTTTCTCCCTCCACCCCCAGTCTCTGCAGTCTCTCCCGAGCCCGCGCTCTCTCCCATCTCGGATCCCGCAGTCCTGGCCCTTCGGCCCCTTCGGGTGGTTCTCACTGCGGTTGAGGCACGCCTCCCCGGCCACGACCCCATCTCGCTCCGCCTCCAGCCTCGGTCCCCAGCCCCGCTCAGCCACCCACTTCCCGAACCACCCACGCCCCTCAACGACCTCTAGCGCGCTTCTGACGCGCGACACAGAACCAGCTCTGGCCAGGTCCCCAGCCCCGGGCCCCGCCTCGCCTGTGCCCTTCAGAGCTCCACTGGGGAAGGGCGGGGACCCAGGCGCGCGAGATTGCGAGGAGGTAGGGGAAGAAGGCTCAGAGCATCTGCCTGGCTTCGCAGTTGTAGGAGGGTTGCGCTGAGTGCAGGAGTCTCAGATGCGGGGTTTTCCTTGCACCCAGCTAGGTTAGCAGGGTTCAGGGAGTCCTAACTTGCGGCTATGGGATCCGGGGACCGAGGAGGAGCCATCACGTGGATCTCGGTGCCTCCTGGCCCTGGGGCCACACCGCAGAGGGCAACTTGACTCGAAGAAGATTCAATAACAGCAATAGCAGTAATATCTTACGTTAGTATAGTACGGAGCGTTTAGGAGTCCAAAAAACTAGAGTTAGTCATATCTGGGTTCCGTTCTTAGCTCTGATACCGCTGTGTGACTGGGACAAATTACATCTGCAAAATGGGAAGAATGATACCTATCTGCCACAGTTATGAAGATTAAGTCAAATAACGCGGGAAAAGTACCCAGTATGACACCTGCATATAGAAGGCCTACAAGAAACGGTAGCTATTATTGTACGAACAATCACAATTAAATCATATGAGAGAAGAAATTCCTGGTAGAGCCATTCTTCACATGAAGAAACTGGAGTTCGAAGAGGTTGGGACTTCCCAAGGCAGGTGATAAGTGGAGGAGTCAAAGCTCTACCCCAAGAACCACGTGATGGGGCCCCTGCCTGTCTCTGCCCTCCTCTTGCTGCACTCTCTCCTACACAGACTGCCTTCTAATAATCTCCCTGCCCTCCTTTCTGTTCCTCAAGCCAAGTTCTCCCCTGCTCAGGGCCATGACACTTACTGTTCTCTCTGCCTAGAACACCCTTCCCCACTCTTGACAGAGCTGCTTTCTTCCCTCGGCTGAAGCGTTAGCTCCTTCAAGACCTTCCCTGATCCTTCCCTCCTAAAGTAGCCCAGCACCCTCCTTCATTTCCTTCATAGAACTTATTGCCAGTGGAAATTACCTTGCTAATTTACTTGCTTCTTTGTTTATGTTTGTCTTCTCCTACCAAAATGTAAGTTCCACAAGGGCCGGAACTTGTCAGTATTGTTCACCACTATATCCCCAATACCTAAAACAGTGCCCAGCGTCTTTTAGGGGCTCCATATTGTTTGTACAAATCGTTGTGCAAAGTTAGGGAGCACAGGTTGGAAGATATTAGTCCAAATATGGTTAAATAGGATGCCACGGTATCCATCCTGACAGGGGAATAGGAAACAATTTGGAACACATATCGGAGGTGCTAAACAGATATTTGTTGAATGAATGAATTTTGCTAAAAAGCACTTACTGTGGCACTCTTTCTGGGGCTTCTGCCTCCTCTTTGCCCACTTATTTAGGGTTTATTGGGTAAGGCTCAAGGAGGCAGTTAGGGCCTACAAGAATTTCCTTTCTGATGGTGCAAGAATCTTCCCTGCTGCCTCTGCCCTTGGGACACCTCTGCTGTCCATGTCTATGTGGTATACCATTCCTCTTCTGGGCCCTTTCTGGGAACACTAAGCAGGGGATCCTGGGACATTGATATTCTGGAGAAAGGACTCCACCCATCTGGCTCTTTTCAATGACTATAATCCAGCTTCTACTGCCAACAGACTAATGAATACATAATAGTCTTAGGGCTAATTGGGCCCGTATGGCTTAATTAGCCTCTCTGATTACCCCTGGGGATTCTTAGATGGCTCCAAGGTTCTAGGAAAGGAAATCTGAGAGAGAAAGTGACAAGGAGAGAGCAAAGGAGGGATGATGAACAGGAGAGAGGACACATCTCTCTTTTCACAACAACCCCTCCTAGTCCACCAGATCTTGCATGTAATTTATAGTAGAGGTTAAGAGAATGGACTTTTGAATAAGACAGGCGTGGATTAGAATCCTAGCTCTTGGGTGAGTTATTTCATCTTCCTGAACCCGCTTCCTCATTGGTAAAATGGGTACCTAGAGAAATCAGTCACAGCATGAAGATTAAGTAAGATAATACATGCAATATACTTAGCAATTGTAAGGCACAGAGGAAGCAGTTGTACGGCACAGAGGAAGAACTCAGTAAATGTTAGCTGTTGTTGTTGTTATGCGAGGGTGGTACATAGAGAAACACATCCGGAGATTAGGAAGAATGGTGCCAGGAAGGCATCAGTCCTAGGGACTCCCAACAGCAGTGAAGCCCAGTCATACACTTTCCCCCTTGTGTCATCTCAGGCACAGACATGTAGTTTTGGGATACCGCACTTTGCGTTTGGGAGGGTGAGGAGGTGGTTAGAAACTAGACTGTCAAGGTCCAAGGACACTGCTGGGCTGGGACCTTGGACATAAGAGCTCCTGGGATATTTTCAGTTGTCCTCCTGACTTCTCTCACCAAAAGTTTGGCTGCCCCTTTTGCTGAAAGGCGATGAATTATAGGATCCTGCACCCTAACGAACCGTAACAAGTCCAATTTTGTCCTCCGTGCTCCATCCCAGCCCTGAGGCTATAACCTGGGCTAGTCTAGGCGAATGCCAGGGTTGGGAGGGTGGGGTCTGCTGCCAGCCTGCCAGCTATCTGTGACTCATTCTTCCTTTCCCTCCTCTGGCTACCCTGCCCGCCCCTACCAACTTGGGGTGAGAAAGTAAGAAGTTGACTTGGAGGCAGAAAATCCTAGAACATCCTCAGAGCTGAGAGGTACCAACTCTCACATGTTACAGAGGAGGAAACTGAGGCCCAGATGGACAGCCACAATCTCAGGGTCATACCCAGACTCTAGACATCCTGTCCTTAGTCCATTCTATTAAATCATAGTGCCTCTGTTTTCTAGAGCTTATTTTAAATAGTAAATACGAAAATTGCTGGTAACCAAGAGATGAATATGATTTCCAAGGCCAGTGCAAGCATTTAAAGTTTCCTTTTTCACTTCAACATCCATCACTCCCATTTCAAGTCAATATAAATTTACCATTAGTCAAGAATCGGCTATGCCCCCGGAACATTCAGGCTGACCCAGCAAGAAACCCAAGAGGCAAGCCCAGGCCTGATTACCTGGACTTCTGAATCCCTTAACTACACCAGGGCCTGCATCCTCCTCCTCTTTCCCAGGACGGGGGTGGGGGTGGGGGTGTCTATTCTTTCCTGCCCATCCCTGCTGCTGGTCAGTGGCCCCGGGGGACGGGGGACTGGGACGGAATCGTTTGCCTTGAAGTGTCAGAATTCCCTAAGCCTCCAAAAACACTGCAGATGGCAATGCTGCCTGAGCAAGGGGTGGGGTGTGTGTGTCGGTGTGTAGTATAGGAGGAAGTTACGACGTTGGCATGGTTGGGGGATATGGGCTCATACGTTCTGAGGCTGCGGAGATGCCCAGTAGTAGTCACATTTCTTCCTCGGTAAAGCTCATTTCCCCCATTTAGAGGTGAAAAGTGGGATTCAGCCCCAGGTAGTTTCAGAAACTTCCCGGTGACAGGTGTGGAAAGGGTAGGGGTGGGAAGCCGGGGACCAGGAGGCCAAACAAGAACCCTCCAGCACCCGTGCCGCGCTGTGGAGGTTCCCAAACGGACTTCGCTTGACTCGGGCCCCTAGGAGCCGAGCTTCACCATCCTCCGCGAGACAGGGGGGATGGAGGGGAAGGTCTGCGGGAGACGCTGCGTACCGAGTTCTGGCCCCGCTCTCCCGCTGTCCCCCGCGTCCTGGCGCACACCCTTCTAGCTACCCGCTCCAGCTGTGGGCTTCCTCCTTCTCCGCCCAGCAGCCCTACCCCAGCCCGGCGGCGGCCCCTCCCGAGGCGCCCGCCCCCTCCTGCCCGGGGTGGGAGGGCGGCAGGCGCGGGGGGCTCGCGGGGTCTCTACCTTGCCTGCGGAGGGCGCGCGGTGGGAGCTGAAGCGCCGGCGCGGGAGCTGGAGCCCGAGCGGGGCTGGAGGGGACGGAGCAGGCAGGCGCGGCCGCCGCGAGGCCGCCCCGTTCCTGACGACACAGCTGCCCGCCCCCCGCCCCGGCCGGCCCGCCCGCGCCCAATGCCCGCGCCCCCGACTCCGGGGAACGCCAGTCTGGAGAGGCCCCCTGTTGCCAGGTCACCAAGCCTGAGCCCCCCACCTCCCCGGTATCTCCGGGGCTCTGGTCTGTGCCACTTTCTCCACATCCTGCGTTTCTCCTCTTCTCCCCGCCTCGGGACAGCTCGATTTCTATCCATCTTCCCTTCTTTCTAATCACTCACAGCCTCTCCCCTCTTCCCAACCCTGGGAGGTCAAGATAGAGGGCGGGGCCGCTGATGGCACAGCTTGGCAGGGGCCCACCCAGGCAACGTCTGACCCTCTCCTCGTTGCTGCCATCCAGGGACTTCCCTTCCCAACTCCTTTCCATCCATCATTGAGCGAATTCATACTCAGAAGTTTCCACCGCAGCAAGCCCAGAGTCCCAGAGTCTACATCCTGGGATACAAATGCCTCCCTCCTCCCACGGGCATCACAGTGCTTAACACTATTTGAGGCCCACCTTTGTGTCTAGGTTTCTCACCTCCCTAAAACCCAAACCTCAGATGGCTCAGACTTGTTTTCCCCAATGTAAGTACACCTCCTTCTCTCAAGATCCAGGGCCTTCCCTTAATTCAGGTGTTGTTCAGGTGCAAAGAGCGCTCTGGTCTGCGTCCACTCTTTCTCCATGCCCTAACCCTCCCACTTTACCTGCTGGCCTTGGCACGTGCTATAAAAGGCCCTGGCCAAAAGTAGGAGTGAGAGAAGATCCTTTCAGGTCCTCCCGTCTGGAATCTGTTCTGAAGTTGTTAAGGCTCTTGGGGCAGCATAGATGACGGTGAGGCTGGCAGTGAGTACAAGGGAGATAGAGGCCTAGGACTTACTGGTAGGAACTGGGGACCCAGGCATCCTGCTCCCTGGCCCCGCCCCAACCCAGGCTAACCCCCTCCTACCCCTCATTGAAATAGGGCACAGTAACAGGGCTTGAGTTCCTGGAATCTTCCCTCTTACACCCGGTGGTAGAAGAGAGCAGGAGGGGAGAGCTCTGACTGGAAGGCTGAACTGTGTGATGTGTGTATGTTGTGTATATGCGCGCGCGCGCACACACACACACACACACACACACACACACACAGAGTATATGCATACTTCTGGTGGGGGTTGGAGAGAAGGAATGAATACATGAGGCCCTCTAGTGGAAACAGAGGGATCTAAGCAGTCCTTGAATGTTTCCCTACAGGCTTGGAAAAACTCCATTTTTATCAGAAATGTAGCCGCCGAGTAATAGGGCTTGGAAGTATTGTTGCACCTGAACTGGAGATCTGAGGGAGGCAGGGGATGGAGAAGGTCTGTCTCTCTACTCCTGTCTCCCAGTCTCAAAAAGACAATGGCCCTGAGACGCCTGGGTGCCTCAGTCGGTTAAGCAACTGCCTCTTGCTCAGGTCAAGATCCCAGGACAGGGATGGAGCCCCACATTGGGCTACCTGCTCAGAGGGAGCCTGCTTCTCCCTCTCCCTCTGCCACTCCCCCTGCTTGTGCTCTCCTGCTCTCTGTCAAATAAATAAATAAAATCTTAAGAAAAAAAAAGATAAGGGCCCTGTTACTCCCTATCCTTTTCCTCCCCTTCTTTTTTTTTTTTTTTAATTATTATTTTAAAGTAACCTCCACTCCCAACATGGGGCTTCAACCCACAACACCCATATCAAGTCGCATGCTCTACCCACTGAGCCAGTCAGGCACCTCTATTTCTCCCTCCTATATAACCTCTTTGGTCATAAGGAATCATAAGCACTTTTGAAGGCCCATTATGCACCAGGTCCTGTGCTGAGTTCTGTAGACGGCCAAAGACACAGCCCAGCTTAAGGACTGTACCAAAGAGTGGCTTGGTGTGTGTGTGTGTGTGTGTGTGTGTGTAAAGCCTCCCCACTCTAAGCCATCCTAAACACACAATAGAAGAAAGTGCCCTAGCACCTCTTCCAGTTTTCTGCCCCTGGACCTCTCATCTAGAACAATACTAAGCCTTAAGGCACTCAGCTTTGCTTGCAAACAACACTAGGAGTGATATCACGCTACTACATATGACCTGTGTTTTTCACTCCATCATCCTCAGATACATCTCTATTTGAAGCTAAATTGCTTCTGTTAAGATTTTTTTTTTTTTTCGAGACTTCAAAGTGGGGCATGGGGTGATCTCTCTAAGGAATAAGATGAAATCAGTCATACTCTAGGCTTCTTTGTGTCGTCTTTAGGATATGTGCTCCATCATACCTCGTCAGTTATTGGTGGGGGTGGAAGGGGAAGAAAGGCCAAGAAACATCTAAGGAGGAGGCGTATAATGCCTACTGTTCCAGGTGCTCATTGCTTTAATCAACCACATCATAAAAATCAGAAAGAAAGAAACCGCAATGAACAAAGGGAAAGGAAAAAACAACAGCCTTGTTCTCCCCAGCCTCTTCTTTCTCCTCTTCCTTCTCAGGGTGTGTTTGTGTGTGTGGGGCGGGGGCACATCCGGGGCCCAGGGCTGGGTCCCAGGCAGGTCTGCTAGGCAGACAATTGAGTTTCACTTCCTGTCAACCCCGGAGCTGAGGCAAGATGTCTGGGGGCACAATGGGGGGCTAGGGTTGGTATTGGACAGGGGCCACCTTAGGATTTCCTCTTGCAGAAAGGTCCATTGACCAATGCACCCCTGTAGGTAAAGGCTTCATCCCACACTCTCACCTCTAATAATCATTAGTAACAAGGCTAAGGACAGGATGCTGACCCAGTGAGGCTGAATCACAATTGCTGAAAGAGAGCAGTGGTTAAGGATGGTAGTGTTAGAACACTTGCAATAACTGTATTGAATGCAAATCAGTCTTTAAATGAGTCTTTTTCAGACCTTCTGAGTTGGGCCTTTGGTGGAAGTCAGGAAGGTAGAGCATGGGTTGGAAGACAAGCTGTGACCTGAGAAAACTTCAAAAGCTTCATGTCAAAGCTTTAGCAAGTTCCTAGTCAGTCATTACTCTCACCTTTTTTATTTTTTAAGTGGGCATACAGCCTAGTGTTAGAGACAGTCATTAATATTTGCTCTTCTCTACGGGTTCCAGCAGTACAGTTGGACATTAATCCAAGCCAAATTAGGGGATTTGGAGGAAGGTAAAACAATCAATAAGGAAAAAAAGACATAGTAGGGGAGGACAGAGCCAACACCTGAGGAGAGTAACCTGCAGCCGGCCACTCCCAGGCTGTAGGGGAAACGAGTTTAGCAGGACTTAAGGAACAACAGCTGCTGAAAAGAGCGGGGGAGGGAAAACATTTGGGTTCCTCTAAAGAATAGGGGAGGCACGGGGCAGGGCAGGACTGCAAAGGAAGTGACCGTACAAGCCCCGACTATTGGCGAGTTGCCCCGCTTTGGATCCCCAGCGCCCAGACCTGGACGAGATTCATTAGAATATTAACTGGCTCCGCCCAGAAGCCTTCACCCTGCCCTCTGACCCTGGGGCCCAGCCTGAGGAGGCTCCCGGGGTCGAAGGCCAGAGCAAACTTAGGCCGTCCTCACTACGCCGCCCGAATACCCCGGGCCGCCCCAGGGGCAGGGCCAGCTAGGGCTGCCCGCCCAACCCGGCCCGCCGCCGCCTCGGTCGTGGAATTCGGCAGCAGCCCTGAGGCTGCGGGGACAGGTGACCGACCGGCAGTACCCATTGCCTTGCACGCTCCTCTCGCGGATCTCTGTCCGGAGGGTTGAGCTGGGTAGCCGAGGGCAGTCGACACGAGATTTCGACCTCCCCACTTCTAAGAGGGGATCAGTTGGGGTCTTCCATTCACCCCTGACAACATTGGTGCGCCCCAGTGCGTTCCCGGAGTTTGCGCGCCCCATGTCCCCAAGCCCCTCTGGGACCTGGGTACAGAATAGGGCTTGAATATTCTAACTCATTTATCAGCCCCACTTTCCGGGTGCCGGTGGGCCTTGCCCCCTTTTCCCTCGAAGGTCCTGGACGAATGGAGAGGGGCCGTGCTTCGGAACTTCTCTCGGCGCCCAGAGGACTGCTTTACTCGGAGCAGGCACCCAGCACTGGCATCAGTGGAAGTAATAGAGCCTACGGGTTTTATTTTAGTCAAGCCTTTAGCTTCTTCTCCCTTCCTCCTCCTCCACCTCTGTCTACGAAATGGTGTACTCTCCCTTTAAGACTAAAATGGTGGCTGGCTACGATCAGGACTCCACTTCCGGTGGGGAGGGGGGCGGGACCCCAGCCCGCTCACGCCGGAAGTGGTTTGCGTTTTCAAGATGGCGACTCCCTATGTAACTGACGAGACCGGCGGTGAGTGCGGGAGGCGCGGAGCCGCTTCTCCCCGGGCTCTCGGGGCAGGGGTTCGGACTTGGAAAGGGGTCTGTGCCCCGCCCATCCCGGGGCCCCTCCTTTTGCCCCGCCCTCCGGACCGCCTTCCCCATTCATTCTCTCCTATGGGGTGTCACCTGCGCCCCCTTCTGGTCTCGTGTTTGGGGGTCTCTGCTTCCGGTCACCCAAACCCTGGGGTCCTTCAGTGCAAGTCCCTGCTCCAGGACCCTCATGGGCCCTTAGCTTTTCTCCAGCAGCTGGAGATCCCATGTCTGTTTTGGTTTCTCCAGGCTTGGGAGCTCCTATACTCTCAGTTCCCTCCAATTCCAGCTTTTCTCCTGTTCCCCTCCCCCATCTTTCAGCTGTACCTGCCTTCTGCCCTACCCCCAGCTCCGTTTTAATTCTCTTTCTCGAAGTTGTATCTGTTAAAGACCTCTTCATTGCTATATAATGCTTTTTCCATTCTCTCCCTCGTCTTCATTTTTGGGTCACTGAGGTTCAGAGGTGTGAAGGGAAGAAGAACCTAATATAACTTTCAGCTTGAGTTTTCTTCTTGATGGCATCACCCTTCTGTACCTTCTCTGGTGGTGATGGTGATAAAAGTTGAGGGATCTGAGGTGGAAGAAGGCAAACAGGAGGTGTCTAGGGGCCTTCCAAGCCCTCTGACAAGTTCATAGAATCCACTATCACTTCTGGCTAGAGAAGAACTTCCGGCCTGGCTGATTGAGATGCTGAAGTGTCCACTGTGTATGGAGGTTTATGTGTTGAAAACTGAAGTCAGTATTTTCATTTTTGTTTTGTCTCATTCTAATTTCCTCATCTTTAGAAAAATATGCATAGGAATATCTACCTAGTGACGATCAAATAAGATAGCATACGTGAAAGCAATTTAGAAAATGTTGTACAAGGCAAGGTGTTACAGTTTTTTGTAGCCTTCACTGTGGATGTGCCTTCTTCTGTAGAACTGACACTGTGTATGCTGTGTTTTAAAATGTGCCTTTTATGCTTCTTGCTTTGCTGCTTTGCATGTTCCTTAGGTCTCAGCCCACCTCTCCTATGGTATCTTATGACAAGCCAGACCTCTACTACTTCTCTCCAGCCTCATATTTCAAAGTGGTACACAGAACCTCTCTTCTCCTGTTCTCTACCCAGTGGGTCCTTCTTCTACTGGCTCCTTTAAATGTGTGCTTTGAAAATATTACTCATTGTCTGGTACACTTTTCTTTATTCTTAACTATTTTCTTTAAACTGATTTCATGAAAATCCAGATACCACCTTTCACCCTACCCTCCCACTAAGAGGTGTCTTCTGTTCTCTGTGACTGTGTAGAAGAGAAGGAATCACACTGCTTTTTTGCTTTCTCTTACTACTACGAGGTCATTGACCTACCACTGTCACCTCTAATCTTTGTGGAAGGTATTGCCATGCAATCACGGCATTTTCTCTAAAACCTCAGGGCCATCATTTATTGTCCATAGGGCCGAGACCTATTGCATCACACTTTTTTCTGCACTGTGGTTCTTGCTCTTACTTGCAGTTTCTCCAGCATCTTTGGAATACTCTGATCTTATAGTTCCTCAGCACAAGCCTTTCCTTTGTTTTTTGTTTTTTTTCCCCTTAAGTAGGCTCCATGCTCAGTGTGGAGCCTAACTTGAGCTTGAACTCATGACCCTGAGATCAAGAGTTGGCTGCTTAACCAACTGAACTACAGGCACCCCTCCTCTGTATTTTTTAAGTAGCTAACATCAGGGGCGCCTGGGTGGCTCAGTCGGTTAAGCGTTCCACTCTTGGTTTCAGCTCAGGTGGTAATCTCAGTGTCGTGAGATCCAGCCCCGCATCGGGCTCTGGGCTCAGCACAGAGTCTGCTTGTCCCTCTCCTCTGCTCCCTCCCTGCTTGCTCTCCCTCAGTCTCTCAAATAAATAAATGAATAAAATATTAAAAAAATTAAAGTAGCTATACATCAGAATCACTACAACCGGGACCTCGTCTATGACGCTGCTTCCCTTCAAGTGCTCTCCATCACTTTAGCCTCCTTACCAGTTACCTTTTTCACGATTTCACATTCACAGAATCTGCTTTCTGCCCTTCTTAGGTTCTTGACCTTTCCCATTTCATTGCATCTACCAGTACCTTCATGACTCCCTTTGATGCTGCTCTGCTAGACCTTGGTGACTAGCCACTTTGATACTATCTTCATTGCTTTTCTTCATTTATTTTGATTTCTGTACTCAGCAAGCACTTCTGTTATCTTGAATCATACCCATCACCTATTTTCTTGGCTTCTACGTCTAGGCCACGGCACATGGCTAGAGAAAAAGCACAAAACTAGCTATATTCAGTATAATGTAACTTAGTGTTAACTTCTGCCAAGGTCCCGGCTTCTCTCCAATTCTTTTTTCTTTGCTTATAGTCTACCATCGCTATTTCCCCCAACCTTTTCCAGCATTCTGTGACCCTCCCTTTAATTCTCTCTCTGTAGCAGATGGCTTCATTTTTTTCCCCCACTTTCTATTTCATTGAAAAGTCAAGGCTTATCATTTTTGTCTCTTTCCTATTCACAGCCTGATTTCTTGAATAACAGGTCTACACATACTGTTTTCATTTTCTTACTGCTTATTTGTCCCTTAATTCTTTACGGTTTTGTTTCTAGTGCCAGCCTCTTTTCTTAGTTGCCAATTCCCTTTTCTAATTGATTGGTGAATAACTTTCATTCTTGAATATACTGTCACACCTTAAATTCAGTCTGCCCGAAATCAGTATTTTTTTTCCTTCCTTATTTCTGTTAATGGCATCCTTGTCCTAGCCAACCCAAGATCAACTTTTTGCACCATCTCTCTCTCTTTTTTTTTTTAAAGATTTTATTTATTTATTCGACAGAGAGAGAGACAGCCAGCGAGAGAGGGAACACAAGCAGGGGGAGTGGGAGAGGAAGAAGCAGGCTCCCAGCCGAGGAGCCTGATGTGGGGCTCGATCCCATAACGCCGGGATCACGCCCTGAGCCGAAGGCAAATGCTTAACCGCTGTGCCACCCAGGCGCCCCATCATCTCTCTCTTTTTAATTTTAAATAGACTTTGTTTTCTAGAACAGTATTAGATTTATAGAAAACTTGAGAAGATGATACAGATAATTCCCATATACGTTACACTCGGTTTCTCCTATTATTAACATCTTACATTACATTAGTATGGTACCATTATTGCAATTAATGAACCATTGTTGATTCATTATTATTAACTAAAGTAGACACGTTATTCAGATTTCCTTAGTTTTTACCTTTCTTTTCTGTTCCAGGTTCCTGTCCCAGATACCACATTACTTTTAGTTCTGATGTCTCCTTAAGCTCCTGTTGGCTGTGACCGTTTTTTAGACTTTCCTTGTTTTTGATGACCTTGACAGTTTTGAGGAGTACTAGTCGAGTATTTTATAGGATGCCTCTCTTTTGAAATTTGTCTGATGTTTTGCTCATGATTAGTCTGGGGTTATGTGTTTTTGGGGTACAACCTCAGAGAAAAGTGACATTTTCATCATATCAAGGGTACATATAATAATGTTTTTTTTGTTTTTTTTTTGTTTTTTTTTTTTACTGTTGCTACTGACCATGATTACCTGGCTGAAGTAGTATTTGTAGGGTTTCTCCACTGTAAAGTTACCTTTTTTTTTTTCTTCTTTTCCATACTGTACTCTAGAAGAAAGTCTCTATTCACAGCCTGTACTTAAAGAGTGGGAAGTTACGTTTCCTTCCTCAAGGATGGAATATTTACATATGTTATTTGGAATTTTTCTGCAGATTTGTCTCTTCTCCATTTATTTATTCAGTCATTTATTTATAGCAATATGGACTTTGGGTTGTAATCCAATACTATTTATTTTATTGCTCAGATGTTCCAGCTGTGGGCATTGGGAGCTCTTTTAGTTGGCCCCATGTCCCTTTGACGTACCCCCAACAGTGTAGGTTTTTGTTTTTGTTTTTTTTAGCTCTTCCTTACTTTCTGGCACTAGAAGATGCTCCAGGCTCGTCTTTTGTATTTCCTGTCCCAGTCCTAGAATCAGCCATTTCTCCAAGGAGCCCCTGTTCCTTTTACTGGAGAATGGTATCAAGAAACCAAGATCAGAGCACTAGGTATTTTTGTTGTATTTGTGGCTATTTGTTGCATCATCTTTTATTCCTTTCATTCCCCATCCCCTGCCATACGCCAGTTGTCAAAATGTCATTCTTCTATTCCTACTGCCATTATCCTTACTTATCGCATCTTTGGTACTTGTTAGCTAGATGGCCTTGGGAATTTTAAGCCTTGGGAATCTAAGCTTTAGTGTTCTCATCAATGAAATTGGAATAATAACTCCTACAACATAGGATTATTGTGAGAATTGAAATTTAAATGAAAGAATGTACATTTCTGGCACATAGAAAGTGCCCAGCAAATGGTTCTGTAATTATTACTGCTATGTAAGGATTATTATATGGATCAGAAGAGATTATATATGCAAAGTATCAAGCATAGTACTTGGGTCATTCTGCATGCCTGATAAAATTCCATTTTCCTTTATCCTGAAAATATTGCTGTGACCTCCTAAATAGTTGTCCTATCTCCAGTCTCTCTGTTCCAATTCATATGACACACTGTTGTCAAATTACTGTTCCTTAAGTACAGATTTACTTATGGAATTTTTGTTCAATATAAATTATCGGGGCACCTGGGTGGCTCAGTTGTTAAGCATCTGCCTTTGGCTCAGGACGTGATCCCAGAGTCCTGGGATCGAGCCCCACATCAGGCTCCTCCGCTGGGAGCCTGCTTCTTCCTCTCCCACTCCCCCTGCCTGTGTTCCTTCTCTCGTTGGCTGTCTCTGTCTATCAAATAAATAAATAAAATCTTTAAAAAAAAAAATATATATATATATATCATCCACCCAGAGTCAGCTGTTTAATTTGGCACGTATCTTTCTGATCTTTATTTTTTCTGTGCATTTTAAAAATATTTTTGAAATGGATGGTATATACAATTATATTTTGCCTTTTCATTTAACTTTATGCCATAAATAGTTTTCCTTGCTATTAGAAACTCTTTGTAAACCTTTTTTAAAATACTGGCAGAATGTTTTATTGTTTGGGCATGCACCCACTCTTTTTTTTTTTTTTTTTAAGTTTTTTTTTTTTTTTTTAAGATTTTATTTATTTATTTGACAGAGATAGAGACAGCCAGCGAGAGAGGGAACACAAGCAGGGGGAGTGGGAGAGGAAGAAGCAGGCTCATAGCAGAGGAGCCTGATGTGGGGCTCGATCCCATAACGCCGGGATCACACCCTGAGCTGAAGCCAGACGCTTAACCGCTGTGCCACCCAGGCGCCCCTGGGCATGCACTCACGCTTATGTTTCTTCTGTTATTGAACTTTTAGATTGTTTCCAGAATTTTTGTTAGAACTCTATGATGTTTTTGTGCATAAATTTTTGCCTGCATTTAGGGTTATTTTCTTAGGATTGAGTTCCCAGAAGTAAAATTATTGGGTTAGAGAGTACAGGCATTTATTGATTTATTATTAAGTATAAAGTTAATTCATGTTGATTTCAGGAACCTTGGAAAACGTTTTTGTAAGCAGTATAAAATAGAAGTCACACGCATATTTGTTAATTCTAGAACCCAGAGATCACCATAGCTACGCGTCCTTTTAGCTTTTCTTTCTGTGCACATATGTAGCCTATCTATATTTTACATAATTGGGATCATACCAAATGGCTATATTTCCCAAAATATGATCCTCGGAATGCTTAGTAGTCCTATGAGATGTGCTACAAAATAAGTAAAAACAAAATAAATAACATAAATAAGGTTCCTGTGGTCAGATAAATTTGGGAAAAGTAAATCACACTTCCATTGTGGATATTTACAGGAATAAGAACACATTAGCTCATTTAAGTCCTGCGGATAAAAACAAAATTGTTTTTCTTTGTTGAACCCAGAATTGCACAAACTTATTTAACAATTTTTGGGGGTAACCCTTGTTAATATCTTATGGAAGTAGTGTTTTATATAACAAAAGCTTTGGAAAATGTTGGGAAACGATAGGACTACCTTTATTGTCTTGCTATGTTAGCCAAATTGCTTTCTAAAGGGTTTTACCACCAACAATATATGACTATGCTAGTTTAACCATGTCTTTGACCGCACTGGTATTCTCATCTTCAAAAATTCTACTACTTTGACAGATGGAAATTATATTTTATTGTTTTATATTTATATTTTCTTTGATTATTAGTAAGATTGAACTTTTTTCCATCTTTTTCATTTATAACAATATGCAATAGTAGTGTAAAATACACAGCCTTTGGAACAAACCCACCACCTGGGTTTGAACTCTGCAGCTCATTGACTGTAACTTTGGGCAAGCTATTAAATTTCTCATCATTTGGTAGCTGTTACTCTCTTTTTGGAATTGTGAAATTTACATATGTACCATTTGCTCTTAGATACTATTTAATATGAGCCCACTTTTCAGTATAGTATCACCACATACTAGGTCTCTGTCTATAACTCCCAGTGAAACTGGGCTGTGTGGTGTAAGGCGGAATAGCATTGTGCCTTTGTGGTCCTGGACACATCTTTAACCTCTTGAAGACTCTCAATCTCAGCTGTAGATGATATTATCTACCCATTGTCTAGACTCAATAAAGTAAGGTATGTAAAGTTCCTGATGCAATGCAGCCACTTATTATGCTTATTAAATGCTCTTTCCTAACTGTTCTTAACATACTGTGAGTTTTCCACTGCAATGATTTTGCTTGTTGTTACTTCTCTTAGAAGGCGCCTTCCTTTCCTTTCTCTGCCTGCAGAAATATCAGCCACTGATTTGTTACTGTTATTAGTACTGCTACCTAGTATTTGAGGTCAGGTCCCTTAGATTCTCCTGATTTTCTGTCATTTTCCCCCATCAAATAGGGTGTGATTATTCTCTTGAAATCTGGTACCAGTGTGTATCAGTATCTCTTAAGATACCTAAGACATTTATATTTTTGTTTTATTCCTTGCCTAACTTGTCCACCCTCTTCCTTAGACTATAAATTGCTTGATTAAAAAAAAAATATTTGACAGAGAGAGAAAGAGCACAAGCAGAGGGGAGCAGCAGGCAGAGGGAAAGGGAGAAGCAGCTCCCCGCTGAGCAGAGAGCCCAACGTGGGGCTCAATCCCAGACCCTGGGATCATGACCTGACCCAAAGGCAGCCACTTAACTGAGCCACCCAGATGCCCAAATTGCTTTAAAGTAGGGACCATTTTACTCCCTCTTGATAATCCCTATAGCATTTAATAGGGTACTTTCTCATAGGAAGCTTTCAATAAGTGTTTATTACATTTAATTAATTTATAGTCTGGTTTCTTTTTTTTTTTTTAAGATTTTATTTATTTATTCGACAGAGAGAGATAGACAGCCAGCGAGAGAGGGAACACAAGCAGGGGGAGTGGGAGAGGAAGAAGCAGGCTCATAGCGGAGGAGCCTGATGTGGGGCTCGATCCCACAACGCGGGGATCACGCCCTGAGCCGAAGGCAGACGCTTAACCGCTGTGCCACCCAGGCGTCCCTATAGTCTGGTTTCTGACTACTTCTCTGAAGCTATATTCTTGGAGATAACTAGAAATTTCCAAATTGCCAAAATCAGTAATCTTTTTCTTCTCAATTTTCCTTTTCCTTAATATCTGTGTGTTATTTAATACCCTTAATCAGCTCCCCTTTAAACTCTTCTGGTCTCCATGGCGTAACACTGTCCTGGTTCTCCTCTCCTAGAATTGTTTTCTGTTACTGCCGACACCTTTGCATTCCTGAGGAAGGTGATCATGACCGTTTTTCCAGGGTCATTCCTGCATATTGGATCTTCTCTTTCTGTATTTTCTCCAGGGGGAACTACATCTTGGTGTTCTAATTCTTGGTCTTGAGATCATCCCCAGGCTCAGATTTGTCACACAGGCCTTTCTTACTTGAAGCGGGTCACAGGGATTCAACACACCCTTAACAATCACTTTCACCTAACCCCTCAGAGTCTTGTCCCTTGCTTGCTGTCTTGTCTCTTCGCTTTGTTCTTGCCACTCCCGAAAACAAGGCCCTTTACAGTTTAAGGCAACAGATTAAGGATTACAAAACAGCAGATGTGGGAAAATAGCTGAATTTACCAAGTTCTTATAGTAGCAATCTCTCATCTGTAGTTTCTGACTTTCTCAAGGGGGTTCCCTGAAAATCCTGATATCCTGCCCTTGGTTTTTATTTCTAGGGGTAGGAATCTCCAAACCATTCCCTTCATTTTGACTTTACCTTTGGATACCGTGAAGGCCAGAGAATGGAACCAAGAGAACATAGAATAGGTGCTGCTTTGTGATAATGGACTATTTGGATCTCAGGGCTTCCAGTTAGGATGCCATTCAAGAAGCTTCTGCCATGTCTTTTCTCACATTCCATCTTTACTAGTCTTAAGCCTTGAACTATAATCTTTGTGCAGTTATCTTAAATATATGTTTCGAGCATTGTCCTTTTCTCCTTAATTTCATGTAAAACACTGCCTGTCTAGAATTGAATTATTTTCACAAAGTTGTCATCTTCTCTGAACTTTCTTTGTCGTTTTAATGTTGTTGTTGTTTGTTTTAATTCCAGTGTAATTAACGTACAGTGTTGTATTAGTTTCAGGTATTGAATTTTCTTTGTATTGGTGATTTTTATCCTCCAAATTTTGCACATTCAAGAGTGATACTGTAATTAGTTTGTGTTCTTTTTTACTGCCTTTCTTCCTCACTAGAATGCATGATACAAAAAGGCAAGACCTTTGCTTGCTTTGTTCATTGTTGTATCCCTAGTTCCTTTAACAGTGCCTGGCACAACACCCAGTACTCAATAAACATTTAAAATCCATGTGTGAATAAATATTATTACCATATGCCCAGTTTACCCACAGGTATGTTGTGAAAAATAAGAGAATACATGTGAAAAGCACCCGATTAAACCCGTTATAGCACAGTTTCAGTTATCTCGTCTAATTCAAATCTTGGCAGTCTTCAGGTCCTGTTGACTTCTTCGTAATGAATTTCTCTTTCATTTTCCTCTCGATACCCATAGAGACTAAATCCGTTTTTCTCTATTGTGACTGTTATTTTCATTTGTTTTACTTTTAGCTTCTATTACACATTTTGAGGTTAATCCTCAAGCACTGCTTTGAGCAGATCCTCTGTACTCTGGTTTTGGCCTCAGTGTTCTCCCACAGTCTGAAGCTTACGTCCAAATTCAAGAGGAGCTTGGATACCTTTCATATTCTGACTGATTTACTTCTAGTCTCTTTTCCCATTACATGGGCTTTTTGCCTAAAATATACTAGGTTCTTGTTCTCTAATATGATGCTTAGATTTACTTATTTATTTAAAAGAATTTTTTTAAAGATTTTATTTTTAAGTAATCTTTATACCCAATGTTGGGCTTGAACTCGCAACCCTGGGATCAAGAATCACATGATCTACCAACTGAGCCAGCCAGGCGCCCCTCTTTATTTATTAATTTGAATTAATTACAGCCTTCTATAGGCCAGGCGCTTTACCTCAGAGATCAAAGACAAAGTGTCTGCTCTCAAGGAAGTCCGTAATTATGGTAAACGGTAGAGCATGATGAAAGCCGAAACAGGTGCTGTGCACAAAGGGCTGCTTTTAACCTGGCTGGGGTGGGAAGGTCAGGGAAGACTTCACTGAAGAGTTTATACTTGAACTTGACTTTTAAAGACCAATAGGAATTAGCTAAGAATCAAGGAGAGTCTATCCCAGGCCAAAAGAAGCAAAAGCAAAAAGGCCTAGAGAATGGAGGCACAGCTCTGGTATGACTTGTGAGTATTTCAGTGGCTGGAGCAGAGTGTGACTGACTAAGTGCTTAGAGACTGGAGACGGCTAGCAAGGCCTTCTGTGTGTAGTCCCGGCCTCCGTGTAAAGACCCTGAGGGCAATAGGAATCCGGAAAGAATTTTAAGCAGGGTCCTGACTAGTCTAGTTGGCCCTTTGTGTTGTCCCATATGCCCGAAATACTTCCCTTTCTCGTGTTTTCTCATAATCACATCCCCCCACCTCCACCTGTCTAAATCTTGCTCATTTTCCAAAGATCATAACAGGTCTGTGTCCTCCACAAAATCTTTATAAATCACCAGGTCAAAGGTAATTTCACTCTTTGTTGTGTACCTCTTCTCCAAACCATTTAGGTTTGAAACCTAAAATGAGAGTTTTTTTTTTTTTAAGATTTTATTTTTGGGGCACCTGGCTGGCTCAGTTGGTTAAGTGCCAGCCTTCAGCTCAGGTCATGGTCTCAGGGTTCTGGGATGAAGATGTGACCCCGCGCCCTCCCCCCCCCCCAGGGGGGGGGTCAGGCAGAGGAGTCCGCTTCTCCCTCTCCCTCTGCCCCTCCTCCACCCCCTGCTCGTGTGTCCTCTCTCTCAAATAAATAAAATCTTTTTAAAAAAAGATTCAAATGAATATAAAGTTGAAAAGGTTTTGGGGTGCCTGGGCAGCTCAGTCGTTAAGCGTCTGCCTTCGGCTCAGGTCATTGGGATCCAGCCTGCATCAGGCTTCCCGCTCAGCGGGGAGCCTGCTTCTCCTTCTCCCTCTGCCTGCGGCTCCCCCTGCTTATGCTCGCTCTTACTGTGTCAAATAAATAAATAAAATCTTTAAAAAAAAAAAGGTTTTAAGTAATTTCCACACCCAACATGGGGCTTGAACTCAAAACTCTGAGATCAAGAGTTGCACACTCCACTGACTGAGCCAGCCAGGCGCCCTTAAAATGAGATATTTTTAAAACCCACAATATAACAACATTAATGGGCATTCTTAAAAAGAAAGATTCATTGGACAAATATTTATTGAATGCATACCATGTGCCAGATATTAAACTCCTTAGCTGGCATTTCAAGGTCTGACCGTCCCCCCCCTTACTTGCTTTACACCAGCCCTCTGACTCAGCCACCATCTCCTGAACATGCCGTCTCTGTTCCCACGTGTGACATTTTGTTTCAGGAGGAGCTATTTTGAATCCATTCTGCCTCCCTGTTTACTTACATGAGTTTGATTCTTTCTTTAAAGCCCAGCTCCGGTCAATCCTCCCTCCATGCAGCCTCGGCTTTCTCATGCTCTACTTTACACTGCTGTCTTTAGACCGTTGCATTACGCGAGCGGTATCATCAGCCCCTCTCTCACTCACCAGACCACCTTCAAATTCCTTGACACTGCGTCGAAGGCTTTCCAAGGCCTGGCCCCATTTTATAATTATTCCCTAACACGAACTGTCGGATTCACCCGCACTCCTCTTACTTTCTGTTCTCTAAATACTCCACGCCCCTTCCCACGTCCATGCCTTTCTTTGCCTGCTTGTTCTTTGTCCTGTCTCTTCTGTCAGATCTTACCCATTTTCTGTAACAGTTCTTTTTTTAGTTTTAATTTATTAATGATACTCGCATTTTGAACAAAAAGCCAATTCATGGAACAATATATAATCCGTGTGGAAGGACCTAGACTTGACTTTTTCTTTTTTTTAAGATTTTATGTATTAGAGAGAGAGAGCACAAGCAGGGGGAGCAGCAGGCAGAGGGAGAGGGAGAAACAGGCTGTCCGCCTGAGCCACCCAGGCGCTTCCAGACTTACTTTTTTTTAACAAATCTTTCTTTTTTACAAAAGTAATACTTAAAAAAAAAATGTAATACGTGGGGTGGCAGGCTGGTTCAGTTGATGGAGCACGTGACTTCCTCTCAGGGTTGTGAGTTCAAGCCCCACGTTGGGTGTGGAGCCTACTAAAAAACACACACACATACACAACACATAATACAAGATATATATGTATATATAAGATTCTTAAAAACATATTCATGGTATAAATAAAAGTATCTATGAAGGTGGGAAGTGTTACATATTAATGGTTAATGGTTTCTATTACCTCTTCTTCCAGGTTGCCCCTCTTAAGATACCCAGCATTAAAGGCTTGGTATCTTGGTATGTGTCTTTCCACACCTTTCTCCTTGCCCTGTGCATAGACCGTATGGACTGTTAAGTGCTGCTCCTTGCCCCAACAAAATTGGGAGCATACCTTTCATCAACAGTTCTCAAAATGTTGTCCAGGACCCTTGGGGGTTCCCTAAGACCCTTTCAGGAAGTCTGCAAGTGTAACTATTTTTATTATATACTGAGATGTTAATTGCCTTTTTTGCTGGGTTGACATTTGCTGTGAGGGTGCTAGCACAGAGGCAGGTAAAACTGCTGGCCCCTCAGCACTAATCGAGGTGGTTGTATCAATGATATCAACTCCCGCTCACGTGCTCCTCACTGCCACATGCAGTAAATAATGCCAGTTTCACTTAAGAATATCTTGGATTATACATTAAGATTTATGAATTTTATTAAACCCTGGCCCTTGAATACACATCTTTTTACTTTTTTCCAGCTTTATTGAAATATAATCGACATTGTGTAGGTTTAAGGCGTGCAATGTGATGACTTGATACATGTATGTATTGTGAAATGTTTACCACAGTAAGGTTAGTGAACACATCTGTCACATAGTGACTATTGTGTTGTTCAAGTCTCCTCTCGTAGCAACTTCAAGTATACGATACAGTTCTATTACCGATGGTTACCATGCTGTACGTCAGATTCCCCAGAACGTACTCATTTTATAACTGAAAGTTACTCATCTTTTTAATGTTCTCTGTGGACTAAGTGGGAAGTGAGGGTGAAACACTCGGCTGCAGACTGAAGTAAGGCGGGATCTTAAGGAAAAGCACTGGCACAGTTGTCCACATGTGCAAGCGAAACAGGCTTTCTTTTCACAGAACACCATTTTTACGTCAAAGAACTGCTGACAAACTCGTAATTGAGAACTGGGTATCTGATAGGCATTTTCCTGAAAATGAAGGAAGTGAGCCTGTCATTTCAAGGAAAACAACAGACAGTATTTGTTGCCATTGGTAAAATTCAAGACTTTAAGTAAAAATTAGAAATCTGGAAAACTTGAATTTGCCACTATGGGCTTGACAGCTTCCCAGTAAAGACTTTTCTGATGAGATTAATGACTTTTTTTTAAGGTTTATTTATTTTAGAGAGAGCACGAGCAGGAGGGGTAGAGGGAGAGAGAATCTCAAACAGACTACGAGCTGAGCTTTGAGCCTGACGCAGAGGCTTGATCTCTTTACCCCCAGATGACCACCTGAGCCGAAACCAAGAGTCAGATGCTTAACTGACTGTGCCACCCAGGTACCCTGTGTGTGTGTTTTTTTAAATTAATGTATTTTGGGGGGGGGGGGCGCCAAGGGAGAGAATCTCAAGCAGACTCCCTGCTGAGCGTGGAGCTTGATGCATGGCTCCAAACCACGACCATGAGATCATGACCTGAGCCCAAACCACGAGTTGGACACTTAACCGACTGAGCCACCCAAGTGCCCCTGGGTTTTTTAAATACTGCATAGTAAAATAAATAATATTACAGAATAGGAGCATAAGGGGGATCCTGAAAGAAAAACGCTTTGAGGATGACTGCTGTACACGCTGTCCTGCAACTTGCTTTTTCACTTACTCTGTCCTGAGCGCCATCCAAGCCGGAGTCAGTGCATTTATAGCTGACATTCTCTTCCATAACCGCGTGGTGTTCCATCGTGTGGTGGTCCACATGCGTTCAGGTACTCGTCTGTTGATGGCCATCCAAGTTGCTTTCGGGTCTTCCTATTTTAAGTAAGGCAGCAACAAGCATCCTTTACATATACCCTTGTGTCCTGGTGCTTCTATATTTGTAGTATGGATCCTTCAAAGTTGACCTGTTTGTCATGACTCATCTTAATAAAACTTCCCCTCCCTACATCTCCGGTCATTTCTCCTTCCTGCCGTTCTTGTTTTTGCCCCTTTTTGGCCTCTTATTCGTTTATTGCCTTTTGATGCCTCCATGGTATTGTCTTGTGTTTTTCCTTTTTTAAACTCTTCCCCTTTGCCTGTCCCATCTTGCCAGCTAGATTAAAAATAGAAAATAGTGTAAAAATAGAAACTCTTGGGGCGCCTGGGTGGCTCAGTTGGTTAAGTGTCCGACTCTTGGTTTCGGCTCAGTCATGATCTCAGGGTCCTGAGACTGAGGGCTCTGCGCTCAGCAGGGAGTCTGCTTGAAGATTCTCTCCCTCTGTCCTTCCCCCGCCCCCCCCATGCACTCCCTCTCTCTCTCAAATAAATAAATAAAATCCTTAAAAAAAAAAAAAAAGAACCCCCTGAGGGCAGGGATGGTGTATGATAACAGTGTTTGGTCACCCAGTGAGTAATGACAAGGGGGATTGAAGGTTGATGAGCCAGAAGGATGCCTTCATGGTTGCATTTAGTGGCTGGATGGGTGTCGAGGAAAGTGCATTCACGCATTCTTTCAAATTAAGAACTATTTGAAAATAGGAAGAGTAACTGTCTAACTTAATTCTGTCATTGCAGGCAAATATATCGCCTCAACACAACGACCTGACGGGACCTGGCGCAAGCAACGGAGGGTGAAAGAAGGCTATGTGCCCCAGGAGGAGGTCCCAGTGTGCGTGGTTAGGCGTGAGGAGGGGGTACTTAATGGGGTCCCTACAGAAAAGAAGACTCTCCTGATCCCAAGATCCCAGGAAATGGAAGGAGGGAGCAACTATCTGAGAAAGAAAAGGAGAGGGAGGTTACAAGTGCCTAGTCCTGTTCCTTTGGCTTCTGTTCTTCAGAACCTCCAAATAGCATTCAGAGATAGGGAACTCTGAGACCTAGAGACCTTCCCACAGCCTGCAGAACAGGGGAAAATTGGAGAGGGACCACAGGAGAGGAAGGAAGCAAGGAAGTGAAGGGCGAAGTGATTTGGAAGGTTAAGAAAAGGGCTCCAAAAGTCAGTGATTCTTTGAAACTGTTGACCTCTCTCCCCTTCAGGTATGAGAACAAGTATGTGAAGTTTTTCAAGAGTAAACCAGAACTGCCCCCAGGTCTGAGCCCCGAGGCCACTGCTCCTGTCACCACATCTAGGCCTGAAGGGGGCGAGCCAGGCCTCTCCAAGACAGCCAAACGCAACCTGAAGCGGAAGGAGAAGCGGCGGCAGCAGCAGGAGAAGGGGGAGGCAGAGGCCTTGAGCCGGACTCTCGATAAGGTGTCTTTGGGAGAGACTGCCCAACTCCCCAGTGCTCCGCAGGGCTCCCGGGCAGCCTCTACCGCAGCCTCTGAGCAGCCTGACTCAGCTGTCACCACTGAGAAGGCCAAGAAGATAAAGAACCTAAGGAAGAAGCTTCGGCAGGTGGAAGAGCTGCAGCAGCGGATCCAGGCTGGGGAAATCAGCCAGCCCAGCAGAGAGCAGCTGGAGAAGCTAGCCAGGAGGAGGGTGCTAGAGGAGGAGCTCGAGGACTTGGAGCTGGGCCTGTGAGGCCTTTGGGGAGTAGGGAATGGACTGCAGAACAAACCATGGGGCTCTCTGGGGTCCTGGGGAAGGTGGGCAGCGGCAGTCAGGAGGGGGTACCCCTCATCCTGGCTCACTTCCACCTCTCATGGCCCAACTCCGTCCTCCAGAGCCTAGCCTCGCCGTCATTCCTTCCCTCTTCTTCCCAACTCCTATTTTTTGGACTTTTCTCCCTCCCATTCC
The DNA here is from genome assembly GCF_017311325.1 of Ursus maritimus. NCBI lineage: Eukaryota > Metazoa > Chordata > Mammalia > Carnivora > Ursidae > Ursus > Ursus maritimus. Next base: position 319,654 of record NW_024424564.1, on the reverse strand, counting down.
CAGTGTTGAAAATCTCAGTGACTACCCCAGGTACCTTTGCTGCTGATTTGGGTGTCTTGTTTAAAAGAAAATTGGGTGGGTGGGAATCTCTTGGAGAACTGAGGTCGAGGGTAGGGGGAGTACACCCAAGTCTTGGAGTCTTGGTTCCTGTTCACAGTGTTTATGGGTTATTTCTCCCTCCATCCCTCACCTTTTTTTTTTTTTTTTTTAAGAACAGAATAAACTCAAGTAGACAACATGTCTGGCTTTGTCCCTCTCTTTTCAGCTTCTAGTAGTGTTTTATCTCCTTCAGTTTGGTATAGGAAGACAAGTGTTGGGAGTAATGTTCCTTTTAATTTTTAAATTTTTTTTTAAAAGATTTTATTTATTTATGTGACAGAGAGACAGCCAGCGAGAGAGGGAACACAGCAGGGGAGCGGGAGAGGAAGAAGCAGGCTCCTAGCAGAGAAGCCCGATGTGGGACTCGATCCCGGAACGTCGGGATCACGCCCTGAGCCTAACGACTGCACTACCCAGGCGCCCCTAATTTTTAAATTTTTAAAAAAAGATTGTATTTATTTATTTGAAAGAGAGGCACAGAGAGCACACGCATGATCAGGGAGAGGAGTAGAGGGAGAGGGAGAAGCTGACTCCCCGCTGAGCAGGGAGCTCCTGGGGCTCGATCCCCGGACTCCAGGATCATGATCTGAACCGAAGGCAGACGCCTAACCAACTGAGCCACCCAAGCACCCCTATTTCTTTTAATTTTTAAAAATTGTGGGGGGTGCTTGGGTGGTTCAGTTGGTTAGGCGTCTGCTTTCCGCTCAGGTTCATGACCCCAGGGTCCTGGGATCGAGCCCCGCATCTGGCTCCCTGCCCAGGGGGGAGCCTGCTTCTCTCTCTGCAGCTCCCCCTGATTGTGCTCACTCTCTCTCTGTCAAATAAATAAATTGAATCTTTAAAAAAAAATTGTTAGTGTATGACTAAATTAGCAACACTGATTTCTATACGTTTGCTCAGACTTCAGTGAATAGTAATTAGGTTATAATAAAATGAAATTCAGAACAAATTTAATTTCACATGTTTATTTACATGTCCATTATTCTCATGCTGCATAGCAAGGGGGCCTTTGTACCTCCCTTACTGTTTCTTTCGGAAGCTCTTTTGAAATTTTACCTTCTCAGATGCCACCCCAAGATGGCATTGTGGGACAAACTAAGACAAGAAGAGGCATTTACAGCCAAAAAGAGCTGTCACTTAATTTTTGCATATGTGATTCACTCGACCCCCAGCTTATCACAGTCTTCCTTTCTATGCAGCTGCTAATGTAGAGACCAACGGAGGGAAGTCCACTGTAATGAACTGTCTCAGTTGTTCCAAGTTCTTAGCCTGACTCATAAGGTCCCACACAATCTGGCCTCATTTTTTGCCATTCCTCAGCTCTGGCCAAACTATGCTCCAACTATATGACTACTTTCTATTCATTGAATGAGCCATATTCTTTCTGACCCTCAGTTATTTGCCCTTACGGGTCCCTCTGCCTACAATACTCTTCCTGACCCCTTCTGCCTAGTCAACTCTTTCTTAGTCTTTGGATCTCAATGTCATCCTCTCTAGGAAGACTTTGATTACACTCAAATATTAATTTAGGTGCCTTTCTAAACTTGCTTCCTTACTTAGGTTTGTAATGGCATTTATTACATTGTGTTGTTACGCCTGTTTGCTTGTTAGCCCTCTTCCTCCTCATTAGATCATGGCACTCCCTGAGCCCTGGGACTGTTTATCCTCATTGCATCCCAGTACCCCAAATAGTAAATTCTCAAATAACTGACTGAATGAATAAGGCCACAAGCCACGTGCAGAAACAGAAGACGAGGGATAATTCGTGCCTCGAACAGCTGAGCTCAGTTAATGAGGACTTGCCTGGGCACCTCAGTGTGAGACTGAAAGCCCGAGCGCCCTTGTGCAGGACCCTGCACAGCTGTAAAAGTTTTATAAACAGGACTTAATTGGCTTATATGTAGATGCTGGGTGTTTTGTAAGTTCAGCTGTTTTAGGGGAATCTGTACCTTAAAAACTATTATCAAGGAGAGATTAATTGCTTTGCAAAAGGATCTGCCATGGTAAACCTTTAAATTTCCTGGATCTTAAGTAGTTTGATTAAAGTTTATTTTGATATCTGTTGGGCCCTGTTAGTCATTGTGCCAGTCTGGGGGGATGCAATTATGAATACATTGTAGAGCCTTCATTTAAGGAAGCTATTAAGTCGCAGTACCAGGCAGATTTAATTAAGTGCTAGACAGCACTATTTTGAGGGAGAACTAAGAGAGAAACTATTTCTTCTAATTGGGGGAATGGAAAGACTTAATGGTGGTGTTGGATTCTGAAGATTATGACTCAAATCTCAAGAAAGGCAGGTAGGGGAGAGTAAGTATGGCAGCACAAAAGGAATATGGTGAATTTGCTTTCAATTCTGTAGGGCCACTTTTCCTTACCAAAAAAATAAGTGTTGATATAGGATGAAAATTTGCACATGAACTAGTGTTTTTCAAAATGGGGTCATGAAATCAACTTAGAAAGTGGTGACTACTAGTTGTTTTGTTTCTCAAGATTTTTTTAAAGGATTTATTTATTTATTTTAGGGGCGCCTGTGTGACTCAATCAGTTAAGTGTCCGAGTCTTGGTTTCAGCTCAGGTCATGATCTCAGGGTCATGAAATTGACCACCGCCTTGGGCTCCGTGCTCAGCATGGAGTCAGCTTGAGATTCTCTCCCTCTGCTCCTCCCCCACTCACACGAGCTCTCTGCCTCTCAAAATAAATACATAAAGTCTTTTTAAAAAGAGATTTATTTATTTGAGAGAGAGGGAGAGAGAATCTCAAGCAGACTCAGCTGAGTACAGAGACAAGTGGGGCTCAGTCTCACGACCCTGAGATCGCAACCTGAGCTGAAACCAAGAGCTGGACACAACCGACTGCACCATCCAGGTGCTCCAAGATTTAATTTTTTTTAAGATTTTATTTATTTATTTGACAGAGATAGAGACAGCCAGCGAGAGAGGGAACACAAGCAGGGGGAGTGGGAGAGGAAGAAGCAGGCTCATAGCAGAGGAGCCCGATGTGGGACTCGATCCCAGAACTCCCAGAACGCCGGGATCACGCCCTGAGCTGAAGGCAGTCGCATAACCGCTGCGCCACCCAGGCGCCCCTCCAAGATTTAATTTTTAAGTAATCCCTACACCCAAGTGGGGCTCGAACTTCACAACCCTGAGATCAAGAGTCACATGCTCTACAGACTGAGCCAGCCAGGCGCGCCTCTAGTGGTATTTCCAAATGGAGTAGGATAGGAAATAGCAGAGACTAATGCTTAATAAGGGTAAATATGTCTTGGGATAATTTTGTTTCGGTGTGTATGTATATCACTATATGTATCAGTGTTGAGTGAGAGTATAAAATGTATTTCTTACCTTGGTTTGCAGGAAAATAAATCTGAACGCCACTGATGAAAATCAATAGTAAGGGGCTCGGGCATCACACACCCTCTCTCTGGTCTCTCTATTTGGGATGGGTGCGGTGAAGCATACTAGTTTAATTATTTTCCCAATGGCCTCTTGTAGCTAATGGCAAAGTAAATTAGCTCCTTTCTTTCTTTTTACTCTTGAGGCTATCTTACTATTCAGTTGGCGATTCTTTCCCCCTTGCAGATGATTCCTCCTAATGTGTAAATAGCAAAGATTCTAGGGATCTGGAAGTTAGTTATTTTGGAGCTGGCCATTTACCCTCATGGGCTCAGAGCCCATGTGTTAGTTCCTTATTGTCCACTAGGTGGTACTGTGAGGGGCCGGTAATCGCAAGTTTTCCTCTCTCTCGACTCCAGCTTGTTTTGAAACCAGCAGATAGGTATACTTAGGCAGAAAATCTTTTCTCTTCAGGCTCCCGGGCATTCCAGCACAGGGTGTCTAGATGTCCCTCCCCTCCCCAATTATAACCTGGTCCTACAAATTGAGGAGGGTAGAGAATCTGGGATCGAGAAGGTACAATTTTTTTGGTCAGTATTGCCATCTCTCAAAAGAGATCAGAAATGCTTTACATTCCCCCATGGAAATCAAAGAAGATGTGGAACTGCAGTGGAAAGAATGGAGGTTATACCCCCAAAACAATAACTGGCTTCATGGGGGTAATGGAATTGGCTGGGAGGAGGGGAGGAAGAAGATGTTAAAGGATCTTTTCCTTGGGGGGTGCTTGGGTGGCTCGGTTGGTTAAGCAGAGTTGAGCGTCTGTCTTCCGCTCAGGTCATGATCCCGGGGTCCTGGGATGGAGCCCACATTGAGCTCCCTGCTCCTGGTGGAGCCTGCGTCTCCCTCTCCCTCTGCCTACCGCTCCCCCTGCTTGTTCTCGCTCTCTGTCAAATAAATAAAATCTTTGGGGAAAAAAAAAGAACAAGTTATAAAGATTTTGTTTCTGGGGTGCCTGGCTGGCTCAGTTGGAAGAGCATGAGACTTTTTTTTTTTCAGAGATTTTATTTATTTAGGGGCGCCTGGGTGGCTCAGTTGGTTAAGCATCTGCCTTCAACTAAGGTCAGGATCCCAGGGTCCTGGGATTGAGCCCCACATCGGGCTCCTTGCTCAGTGGGGAACCTGCTTCTCCCTCTCTCTGCAGCTCCCCCTGCTTGTGCTCTCTCTCTCTGTCAAATAAATAAGTAAAATCTTTAAAAAAAAACAACAAAAATTTTTTTAAAAAAGGATCCCTTCCTTGGGAAAGCAACAAGTCATAGAATTTGATTGTATTCAGTAAACATTTTTCAAGAGTTTTATAGGCCAGGAGAACACAAAGTTGAATAAATTTTGGTACCTACTTTCTCAAAGCTCAAGAAAAACGAAAGGACAACACTCAACGATAACACAGTGTGATAAATAGGGGCATACACAGGGCACTGTGGAAGCAGAGAAGGGACCCCTACGTCAGTTGTGGTGGGGGGGGCAGGGAGATGGTCATCAGGGACGGTTTCCCAGAGGAGATGGCACCTAGGCTTTCCTCCTGCAAAGATGGATGGGAGCCCTCCAAATCCACAAGGTTCTGCTGTACTCAGGCCCCCCGGTGACTTCATTCACTCCTGTGATTTCAACAACTACCGCTGTGCTAATAACTCTCAATGTTTCCCTGCCCAGTCATCTCCAAAACCTGCCCATCCGGGGTCTCCTATTTGTATGTCGTTGTTTAAATTCAACTTGTCTAAAACCAAGCACTGAAATAGACCCAAGACTATTGATTTTTATAGTAATCATGTGATTTTTATCCTTAGTCATTATCGGGGTGGGTATCGCTTCCTGTATGAATTACTGTAAAAGCACACGAGCTGGTCTCCAACTTAGATCTCTCTCCACCGCCCATTCCCCAGTCTGTCCTACACACTTAGATCTTCAACAAGATTTCTCTTCCTTAAGTCCAACGTTCATGGTATCATTTCATCGGACAACAACTGTTAGAGGTTCCCTTTGGTCTACCCAATGGAGACCAAGTTCCTTTACCCAATAGTCAAGGCAGTTGCTATGGTCTAAATATTTGTGCTGCCTGCACCCCTCCATTCATGTTGAAATTCTAACCCCCAAACGTGATAGTATTAATAAGTGGGGACTTTGAGAGGTGATTAGGATTTGAGAGTGGAGCCTTCTGAATGGGATTGGTGCTCTTATAAAAGAGACCCCACAGGGCTCCCTAGACCCTTCCACCATGTGAGGTTACAGGAAGTCTGTGACCTGCAGGAGGGCCCTCACCTGACCATGCTGGCGACCTGATCTCGGACTTTCAGCCTCCAGAATTGTGAGCAGTAAATTTCTCTTGTTTATAAGCTACCCAGTCTGTAGTATTTTGTTATAGAGCCTGCGTGGTTTAAGACAGCACACCCTGTTCTGGTCCTGAATGACTCTTTCTATCTTTATATTCTATGATTTCCTTAAATGCCTTTTACAGCCAAACTCATCTACTCAATGTTTATTTCCTGAATATAGCTTATGCTTTTCTACCTCGGTGTCTAAGTTTGCTCTCATGATGCTATCTATGTTTGGATAACATTAAAGGCAGAAAATATACATGATGACTTACGTTTTAATATATAAAGAGCTCTTGCAAATCAATAAGAAAAGACAACCACTCTAATAGAAAAAATGGCAAAGTACATAAACAGACAATTCCAATCGATATGGTTGGATTTAAATGTACCACCATACTACTGTATGTTTTTTATTTGTCCTATCTATTTTTGTTCCTATTTTCCTGCTGATCTTGGATTGAGTATTTTTAGTAGTTCATTTTATCTTCTCTTATTAACTATATATATATATTTCAGTAGTTGCACTAAGGCTTACTATATGCATCTTTAATTTACCACAGATTACCTTCAAATAATATTATATGATTTCATGTGTAATGTAAAAACTGTATAGTGGTATACTTCCATTTTCCCTTTGCACATCCTTTCTGCTATCGTTGTCATACATTTACTTCTACATATATCCCACTGTGTATTATTACTATTTTTGTCTGAAAGAATCTATTATTTATTTATTTATTTTAAAGATTTTATTTATTTATTCAACAGAGATAGAGACAGCCAGCGAGAGAGGGAACACAAGCAGGGGTAGTGGGAGAGGAAGAGCAGGCTCCTGGCAGAGGAGCCTGATGTGGGGCTCGATCCCATAACGCCGGGATCACGCGCTGAGCCTCAGGCAGACGCCTAACCGCTGTACCACCCAGGCGCCCCTACTTATTTATTTTAAGTAATCTCTACACCCAACGCAGGGCTCAAACTCACAACCCCAAGATCAAGAGTCACATGCTCTACTGATTGAGCCAGCCCAGTACCCCAAAGAGTCAATTATCTTTTAAACAACTTTTTAAAAATGTCTTTTGTAGTTACCTACATATTTACTATTTCCATTCTCTTAATTTGTGTTGAGCTCAGTTTCCATTTGGTATCATCTTTCTTCCATCTGAAGAAACTCCTTTGACATTTCTGGTAATGTAAGTGATAAATTTTTTCAGCTTTTGTTTGTCCTTAAAAATTTCTATTTTTGTCTTCATTTTTACATCCACCGGAAATACTATTGTAGGTTGACACTTTTTCATTTAGCACTTTAAAGGTGTCATTTCATTGTCTTCTGTCTTGAATGTTTCTGATGATAAGTTCATGCTTATACTTGTCTTTGCGTCAATATTTATATCTTTTTCTCTGTCTTCTTTTCAGATTTCCTTCTTATCACTGGTGTTCAGCAATTTGATTATGCTGTATCTAGGTATAATTTTTTTGTGTTTATTCTGGTTTATCAAATTATTTGGATCTGGGTGTTGATATTTTTTCACTAAATCTTGTGAAATTTTTGCCATAATTTCTGCAAATATTCTTTTCTGCTCCCTTTGTCTTCCAGTGCTCCGAATTACATGTGTGGTAAAATGCTTGATATCATCCAACAGATCACTGAGGCTCTGCTTATTTCCCCTCCAGTTTTCTTTTCTCTCTGTGCTTCAGTTAACATAGTTCTTATTTCTATGTCTTCAAGTTCACTGATCTTTCCAATTTCATCATCTAATTTTCCGTTAAGGCCATACAACAGTATTTTTCATTTCTCTTGTCTAGTCTTTTTATATCTTTCCTCATTGGATTTATGGTTTTCTTTAAATATTTGAACTTATAACAGATGTTTTGAAATCTTTACCTATTAATTGCATGATTTCTGTCATTTCTGGGTCTGCTTTTACTGTCTAGTTTTTCTCCTGGCTATAGATCACATTAAAAAAATTTTTTTTTTTTTGCTTATTTATCTGTTTATTTATTTGGTGGTTGAGAGGAACATGTTTATTAGATGCTGGACATTGTAAATGTTACGTTGTGGAATTTCTGGATTTTATTGTCTTTCTTGAAGATAAGTATTGGGCTTTATTCTGACAGGCAGCTAATTTACTTGCAGATCGACTTGATACTTTTGAGGCAGGTTTTTAAACTTTGTTAGGGCAGGTCTAGAGTAGCTTTACTCTTGGGTTAGTAGGAGTCCATTCCTAAGGCATAGCTTTTTGGAGGTAGCTAATGAATGCTCTGACTATTTGACACAGTCTCTCCAGTCTGACTCGTTAGAACTCTAATTTCTTCTATGCCTGTGTAAGCTCCAGTAATCATTCACTTTATTATAATTCTCCTACAGTTGTTCTTTACCTGGTAGTTGATTTTTGGCCATTTTCAAGGAGTCTCCCTTCTCATGCCATGCACGTGCAGCCTCCTGTTCAGCCAAAGACTCACAAGACCACTATGCAGATTTGTGGAGCTCTTTCTTTGCATAGCTCCCTTCTCTCTAGTACTCTCTCACAGAATCCAGCAAAACCACTGTGCTCTGCTTGGATTTCCCATCCCTGTGCTATAGAGTCTGAAGAGAATCTATGGGCAGATAGTTGGGATAATTGGAAGGTGCACATACTTTGTTTTTTCCTTTTCTGTTAGGGGTCACAATCTTATGCTGCCTTTGCCCAATGTCTTATTTTTTTTTTAAAGATTTTATTTATTTATTCATTCAACAGAGATAGAGACAGCCAGCAAGAGAGGGAACACAAGCAGGGGGAGTGGGAGAGGAAGAAGCAGGCTCATAGCAGAAGAGCCTGATGTGGGGCTCGATCCCACAACGCTAGGATCATGCCCTGAGCCAAAGGCAGACGCCCAACCACTGTGCCACCCAGGCGCCCCTGCCCAATGTCTTAAACCAGTAATTTCGTATATTTTGTGCGGTTTTCTAGGGGTGCGTGTGTGTGTGTGTGTGTGTGTGTATTGTGAGGGCTAGTCTGATGCCAGTTACTTTGTCATAGTCAGAAATAAGAAGACAATTCAATTTTCACTTGATATAGAATTCTAGGTTGACATTTTTTTCTTAGTACTTCAAAGATGTCATTCCATTGTCTTCTGACTTGTATTGTTATCTTTGTGTTCTTATATGTGATGTTTCTTTATCAGAAATGAAAAATAAAACAACCAGATACACTTTACTCTTATTAAGAAAAAAAAGAGCTCAGTGTGGTAAGTTTCAGGGAAATGGGTACATTCATACTTCTGGTGGTATAAATTGTCAAAGTGTTCTTGTGGGGACAATCTGACCTAAGATACTAATGACCTAAAATATTTTTCTAGGCACATAGGAGAATAAATATATATAGAAGAACTTTGTAATTAAAAAGAAATAAGAGTCCGTTCCCACGTGCATCTGCAGTTCAAAATGTCACACCCATCCCCCTCAACTAAGCCCTCCAACCCCAATAACCCCCAAGTCTTCTTTGATGTGAATATTGGAGGGAAGCAAGTTGGTTGAACTGTCTTAGAATTGTTTGCAGGTATTGTATCCAAAACTGCAGAAAATTTTTGTGCCTTGTGTACAAGAGAAAAAGGCATTGGATTCACCACTGGGAAACCTCCCCATTTTGATGGATGCCCTTTCCATTGAATTATTAAGAAATTTAGGGGTGCCTGGGTGGCTCAGTTGGTTAAGTGGCTGTCTCCAGCTCAGGTCGTGATCCCAGGATCCTGGGATTGAGCCCCACGTTGGGCTCTCTGTCTGCTTCTCCCTCTCCTTCTGCCTGCTGCTCTGCCTGCTTGTACTCTCTCTCTGTTGAATAAATAAATAAAATCTTTTAAAAAAAAGAAAAAAGAATTTATGATTCAGGGTGTAGACTTCTTATATCAAAATGGGACAGAGAGAGAAAGTGTTTATGGTGAAAGTTTTGAGGATGAAAATTTCTTTTTTTTTAATTATTTATTTATTTATTTGTGTGTGAGAGAGAGAGAGACAGACAGAGAGCATGAGAGGAGAGAGAGAAGCAGACTCCCCACTGAGCAGGGTGCCCAATGCAGGGCTGGATCCCAGGACCCTGAGATCATGACCTGAGCCAAAGCCCGATACCCAACTGATTGAGCCACCCAGGCACCCCCAAACTTTCCTTTTTTTCTTTTAAAAAATATTTATGTATTTATTTTAGAGACAGCACTAGCATGAGTGGGGGGAGGTGTGGGGGAGAGGGAGAAGGAGAGAGTCTCAAGCAGACTCCCACTAGATGTGGAGCCGGAGGTGGGGCTTGATTCTCCAACCCTGAGATCATGACCTGAACTGAGATCCAGTCAGAGGTTTAAGCGACTGAGCCACCCTGGTGCCCTGAAGATGAAAATTTCTATTATAAGCACGGTCAGGGAGGTTTAATGAGCATGGCAAATGCAGGCTGCAATACAAATGGTTCTCAGTAGTTTCGACTCTTCATTTGGATGCGAGACAGGTGGTATTTAGCCAAGTAATTAAAGGAATGGGTGGGGCAAGGATACTGGAAAATGTAGAAGTGAAAGGTGAAAAACCTGCCAAATTGTGCATTATTGCAGAATGAGGAGAATTGAAGAAAGGGGATGATTGGAGCCTATTCCCAGAAGACGTTCTGGTGACCATCATCCAGATTTCCCTGAGGATGCAGACATAGCTTTAAAAGATGTAGATAAAATTTTACTGGTAACAGAAGACTTTAAAAACATCAGAAATACTTTTTTCAAATCCCAGAACTGGGAGATGGCCATTAAAAAATACAGAAAAGTTTTAAGGTATGTGGAAGTTTCAAAGACTGTTGTTGAGAAAACGGATAGATCGAAGCTTTAAACTGCATGCTGAATATTGGTGCTTGTAAACTGAAGATATCACACCGGCCGGGAGCAATTGACAGTTGTTCGGAGGCTCTTGAAATCGACCCATTGAATACCAAAGCATTGCATGTGAGCTGTCGGGGACAGCAAGGATTAAAAGAATACCATCACCCTCAGAGGCAGCCCTGTTGGGACCCCTCTCACTCTCGAGAGCTTTTTGTGTATCTTCACTTAATAAACTTCTATTGCTTTACTCCAAAACATAAAAATAAAAATAAAAAAGAAATAAAAGAATACGATCAAGCTGGTCCTGGAAGATAAAGCTATCCAGGCAGAATTGCTGAAAGTCAAACAAAAGATAAAAGCACAGAAAAATAAAGAAAAGGCAGCATATACAAAATTGTTTGCCTAATAAGGAATTCAGTTTTACTTAAATATTATACGTTGATTGTATAAAGGCAATAAGAAATTTTAAAGTTTTTTTTTTTTTTTAAGATTTTATTTATTTATTCGACAGAGAGAGAGACAGCCAGCGAGAGAGGGAACACAAGCAGGGGGAGTGGGAGAGGAAGAAGCAGGCTCCTAGCGGAGGAGCCTGATGTGGGGCTCGATCCCAGAACGCCGGGATCACGCCCTGAGCCGAAGGCGGACGCCTAACCGCTGTGCCACCCAGGCGCCCCTAAAGGTTTTTGTCTGTTATATATGATCCCTGATATGTTTCCTTTGATACTTCAGTTTCCCATATTTACAGTTTAGGAATACTGATAAGGGTTTACTCTTAAAAAAAAAAGTGTTAGATGGGAGCCTGGGTGGCTCAATCGTTAAGCCTCTGCCTTCAGCTCAGGTCATGGTCCCGGGGTCCTGGGATGGAGCCCCACATCGAGCCCCACATTCCTCTCCCACTCCCCCTGCTTGTGTTCCCTCTCTTGCTCCTTCTCTCTCTCTGTCAAATAAATAAATAAAAATCTTTTAAAAAAAGGGTTGGATACTACCATGAAATTATTTTGTTTGTTATAAAAAACAAACCAATATGGGGCACCTGTGTGTCTCAGTCGTTAAGCATCTGGCCTTTGGCTCAGGGCGTGATCCCAGAGTCCTGGGATCTAGCCCCGCATCGGGCTCCCTGCTCTGCTGGGAGCCTGCTTCTTCCTCTCCCACTCCCCCGGTTTGTGTTCCCTCTCTCACTGGCTGTCTCTCTCTCTCTGTCAAATAAATAAATAAAATCTTAAAAAAAAAAACCACAAACCAATAAACCCCACAAAAAACCAACCAACCAACAACCAAACAAGAAAACCCAAACCAAAATCATGATTACATTTATATAAAATACAAAAATAAGCAAGACTAAGTACTGTTAGAAGTTAAGATGGTGGTTACATTTGGGAGTAGTGACTGCAAGGGGACACAAAGGAAACTTTTGAGATGCTAGATATATCTATATCTATATCTATATAGATATATATAGATATAGATATAGATATATTTTTAGATTTTATTAGTTTGAGAGAGCGAGAGCCACAAGCTGGGGGAGCAGCCGGCACAGGGAGAAGCAGACTCCCTGCTGAGCAGGGAGCCTGATGCAGGACTCAATTCCAGGACCCTGGGATCGTGACTTGAGCCGAAGGCAGATGCTTAACTCACTGAGCCACCCAGGTGCCCCTGATATATATATTTTTTATCACGATTTTGTAGTTATACCATAAAAACCCCAAAACAAAGAAGGAAAAACTTGGTCACTTTTAGAGGTTTCTAGGTTATTAACTAAATATTCCTAAAAATGTATAAATAAAAAATCAAACATATATTCTAACCCCTAAAGGACTGTATTTCAGGGTTACATAATAATTAACAAGGGAAAAAAATTTTTTTTAAGTGGGCTTCACGCTGGGAGTGGAACTCATGACCCTGAGATCAAGAGTCAGATAACTGAGTGCAACACCGCCCCCCCCATCCCGGGCACACTGGGAAATTTCTTTTTTTTTTTTCCTTAAAGATTTTATTTATTTATGTGACAGAGATAGAGACAGCCAGCGAGAGAGGGAACACAGGCAGGGGGAGTGGGAGAGGAAGAAGCAGGCTCATAGCGGAGGATCCTGACGTGGGGCTCGATCCCACAACGCCGGGATCACGCCCTGAGCCAAAGGCAGACGCTTAACGACTGAGCCACCCAGGCGCCCCGGGAAATTTCTTTTTTTTTAAAGAAAAATCACAGCTAACAAGTTCAGAAGGAATTACGGAATTAGAAAATCACCAGCTTGGGAGATACAGGTTTTATAGGGCTCGAAGTTTAGGTATTTTGAAAGATCCTTTTAAGTAGAATACATACTTTTGGAACAAATTAGTTACAGCACTTTGGAAAGGATTCATGTAGGCGAGGGGCCCTGAAACTGAAAATCCATTAGCTTCGTGGTAAGTCTCCTCTGCCGAGTTCTGCCGGGCCCGACTCTTCCTACAGCCTCCAGTGATCTCTCAGGGAAATTTTTCACAAGATCAAATGTCTTAGATAATCTATTGATTGCATTTATGTATTTATTTTTCTTAGTGAGATGCTCTGGAACCTAAATTGTGCCTGTTGGTCTGGACTAGCTGCTCTCCGGACTGGCTCCATAGTTGATATCCTGGGACTTCCCTCTGTCATCATCACAGGGATGATTTTCACCTCTCTTGTGTGAATTCCTATGTCCTTGATCTCAGGTCTTCCTCTTTCTTGGCTTACTTCCTCTTTCTGGTGGAGAACAGCTTTACTGAGAAAAGGCACATAGGAGATAAATTGTTTGAGAGCTTACACTCATGAAGATGCCTTTCTTTATTCTACTCTCACACTTAGTTTATTGTTTGGGTATCAGACTCTAGATTGAAAATAATTTCCTTCAGAATTTTGAAGGCATTCTTTATTTTCTGGCTTCAGTTTGTTCTTGTTTTGTTTTGTGTGTGTGTGTTTTAGAAAATTTGCTCTATTTAAAAAGTGTATATAATATACCCCATGATATAAAATTCTAAACATAGTAGATTTTAAAAGGATCATAATGAAAAATATAGATATCTATTTTCTTTTCCTATGTATACCTTTTGTACATTTATTGTCTTTTTTTTTAAGATTTTATTTATTTATTTGACAGAGATAGAGACAGCCAGCGAGAGAGGGAACACAAGCAGGGGGAGTGGGAGGGGAAGAAGCAGGCTCATAGCGGAGGAGCCTGACATGGGGCTCGATCCCACAACGCCGGGATCACGCCCTGAGCCGAAGGCAGATGCTTAACGACTGCGCCACCCAGGTGCCCCTTGTACATTTATTGTCTTTTCTTAGGTTTGCATTTTTCTTTATTTTACAATCTGATTCATACTCACAGTAAAAACATTTTAAATATCATAGACAGGTATAAAGCAAAAAGTAGAAATTCCCTTCTCTCCATCCGCTCCTCAGATACTGGTAAATACCCTTTCACACTTTCAACCACCTGGATATATTTTTGGTTTTTGCATAAATGGTTCCACATTATACATGTTGTTCTGTAACTTATTTTTTTCCCTGAATACTGTAATGGAAATCTTTCATGAAACTACATTTACAGCTACTTCGTTCCTTTTTTTTTTTTAAAGATTTTATTTATTTGACAGAGATAGAGACAGCCAGTGAGAGAGGGAACACAAGCAGGGGGAGTGGGAGAGGAAGAAGCAGACTCATAGCAGAGGAGCCTGATGTGGGGCTCGATCCCATAACGCCGGGATCACGCCCTGAGCCGAAGGCCAACGCTTAACCGCTGTGCCACCCAGGCGCCCCTACTTCGTTCCTTTTTAAAAATGATTTTATTTGTTTATGTGAGAGAGAGAAAGCACACAGGGGCAGAGTGGGGTAGGGGAAGGGGCAGAGGAAGAAGCAGATACCCTGCTGAGCAGGGAGCCCAATACGGTGCTCCATCCCAGGACCCTGAGGTCATGACCTGAGCTGAAGGCAGCCGATCAACTTGCTGAGCCAGCCAGGTGCCCCTACTTGATTCTTTTTAATGCTTGTACTTTATTCGTTTATTTATCACTATCTGTTTAGCCAGTTCCCTCATGATGGCTATTCAAGGTATTTCCAATATTTTATTAATAAAAATAATGCTGCAACAAACATGTTAATAGCTTATTTAGACAAATGAGGTTATTATATTGACTTACAGATCCTACACTCCTTTTAAAAATCAGATTTTTAAAAAGATTTATTTATGTCTTTTAGAGAGAGAGAGAGAGAGCTCGTGTGTGAGTGGGGGAGGGGTAGAGGGAGAGAAAATCTCAAGTGGACTCCACTGAGCACGGACCCCCCCCAACCAGGGGCTCAACTGACTGAGCCACCCAGGTGCCCCTAAAAATCAGATGTTTTTAATGAAAGTTGAAGTATTGAAAATCACTAATGCAATAATGTGGGTAATGTGTGAATTCGAAGGGAAAGAATCAGGGTTTTAGCAATCCTATTTTTATTAAGTAATATTCATGTCAACAAACCGGAAAGCCATGTAAAACTGAGTCTTTGTAAAGACTAGGACTGAGCTGGTGAGCCTTCTCCAGACTAAGGCTGCCTCCTCAAGGGCATTTCTCTCAAGGGCTCCACTCAATTTCCTAGACACGTCCTTTCTGTTCCACGCTCAGAAGCTGCCTGGTTATCTCAGTTCACTTTTAACTATCAGACCCGTTTGGCAGCAGGTGAAGTACATTTTTAAGATCTAAGATGCTTCTAACAAAATTTTCTGGCTTCGATGTTGCGTTGAGAAAACAGATGCCATTTGATTCCCAATCCGCTGTCCATGACCTGTGTTTTCTCTTTGAAATCTTCAGGATCCTCTCTTTTTTTTTTTTTTTTTTTAAGATTTTATTTATTTATTTGACAGAGATAGAGACAGCTAGCGAGAGAGGGAACACAAGCAGGGGGAGTGGGAGAGGAAGAAGCAGGCTCATAGCAGAGGAGCCTGATGTGGGGCTCGATCCCAGAACGCCGGGATCACGCCCTGAGCCGAAGGCAGGCGCTTAACCGCTGTGCCACCCAGGCGCCCCCAGGATCCTCTCTTTAAGGTGATGATGTGATTGGTGTATTTTTGTATTATTTGCTTGATAATTTCTTCCTTCCTATATCTCTGTTCTCCTTTCTAATATTGAATCTCTCTTGGACTGATACTTGAGTTTTTATGGCTTTTCACTCCTTTTTTTTTAAGATTTTATTTTTTTTTAAGGTAATCTCTACACTCAACATGGGGCTCGAACCCACAACCTCAAGACCAAGAACCACACACGTGCCTCCGTGCCTTTTCATCCTATTGCCAGTCTTTTTGTTCTTTCTTGGAGATTTCATGCACTTTAATTTCCAACTTTTCTAAGAGAATGTTTTTATTTTGGCTATCATATTTTTAATTTCCATGGCTTCTTTCTTCTCTTTCTTTTTTTTTTAAGATTATTTATTTATTTATTCGACAGAGAGAGACAGCCAGTGAGAGAGGGAACACAAGCAGGGGGAGTGGGAGAGGAAGAAGCAGGCTCCCAGTGGAGGAGCCCGACGTGGAGCTCGATCCCAGGACTCTGGGATCACGCCCTGAGCTGAAGGCAGACGCTTAACGACTGAGCCACCCAGCTGCCCCCCCCATCTTCTTTTATTTCTTAATAGTATCCTGGGGGCACTTGGATGGCTCAATCAGCTGGGCTTTCGACTTGATTTTGACTCAGGTCACGATCTTCAGGTTGTGAGATGGAGCATGCTTTGGGGGGGGGGGTCCGCGCTCAGCAGGGAGTCTGCTTCTCTCCCCCTCCCTCTCCCTCTGCCCCTCTCCCGGCTTGCACGTGTATGCACATGCCCTCTCTCTCTGTCAAATAAATAATTCTTCTAAAAAAAATAGTATCCTATACTTGTTTCATGGTATTATTTTTTATCATTCTGAAGGTATGGAATATATATATATATATGTATATATATATATGTATATATATATATATATATATGTTTTCCTGTTGTTTAGTCTCTTTTTCCAAGCCCCGCCTCTCCCTTTTTGTTTGTGTTTTGGTCTCAGTTTTCCATATTGGAAACTTTTCTCAGATTATCTTGTGAATTGTGAACTGTGACTCTTCCATTTATCTGTGAGAGTGTGGAACTAAAAAACGCCCAAAAAACAATTAGAAGCTCTCTGTGTTCCAGAGGCATGTTGACAGATGAATGTCTTTTCTTTTTTTTAAGATTTCATTTATTTATTTGACAGATAGAGAGACAGCCTGATACGGGTCTCGATCCCAGGACCCTGGGATCATGACCTGACCTGAAGGCAGACGCTTAACAACTGAGCCTCCCAGCGTCCCAATAGATGAGTTTCACTGTGGGGTGAGCAGGCAGTGAGTTGGCTTTTTGTTGAGGGGAACCCAGCTATCAGTAGCTGTAAGTTTCTCTGGAGCTATTCAGTCTCTCCAGAGAGCTCTCCAGTTTTCTGTGCGGTGGGTAAAGCTGTGGCTGCTAGCGTGCCAGCAGCTGGGAAGGAAAAGGGGTCTCATTCTTCAGCGTAGCAACTGTGATAGGCACAAAAAAATGCACCTCACAAGACACATTCACTTTCTAGTCCCCAGAACCTGTGAATATTACATAGCAAGAGAGTGACTATTTCCTTGTATGGAAAGAGGTGATGAAATTAATGATCTGAAGAAGAGTTTATCCTGGGTTACCTGGGTGGAAGCTAAATGTAATTACACATATCGTTACGGGAGAGAGGCAGGGGAAGATTAGACGGAGGTCTGCATGGAGGAGATGGCCATGTGAAGCTGGAGGCCGAAACTGGAGTGATGTGGCCATCAGCCAAGGAACATCTAGACCCACCGGAGGCTGGGAGAGGCAAGGGACAGATTCTTCCCTAGAGACTTTGGCGGGTATGTGACTGCTGACACTTTGCTTTTCAACTTTTGTTCTCCAGGCTATGAGAGAATAAATCTCTGTTGTTTTAATGCCACCAAATTTATGGTAATTTGAGAGTGCAGCCACGGGAAATGAATACAGTGACCTTCACTTAAACTCCTGTTTACAGTCTGATTTCATGTCCTGCCCTCCTCTGGGTCCTCTGGCTCAATTTCTTTTTTTTTCTTTCTTTCTTTCTTTCTTTCTTTCTTTCTTTCTTTCTTTCTTTCTTTCTCTCTTCCTTCCTCCCTTCCTTCCTTCCTTCCTTCCTTCCTTCCTTCCTTCCTTCCTCTTGAAGATTTTGTCTATGTATTTGACAGACAGAGAGAGAGAGAGAGAGCACAAGCAGGGGAAGCAGCATGCAGAGGGAGAAGCAGCTCCCTGCTGAGCAGGGAGCCTGACAACAGGGCTGAATCCCAGGACCCAGGAATCATGACCCGAGCCAAAGGCAGCCGCCCAATGACTGAGCCATCCAGGCGCCCTGGCTCAATTTCTCTGGAGAAGGAACTTTTTATTTCCTCCTGGGAAGTTCCCTGACGAAGTTACCTGGCTGGGGAAACCTGGGAACGGGGATCTTATATCAAATATATAAACTGTCCTTTTCCACTGCCATGTGAGGGACTGGCGCCTCCAAGTTCTGAGGCTTCTGGAATGAAGGGTGGGGTGGGGTTGTAAATTGGCTTGCTGCTGCTGCTTCTTTTTTTTTTTTTTTTAAGATTTTATTTATTTATTTGACAGAGAGAGAGACAGCCAGCGAGAGAGGGAACACAAGCAGGGGGAGTGGGAGAGGAAGAAGCAGGCTCCCAGCAGAGCAGGGAGCCTGATGCGGGGGCTCGATCCCAGGACCCCGGGATCACACCCTGAGCCGAAGGCAGACGCTTAACGACTAAGCCACCCAGGCGCCCCTGTAAATTGGCTTTCTTCTTATTGATCTCACCTACTATGGGTATTTAGGCTTCAACTTGCTCCAAATCGTGAAGTTATCACTCCTCTATCGGATTTCCTTTTTCTAGAATGTATCATCTCCCATCTACCGTTGACTTCTTTCCTACTCTCCAGGTCCTTGTGGGTTTATTTCTTTTTTATTCCTTTACTAGCATTTTTGAGAAGAGAGTGTTCTATGTGCATGTTTAACTGGGATTTTTTTTAACTTTTCAAACCAATTTTTTTTAAAGATTTTATTTATTTATTCGACAGAGATAGAGACAGCCAGCGAGAGAGGGAACACAAGCGGGGGGAGTGGGAGAGGAAGAAGCAGGCTCACAGCGGAGGAGCCTGATGTGGGGCTCGATCCCATAACGCCGGGATCACGCCCTGAGCCGAAGGCAGACGCTTAACTGCTGTGCCACCCAGGTGCCCCAAACCGATTTTTTTCTATTTCCGAATTTACAATTTTTTTTATGAAGATTTATTTATCTCAGAGAGAGAGAAAGCATGAGCGGGAGGGGCAGGGGGAGAACGAGAGAGACTCTAAAGCAGACCCCATGCTGAGCGCGCTGAGCCCAATCCCAGGACCCCAAGATCAGGAACGGAGCTGAAACCAAGAGTTGGATGTTTAACCAAGTACACCACTCAGACCCCCTCTATTTCTGAATTTTAAATGTTTATTTGATCATAATGTCTTCTGGGTTTTGCTTCATGCTTAGATACACCTTTAAAGAATACTTTTATGGTTCAATAACTTACCTTTCAATCACTGTTCGATCTGCAATTTATTTGAGTTCATTTAATGACATAAGATCTAGCTTTTCTATTTAATGGCAAATAGTTGCCCTAATTCCACTCGTTGAAAAATCTACTCTTTCCTCACTAACTTGAAATATCTTATTTACTATATGTGCTAAATTTTTTAAAAAGATTTTTTTTATTAATGGGTAATATTATTTCTAACTTTGGAAGGGTCATCTTATATTTGCTCCCATGTATACACCAGTAATTTTTTAAATTAATAAATTTCATTTTTTAGAGCAATTTTAGGTTCACAGCAAGGTTGATCAGGTACAGAAAGTTCCCATATACCTCCTATCCCCACACATGCAAAACTTCCTGCCCTATTGACATCCCATATCAGGGGGGTACATTTATTACATTGCTGAACCTGTGCTGACACATCATTATCACTTGGAGTCCATAGTTTACATTAGGGTTCACTCTTGGTGTTGAATGTGCTATGGGTTTTGACAAGTGTATAAGGACGTATGTACCATTGTAGTATCATACATGATCGTCTCACTGCCCTAAAACTCCTCAGTATTACCCCTCCCTCCCCCCAACCCATGGCAAGCACTGATCTGTTGATTGTATCTGTAGTTTTGCCTTCTCCACAATGTCATGCGTAACCTTTCCAGATTGGCTTCTTTCAGTTCGTAATATGCTAACATGTAAAAACATGGTTCCTCCATGTGTTTTCATGGCTTATAGCTCATTTTTTTCAGCGCTGAGTAATATTCCATAATCTGAGTGTACTACAATTTAGTTATCCATTCACTTATGGAAGGATGTCTTGATTTCTTCTAAGTTTTGGCAATTATGAGTAAAGCTGCCCTAAACATTCATGTGCAGGTTTCGTGTGGACATAAGTTTGGTTCATTTGGGTAAACACCAAGCATCGTGATTGCAGAACTGTATGGTAAGAGTATGTTTCGTTTTGTAACAAATTGCCAAACTGTCGTCCAAAGCGGGTAGACCATTTTGCATCCCCACCGGCGATGAACGGGAGCTCCTGTTGCTCCATATACTTGTCAGCATTTGGTTTTGCCGGTGTTTTGGATTTTGGCCATTCTAATTGGTATGTAGTGATAACTCATTGTTGATTTAATTTTTAATTCCCTGATGATATAGGATGTTGAATATATTTTCATATGCTTACTTGCTATCTGTATATCTTCTTTGATAAAATGTCTAGGTCTTTCGCCCATTTTTAAAAAATGAGGTGGTTCATTTTCTTATTACTGAGGTTTTAAAAAATTTTTTTAAAGATTTTATTTATTTAGGGGCACCTGGGTGGCTCAATTGGTTAAGTCTCTGTCTTTGGCTCAGGTCATGATCCCAAGGTCCTGGGATTGAGTCCCAAGTTGGGTTCCCTGCTCAGTGCGAAGTCTGCTTCTCCCTCTTCTCCCCATTCCTGCTCTCTCTCTCTCTCAAATAAATAAAGTCTTAAAAATCTATTTATTTATTTATTTATTTATTTATTTATTTATTTATTTGAGGGCAGGTGGGAGCAGAGGGAGAGGAGAGTCTTGAGCAGACTTGCCGCTGAATGCAGAGCCTGCTAAGGTGCTTGATTCCACAACCCTGAGATCAGGACCTGAGCTGAAATCAAGAGTTGGATGCTTAACTGACTGAGTCACCCAGGGACCCCATCTTACTACTGAATTTTAAGAGTTTTTTTTATATTTTGGATACCAGTTCTCTACCAGATGTGTCTATTGCAAATATTTTCTATCACCCTGTGGCATGTCTTCTCATTCTCTTGACATTGTCTTTCTCACAGCATAAGTTTTTGATTTTACTGAAGTTCAGCTTATTGTTTCTTTCATGGATCATGCCTTTGGTGTTGTCTCTGAAAAGCCTTTGCCGTGCTCAAGGTCATCTATGTTTTCTCCTAGGAGTTTTATAGTTTTATGCTTACATTTAAGTCCATGATCCATTTTGAGTTAAGATCTGTGTCTAAATTCATTTCTTTTTCATGGGAATTTCCCCATGTCAAGATCCTTAATTTTATCATCGGTAAAGCCCTTTTTGCCATGTAAGGGAACATATTTAGAGGTTCTGGGGATTAGGACATAGACATATTTGCGGGCCATTATTGAGCATACCATTGGGTTACAAAGAGTCAAGAACAAGGATCCATCTGGTCTTGTGGAACCAGCAGAGGGAAGCCATCATGAACCCAGGTATGTTCTTCCGGTCTCTCCTCTCATCTTGCCTCTGACCTTCTGTTTTGGGCTTCTTTCCTAGCAATAGGCTTCTTCTGGTTCTCTGTCCTCAGTGGGGGAAAAATAGCCACAATTCACTGCCTGAGCTTTACATGTTTCAGATCCAGTCACACGAAGGGACTAACTTATTTCTTTTCCAGATCCAATTCCTGGGGGGAATAAATCTGCTTGCCTCTGTTGTCTATCTCTGGTTCAGTTAGCTGGTCTGGAGGGCAGAGTTTTAGTTAGCATAAATACGGCTGCTGGCAGTCACCCATTTAACCATGTGGAAGGGGGACAGAGAAGGGGTAATCGCTGTGAGATGGACAAATTTCCCAAAGAAGTAACCACCACATTCATGTACATTTACCTCTACTCTCTGACCACATATTTTCATAATCTACCTGGCTAATGGTGATAGAAAAGTTTAAGAGGCACCAATAAATTCAGTAAGTGAAGCAGTGAATGACAGATTAATACGGTTCTTGCCAATACTCATTTCTTATATTTGCAAGGGTATACTTTGACTAGTCAGAAAAACAAACAACTCTTTTGATTTGCCCTCAAATAAATGACCGTAATCCCAGCTAGGTTCAGCTTCTTATTCTCCTTCAACTCCCCAACCTTTTACTTGCTTTTCTTTTTCACTCTCTTTTGTCACTGGCCTCTGCCATTGGCCTCATAGTAGAGGGCTAACATGCTTGCTTATCAATTCTTTGTGATCTTATTGACCACCATGGCTACTCTGGTCAGTGACCAGCCTTAATTTGTGATAACTAGATATTTCTCCATCTGTTCCAGCTCTTGGTTTCCAAATATCTCTCAAATCTTTCCTCCCAGTGTGCTCCTATCCCATCAATATCTGGTTTCCTTTTTGAAAGCAGGCAGTTAGGTATCATTTCAAGTTTTTACAACGGGGAAGCATCACTCCTGTAATAACACCCACACCCACACACTAGGAATGTTACGAAAATGGTCAACAGGCAGGCACACACATCCTTAAGAATAGCTTCTGGATAAAAAATCTGAGACTACATGGGGCGCCTGTGGCTCAGTTGGTTGGGCCTTCAACTCTTGATTTCAGCTCATGGTCTTGGGGTCGTGGGCTCTAACCCCACGTTGGGCTCCCTGCTCAGTGGGGAGTCTGCTCCTCTCCTTCTCCCTCTGCCCCTCCCCCTGTACTCTCTCTCGTTCTCGATCTCTCTCTAGAAATAGGTGAATAGGTAAATCTTTTTAAAAAAATCTGAGAATACAGTCTTCTTGAGGATCAACAATCTTCTTTCTCAATTATCTTTTTCTATTTCCCATTTCAAAAACTTCTTTCACAGCTGCAGGGTAGTGCTCATTATGCCAAAGCTGCTTGCAGCTCAAACGCAACCTGGAACTTTGCCCCTTTGACACTCTATTTTTTTTTTTTTAAAGATTTTTTATTTATTTATTCGACAGAGATAGAGACAGCCAGCGAGAGAGGGAACACAAGCAGGGGGAGTGGGAGAGGAAGAAGCAGGCTCATAGAGGAGGAGCCTGACGTGGGGCTCGAACCCGGAACGCCGGGATCACGCCCTGAGCCGAAGGCAGACGCTTTAACCGCTGTGCCACCCAGGCGCCCCCTGTGCCACCCAGGCGCCCCGACACTCTATTTTTTTTTAAGATTTATTTATTTAGAGAGCCAGCACAGGGTGGGGGAGGGCAGGGGCAGAGGGAGAGAGACTCTCAAGCTGACTCAGCGCTGAGCGAGGAGCCTGACATGAAGGGTCAATCTCACGACCCTGAGACTATGACCTGAGCTGAAATAAGAGTCAGACGCTTAACCTACTGAGCCACCCAGGTGCCCCTTGCCCCTTTGACACTTTAAAATCCTTTAGCTCTTTTTTCCTTACCATATGCAGGATATACTTATTTATTGGGTTGATACTTCCCCACTGTCAAATTAATGAATTCACTAAAAAACAAAAATATAATCACACTGGTGAACCCTCCACTATCCTTCTTTAGTTAGGAACAAAACAAGGGGCACAAAGGAGAGTCTTCTCCCTCCATGCTTCTCCCCTGAAAAGCAGCTTTCTTACCCGACGAGCCCTCTCTGCAGTTGCTGGCGTGGCAGAAGCAGAATTGGGCTATTCTAGGTCTCCTTCCTCCATCAAGTTACTACCCTCTTCGAAAAGGGAAGTCAGTGCTAACTCTTTCCTTTGCCAACCGCCTGTCAAAGCTTTTTGTCAATAAAAAAGAGATCCAAACATGAACTTTCCAGGCCCATGACAGTCCCCAAACATGAGGACAGATCTGTTTCCTGGGGTTACAAAGTGAGGGCAGGAGGCAAAAGTGCTCCCCCACACCCCACTGCCCTTGGGAAAAGCAATAAAGATCAGTTTGGTTTTCATTAAGGAAAAGGCAGCCATTCCCAGAAAGAGCAAAAATCTTTTGTGTTACCATCATTTCCCTATCATCCTAGATGCTGAAAGAACATTTAAGCTTTTTTCCCCTTTAATTAATTAATTAATTTAAAAAAGATTTTATATATTTATTTGAGAGAGAGAGAGTGCACAAGCAGGGGGAGAGGCAGAGGGACAAGCAGACTCCCCACTGAGTAGGGAGCCCAACTTGGGGCTCAATCCCAGAATTCTGGGATCATGACCTGAGCTGAAGGCAGTCACTCAACCGACTGAGCCACCCAGGTGCCCCTTCCCCTTTAAGTTAATCACTTAAAAAAAATATATATTTTATTTATTTATTTGACAGAGAGAGAGACAGCCAGCGAGAGAGGGAACACAAGCAGGGGGAGTGGGAGAGGGAGAAGCAGGCTCATAGCAGAGGAGCCTGATGTGGGGCTCGATCCCAGGACCCTGGGATCACGCCTGAGCTGAAGGCAGATGCTTAACGACTGAGCCACCCAGGCACCCCATAATTTAATCACCTTTTAAAAAAGATTTATCTGAGAGAGAGAGCGCACGTGAGCATGGGGGCAGGAGTAGAGGGAGAGGAACAAGCAGACTCCATGCTGAGCACAGAGCGTGATGCAGGGCTTGATCTCATGACCCCAAGATCATGACCTGAGCCAAAATCAAGAGTTAGACATCCAACTGACTGAGCCACCCAGGTGCCCCCCCTTTTAAGGAAACCCTACACCCAACGTGGGGCTTGAACTCAGGACCCCAGGATCAAGAGTCCCATGCTCTACTAACTGAGCCAGCCAGGTGCCCCTAGTTGACCTTCTTATTCCTCTACTCCCCTCCTTACTCTAGAGGTTAGAATTTATCCCTTCACGGATCCCTTTGGCACTGTACTGGGTAATGGGATAACCAGCAGAAGCCTCCAGCAATCTCCAGGGGTGTCCTGTGGGATGATAGCTTCCGCTGTGAACTGGAGACAAGGAGCAGATCTTGTCTTCCTCTACACTTTGACAGGAACTGGAGAACTTAAGGATTTGGGTCTGATAGCCCCTCTGATATCCTGACATCCTCTCAACTGAGCCAGTTCGGGCCAATGCCTGAGTGGGTGTGTGTTGGAGGAGCTATAGGTGGATGGGAATGCTTGTGACGGGGAAGTGTTCGTAGGGGGCCTGAGGAAGTCTGGAGCATCCTGGGAACAGAATGTGCTGGCGCCTGCCCTGAGCCATCACCAAGCCCCTCCCACTCTTCGTCACTAACCAGTTCCAGCTGTGCACAGTCCAAACCATCGTTCCCCATCTGGCTTCTAGGAACTCATGACTAATTAAAGGAGTGTGTGTTTGCTGGGGGAGGGGGGGTCCTCTTAAAAACAAAGGTTTCCAGGGTAACAGCTTGGAAAACTCAACCCCATTCAGCCAGGGAGGGCTCAGGGGAAACAGGCCAGAAGCTAACAACACATTTCTCGAAATCAAGAGCAGTGTCTAGGCTGGTGAGTTATAACTTAGGTTTTTCTCACCTCCAATTTCCAGTTTCAGGCCCCAGGATGTCCAGCCCTAGGGGCCACCCCATTTGGGTAAGGGTGGCTGTCAGAGAGGGTGGGTGGTGGTTTAGAGATCCGCTTCGCTTGGACTTAAGAGACTTCTAACCAACTTTTGCCCTACAACCTGTAGCCCCATTGCTCCCCCATCACTAGAAAATACGTTCAAAACCTAACCTACTTCCTCCTGTTATAGTTTAAAATATTTTAATTAAAAATATTTCCATACACAATTCTTCCGCCACATTCTGTGGACAGAGAGGGAAACTAGTTTGCAGGAAGGGAGCAAGCAAGCCAAAGAACTCAGGAGTTCTTTCCCTCAGAATCAAGTTCTCTTTCGGGGCAGGCAGAGCACATGTCCTAACCCTTTGCACACATCCCTATATCTCCCCCAGGGAGAGATGACAAATTCAGAGGGAAAAAGAGCTGGGTCAGCGTGGCTCAGGGGGTGGGGGCTGGTGGAGGGGGGGTGGCCACGATGTCACTACGGGACCGGTTAGTTATCCGTCCTTGTCCTTGCACACGTGCCTGCTTGCAACTCCTGGCTCTAGGGGGTTTTGTCTGGGCTCCTGTGCAAACTCTTGGGAGGCTGCAAAGATGATCATAGCTTGAGCCTGAGGCTCCACTGCTTCCTTGCTGTGTGACCTGAAGCAGCCTATTAGACTCAGTTTCCTCTTCTGTAAGAAGGTGATAATATCAGCTTGGTTGCTGAGAGGTAAATGAGGTAAACTCTTTGGCAGCTTTTACTATTTTACTCTATTCTCTCCTGACTCCTTAGTATCTAGAATGTGGTTCCATGCCAGAGTGAGTGCCCACCTTTCGTAATCATCTCTCACTAACACACTCTCACACATTCTCACTAACACACTCTCACACATTCCTCCCTGCTCCTTGGTTTTTTTTTTCCTCATTGGAGGTACCTAAGGGGAGGGAGTAATCAGCTCTCACATTCATCTTAGTTCTTTCTCTCACATCCTCCCTGTCAGTATCCTCTTCTCTCCCCACCACCCTCCGCTCCTGTCCCTCCATTATCATTATTTTTTTTTACTACTTCTTACCACTTTCTCTTCCATCCCAGCCCGTCTCCAGGGGCTGAGTCTGGGCGGGCAGAGCTGGAGCTGAACTCAGAGCCACAGAGTTGCAAGTAAATGGGTCAAAATGTTACTCGTGGTTCTCTTCTGGTAGCATTTACTTGTGGTTTTCATGTTCTTCCTTGTTTATTTTGGTTTTCTCCAAAATTTACTACAACGAGCAAAGGACAACTTTTTTCAGGAAAAAGAGAAAACTTGACTTATTTATTTAAAAAGATACTATTTATTTATTTGACAGAGAGAGAGAGAGCACAGGCAGGGGGAGCGGCAGGCAGAGGGAAAGGGAGAAGCAGGCTTCCCCTTAGGGGAGCCCGATGATGTGGGTCTTGATCCCAGGAACCCTGGGATCAAGCCGAAGGCAGACGCTTAACTGACTGAACCACCCAGGCACCCAAGAGAAACCTTTAATCAGAAAAAGATGATAATTTTCAACTGGACCATGTCCCATTCTCAAAAAGAGAGGGAGTGAGGGGTGGAGGGTAGAAAGAGGGGGAGAAGGGCAAAGTTGAGAAAGAACCCTGCAGGGGGCTGAGTGAGAGCTGGTTCCTAAACTCCGTCATTTCCTGGGGACATCAGCCTTGTTGATGGCCTCAGTCTGACCTTATCTGTCACTGTCTGTCCTTCCTTGCCTGTCACTTAGTCACCTGATTGTTACCCAGTTGAGGGCTGGGTGGGTCAAGGGCTCAGCATCATCAAGGGCAACAGTATGAGTCAGGAGTATCCCCCACCTCGACCCTGGAGTGTGAAGGGTTCCTCTGTAAAGCCTGTCAGCCTTACAGCCTAGCATGTGGGGAAGGGCTCAGCACTGGGGTCCTACGGACAATGGGAGTTCAGTAACCTTCTCTCCCAGTCCTATCCCGACTTCCCTGTGCATCTGAAGGATATGCAAAGGGGTGATGCATAAAGGACAGTGGAACCTTTAGTGGCTCCTAAACATTTAAAGAACAGAACTCTGAGAGTCATCAGTGTGGTGCATGGGAAGAGTATGGGTTATGATGGTTTATGGAGTCAGCAGAGGGATTTGACCAGATCAATGGGGAGCTTCATGTCCTCAGTCAAGTTCCCTCTCTGGGTCTCCATTTCCTCTTATAAAAAATGGACCAAAAAAATGACAAAAACAAAAAACAAACAAATAGACCAGAATAATTCCTCTGTCCTAGGAGGGTTGTGAGAATTAAATGAGATCATTGATAAATCACCCAACACAAAGTAGATGTTTTACATTGGAAGTTTGTCATCTCTTCCTTAAATAGCACTCAAGACCCTTTCTAAACTCTGGCTCTCAACCACTCTCCCACCCCAGTTATTTGTTGGACAAAGATTCTTTAAGCACCGCTGAAGCTCTGAGCTGGCCTGAGGGAGGCACAGGGGACTCAGCGGGGAATGAAGTAGTCCAGACCCTGGAAGCTACTCACTGAGCGCAGCAGTTTTGCTCAGCTCTGCACTTTGACTCAAGACCTGCACGGTCCCTGTTCCTCTTTGCTCTTTTACTTCCGCCACTTCTTAGCCAGCCTTCAAAGCCCAGCTCAAAACCTGTCTTCGTGGCAAACCTCCCCACAGCCTCACAATCCTTAGGATGGGGCACCTCTGGCCTAGCATCCCGGTTCCCCTCATTCCGGGTGCTCGGATCAGCCTCACCCCACCCACCATCTCCCTGTGGGCAAGCTCTGGCCTTTCGCTCCTTTGTGCCCTTGCTAACTCCCATTCCCACCCCGACATTACAGGCTCATTCAATGCTTGAAATAATGACTTTTTATTAAAGCACACACAAGTAGGCTTCAAGAAATCCCCAAATTGGTCTCCGGTACAAAGAAACTGAAACCTCATCTCTAATTTCTTCCCTGGAAACCTGAGCACCTAAGTCGCTTCCCACCTCTTCGCTTCCCACCACCCCCCCCCCCCATCCTAGAGCCGACAGCGACCCATGAAGGTTGAAGATGAAGGGTTTGCTGCCCCAGGGTTCCTGGGGCACAAGAATGTCCAACTCCACAGGATAGCCATGGTCCCTATCCCGGTCTCTGCAGAGATTCTGCTTCTCCTCCTGCCAGGATGCCCACCCCCAGGACAGTATAAAAAGTCTTCCCATCTTCAGGAGAGGACTCTGTGGGAATGGGTTGGGGGCTTTTCTTGATAGAAGCTCTGTGGCAGGGCAGGGGTTAATGGTGAATTGCAACATATCTCTGGGCTGAGTCACCTCCCACTGCCACTCCCCCCAGTTCCCCTCCTCTAAAGTTTTATAAAGAGGGCCAGAGACTGGAGAGTGGAAAGAACTGGAGGCAGGAGCCCCCCCACCCAGCCCTGCTCCCCCAGGCTCCCAGAAATCTCAGGGCAGAGGGCACAGACGGCCTCTGGAGTTCCTGCCTGGTGGGATCATGAACTGGCAATGGCTGTGGCTGGGCTTCCTACTCCCTATGACAGTCTCAAGCAGGGCCCTGGGGCCTGCAGGGAAAGAGACAGCCGTGGTGAGTCCCCCTGGGGAAGGAGGGACCCAGGCCCAGGAAGGGACTGGGGTACTGCACTACAGTCCCATCCAAGCCTCCCTCCTGACCTTCAGCCTGTCTTTCCCTTCCTTCCTCTGCTCCATGATCTACTCCAGCCGAGCCCCTTCCCTAAGCTGCCTCTCCTTTAGTCCTTCCATGACTGTCCCCTCCTAACCTCATGGGTCTGTTAGGTCACTGAGAAGCTTTACCCTGAGACTCGCTCCCTTTTTTATTCTGCTTACTGTGACCCCCATCATAGGATTACCTGTTACAATATGGGTACCTACAGAAGCCTCTAGAAGGACCTGATGACTTCAGGGCAGAAGATATCATGGAGGCTCTGAGGTGAGAGGTCATAAGGTACATGCCTTAAAGGTCAAGGTTGCAAGGTCATCTTTCCTTCTCATCTCTTCCTCTCCCCAGGCCCACTTCTGCCTGACCCCAATCCATGTCGGGGATCTAGGGAATGGGGTGCTATCACTCTTAGGGTGGTGGGGCATGGAGCAAGATGGGGATTCAAAGATGAGGAGCAGTCACCATATCTTCCTAGGCCCTAAGCGTCCCTTTGGAGACTCCATTGCACATTGTATCCAGTATGCTATTAGTGACATCCCACAGGAAGTATAATTTACATGTAAAACTATGAGTTGAGTTGATTTGGAGTTGAGTTGTTGGCATGATGTTGCTTTTTGTAGACATTTAATTCAGCATTTATTTACATTTTGAAGTTTTCTTTTCCTACTTTGGATCTAATGGATAGTTTTTCTTTCTGCTCTCAGATATGTTCACAGTCCCTGAAAAGCCACAGCGCCTGCAGTGCCTGAGGGATGAAATTGACCCAGAGCAGGCTGGGCTGGGAGGGGGGTCTAGTCAGGAGGAGGATAGGCCTTCAGGTGGGACCAGTGGTGGCAGAGTCTCCAGAGGAGGGGGCGGGACACTTCCCCAAGGCAGGAGAAGGTTAGAGATTGCGGTAGGGAAGAGGGCTATGCCTGAGGGGAATCTTACACAAATAAAAGACCAAAGATGGGGAGGTGGAGCTGGAGTACCGCTATTTCTGCAGAACAGAAGAGAAAGTCCTAATTATGAAGACTGGGTACTGGAGTGACCCCATCAGCTTCAGAGATTCTGTGCCATTCTCAGCTACCACTGTGGGCAGAAGGGGGCCAAAGAACTATCCCCAGTTTCCAGTCATTCCAGATTCCCCTGCCCTGCTGGGGCCATCCCTCTCCCTCTTTTCAGAACTTTTCAGGAAGCATCTGAGCTGCCAGTCTCAGGTCAGCTGGATGATGCCACAAGGGCCCGCATGAGGCAGCCCCGTTGTGGTCTGGAGGACCCCTTCAACCAGAAGACCCTTAAATACCTCCTGCTGGGTGAGGACTGAGGCTGGGAAAGGGAGGGTAGGGAGACTGTAGAATGGCTCTGGAGTACAGGTGGCACTGGGACAGCCTGGTCCAGCTCAGTGTTGAACGGATGATCACCTGGTGATTGGCTGATTATCGCCTGCCTGGAGACGTAGCTTTGCTACGTGAATGCCTGGACTCAGGGGAGTTCTCTGGGGCTGGCAGAGGATCTCTGTTTCTCATCTGTTTTCCGGTCCAATAACCAGGCCGCTGGAGAAAGAAACACCTGACCTTCCGCATCTTGAACCTGCCTTCCACCCTCCCGCCCCACACAGCCCGGGCTGCCCTGCTCCAAGCCTTCCGGTACTGGAGCAATGTGGCCCCCCTGACCTTCCAGGAGGTGCAGGCTGGCTGGGCTGACATCCGCCTCTCCTTCCATGGCCGCCAGAGCCCGTACTGCTCCAAGCCCTTTGATGGACCTGGTAGGCACCAGCTGTAGCTCCCACCTCACAGTTTGAGATGATCTCTGTCCCCTTGAGCCAGTGACTCTGGAACCTTAATGCTCAGGCTGCCCCCTATGCCCAACTGCACCCTACACTCTCTAATCACCTTCTAACATTCTCTTGGGGAGCGGCTGGTCACCTCCCTGGGCTCTTATCAAGTCTCCTCTTTGAAGCTTATGCCTTAGTCCTTGGTTTACGTTCCCCTGCTCAAGATACCTCTCTGAGAGGACTGGGCCAGAGAGAAGAGAGTGATTGGGAAGTACAAAGACAGAGGGACGGGCATCGCAGAGAGAATTGGGTGATGACAAGGGGAGGTGAAAATCGAGAGAGAGGCATCCGAGAGACTGAATATAGATGGAAATTTAAGGGAATGGGGGAATTGGGGTTTATAACAGGTAGGGGATGCTCTAGCCTAGGAGACTCTGACCTCCTTCCTGTCTACCTTTGTCTTTGTCCAGGGAGGGTCCTGGCCCATGCTGACATCCCAGAGCTGGGCAGTGTGCACTTTGATGAAGACGAGCTCTGGACCGAGAGGACTGCTGGGGGGGTTAACCTGCGCATCATTGCAGCCCATGAACTGGGCCATGCCCTGGGGCTTGGGCACTCCCGATATACCCAGGCCCTCATGGCCCCTGTCTATGCTGGCTACCGGGCCCACTTCAAGCTGCACCCAGATGATGTGGCAGGGATTCAGGCTCTCTACGGTTAGTCTTTTCCCTCAGGTGACAGCTGGTCATGATCCCTAGTGATCAGGGGAGTCGGTGTGACCAGCATCTCTTCAGGCTTGAAGAGACAGGTCTGACCTCCATGGCAGGAGATGACTTGGCTTCTTTCTCTTCCTCCTACCCAGTTTTTCAGGCTTCTTCATTTTCAGCAGTTGTTTTTCTGACACTTGCATGTCTGATCTTCCTCCCAGGCCTCTCTTCCCTCTTACCCATTCTTGGGGATGAAGAAGAATGAATATCCCAGCACACTTCCCTCCCCCTTTCTGGTGCCTCTCAAAACTAAAACGTGTCTCCTGTCCATATCAATATGATCTTGCCTCCCACCAAGAAAAATTCTCTAGGATTTGCTTTTCCCATTTCTATGGGGCCTCTGAGCCAAACTTCTAGAAGAGTGTGAGGCCAGGTGCTATGACTTCTCTCCTTGAGCAGCATTATGTGACCTTGCAGGCAAGAAGAGCCCAGAGATAGAGGATGAAGAAGAAGAGATGGAGCTCCCCTCTGTACCACATGTGCCCTCAGAACCCAGTCCCATGCCAGACCCCTGCAGTGGTGAACTGGATGCCATGATGCTGGGTGAGGCCCTTCCCCTCTAGGCTGTAGGCAGGCAGTGGCAGCAGCCCACTGACTTCGAGACCTGGACAAATGGGAATGACACAGGACCTCAGCATGAGCAGCAGAGGTTAGATACCAGGCAGGGGTCAGTGGCCATGGAAGAAGGCATGTGGCATGGGGAGGGAGGCTTCAGAGCCAAATTAAAGGTGGGTTAGGTGGGCATTTACCTCCGTTACCTCCCTGTAAGGGCCACCAAAACATATCTGGTAATACAGCAAGATGAAGAAAACTCTATTGACTGGAATGTCTGTTAGAGACGGTATTATACCTGCATATGGAAGGACAACTGGGAAGCTACTTGGAATGGGAGGTGAGGTCCCCAAAGGGGAGCAGCTATCTGCAGGGCTTTTGTTTTAGTGAGTGAATCAGAGCTGAATCGCTCTGAATAACAAAGAGGCTGAACATGGAGTCTTCCTTCTCTACCTTAATTCTCTCTTTAAATTAAAGTTGAATGAAGTTTTGAGAACTCAGCCTGTGGAAGGAGAGCAAATTATCAGCCTGCCTGAGGTGCCCCCGTAAGTCTTTATTTGACCCATGTCTTTTTGACTTGTTCACACTTTTGCCCTCAGGGCCCCGAGGGAAGACTTACGCCTTCAAGGGGAACTACGTGTGGACGGTGACCCATTCAGGGCTGGGTCCCTTGTTCCAAGTGTCTGCACTTTGGGAGGGGCTCCCAGGAAACCTAGATGCTGCTGTCTACTCTCCTCGAACACAATGGATTCACTTCTTTAAGGGTAAAAGGAACTGGTTTACAGTATGTTACCCGAGGAGGGCCTACCATTAAAAAGGCATAAAAGGGAGGGAGAGATGAGAAGTTTCCGGAAGGGTGGAATGGGAGAACCAAAAGCTGTCACCTGAAGACAGAGATAACTTGTTCTTTCCTTACCTGCTCTCAGGAGACAAGGTGTGGCGCTATATTAATTTCAAGATGTCTCCTGGCTTCCCCAAGAAGCTGAATAGGGTAGAACCCAACCTGGATGCAGCTCTTTATTGGCCTTTCAACCAAAAGGTGTTCCTCTTTAAGGTATAAAGTTCAAAGCAAGGGCAAATCCTTTCTTAGGAGGGGTGGGCTACCCCACACTGAGAAGCAGACTTGCTCTCAAAGGGAGACAGTTTGCAGCTGGGGGTAGACCTCTGGGGATACTTAAGCTCTCTCCTTATCCTCTTCTTCTCCTTAACCACTCTACTCCTAGGGCTCTGGGTACTGGCAGTGGGACGAGCTGGCCCCAGCTGACTTCAGCCACTACCCTAAACCAATCAAAGGGTTGTTTACGGGAGTGCCAACCCAGCCCTCCGCTGCTATGAGTTGGCGGGATGGCCATGTCTACTTCTTCAAGGATAAACAGTACTGGCGCCTCAACCGGCAGCTTCGAGTAGAGAAAGGCTATCCCAGAGATACGGCCCAGAATTGGATGCACTGTCACCCCCAGACCACAGACCCTGTGCCGTCAGGTGGAGATGCCCCTCCTTCAGCCACAGGCACTGACCACTCTGCCATAGGAACAACCTTGGATACCACGTCGTCAGCCATAGATACCACCTTGAACACTGATCACTTACTGGGAGACCCCATCTTGGACATTACCCCCTCAGCCACAGGCTCCCCCACCCTTTCACTCCCTGGTAATGTCACACTCCCGGAGGCCTAAGACGTGAATCAAATGTCAGCTCAGTAGGCTGCAGGGCTGCAATAGAGGCATGAACCATAGACCTCAGGCCTTTAAATGTCCCAGCTCTAGCCACCACTCCTCTGTGCTCTTGCCCTCCTGGGCAGTCACTCCCTCACTCTGGATCAGCTCCCAACTCTATACATTTCTTCTCCATCCTAGATAGCACTTCCAACTGTGTTATCGGTTCTCTGGAAGACAGTGGTGGAAGGCAGGCATCACTCAGGCCCTTGGCTGATGGATGGCAACATCTGGGAAGCCTGGGTCCTGTTCTTCCTAGATAAAGTGCAAGAAAACGTCATGGCCAGTAAAATGAGCAAGGGCTTTGGAACCCTTTAAGAATCACATTTACTTGCTTATGACGTTGGGCAAGTGAATTAACCTCATTGAGTCTCAGATTCCCCATCTGCAAAAGAAGGTTAATAGCAATCCTGCAGGGTTTTTGCATTAAATGAAATACTATTTGTGAAGTGCAGGGCACAATGTCTGGCACATTTGTGCTTAATAAAGGCTAACTCCTTGTTCACTAGATAGGACCGAACAGCTCTTCCGCTGGCTGCGTGTATAGCTGTGTGTCCGGGAGTCCAGTCTGATAAGGATAGCCGTATCAGATCTTTAGGGGACCAGACGACTTGTTAGTCTGGCTAACTGTTTGGGGGCGCAGAGAAAGAAAAGAGCAGCAACAGCAGACGCTGGACTCCCCGGCTCAGTGTTCAATGCCATTTTATTCACATGCTCCCGTGTTCTTCCTCCCTCCCACCATAGCTTTGTTGCCCAGGGGAGGAATATATCTTCCTTCATGCTGTCTGGGGAACTGGGGAACGGACTCTGAGCAGGAGAATCAGACGAGGGAGTCAGAATGGGTTAGTGGCTAGGGACAAAGTTCTAGTTAAGGAGATTAGTATCACCTACAATGAGAAGCAGAGAAGGCACTTATCTCCCATGAAGCCAGGAAGACGAGGCTACTTTGGGCAAAAGGGCAAGACTCTGGCATGTGGGCCAATGGTCTCTCCTTGGAGCAAGTTCTGCGCCACGCATTGCCCCGCGGTCCTCCCCATATTAAGGAGAGAAAGGGAAGCACCACGTAGGACAGTACTCCCAACTGAGGTAGGAGAAGGGGACTTGAGCCTATGGGACCCAGGAGGAAAGGCTAACCAGGAGCCAACTACCCCCTAATGAGAGGCATAGGGATTAGGTGATCTTAGAGCTCCTCTGTGCCCTTCTCCCCATCAAATAGCTATCAAGTGCTTTAGGGAGCTTCCTGGTTTTCTGTAGGCCCTACAACAACAAAACCCCTTATTTACCATTGTGAGGCACACTGAGGCAAGGATATAAAAGGCTTTTTGGGTAAATTAGGAAGTCAGTTATTTTAGGGGCCAGGGCACCTCTATTATTGGACAGAGGTAGGTACTCATACTTCCATTCCTCTCCCCTCCCCACAAGATTCTCCTTTATCTGTCCCTGAAACAGATCCCTACAGGGCTGGTCTGGGTTGGAGTACAGATTCTGTCCCCAATGAGAGAGGCGGGGGAGTTTGTGTGTGGCTCCTGTGGGCTCAGGCCCTGCACACTTGGCACTCCAAGGCCCTTGCTAGGGGCAGAAGCATCAGTGGAGGTTTAGGCTCAGGTCTGGGTGGAACCAGAAGGTGTGGTGAGGGGTACAGTGGAACCACAGTCAGAATCCAGGTCCAGGACGGTGTGGGGGGCTGTGGCCTGGGTGCCTGGTCCCAGTTGGCGCTCTCGAAGGCTCTGGAGATAACTCTGGAGAGGCACAGGGCAGAGAGGGCAGAAGGAAGGGCCTGGGTCAGAGCCCCCCCCCCCCCAACCATCCCCTTGTGCCCTCTGCCCCATCCCCAGGTGTGCCCCTCCCCTCACTCACGGGAGCCAGACTATCAGCGGGGCTCCGGGCGTTGGGGGGAAGCTGGCGCCGGTAGCTGCCTTCACAGAGCCCCATCCCGGGGGAGGTCCGGTGCCACTTGGCCTCTTGCTGACGGATCCGAAGGAGCTGAAGATGCCTTCGCTGGTGGCTCAAGACCACTGCTTGGAGGGGGCCATATGGACTCAGGGAGGCCCCTTTAGACCCTAAATCCCACCCCCAAACACTCCCATCCTCTAGAGAAACCCATTTGATCTCCCTGTTCTCTCTCAAACCTCATTTCCCCCGTGGTTATTCTAAAAGAAGCTCTTCTTTGGAATCCTTCTACACTTTCTTCCTGGACGTCCCTGAGACCTTCCTTTCCTTCCATAACAGTCCCCAGTAACTAACTCCTCCCTGCTCCCTCTGACACTTTTTCCTCATTCTCACGCAGCCTGTTGGTTCCTCCAACTCTAACTTTCTTTCAGTGCCCTGCCTCATTCACCTTAGACACCACCACCCTTAAGTGTATCTCCCCCAACCCCGCGCCCGCCGCCCCCCGTCAAGTGTGGGAACTGGGGACATGAGAAGGCACAGGTGGGCTGCTTCTGTACCATGGCACTAACTCACCATTGGCGTGGCCTCCATGTTCCTCATCCATGAGCTTCCACTGGGCCAGGGCCCCAAGAGCCCCCAGGGCCGGCCAGGTGCCCAGCAAGACCCAGCTGTACCAGCAGAGAGGAGGCAAGGCTGGAAGTGCCTGCAAGCGTTGGCCCAGCCGACTGCCCAGTGCCAGCCCCTCTAGGAAGTAGTCAGCACAGGCCACCAGCACCGCAGCACCCAGCAGGGCTGTGCCCAGAACTGTGAATGGACGTGGCCACCGAAGCGTGAGCAGGGCTCCCAGCAGTGCCAGCCCCACCAGCCCCCCAGCCGGCACCCAGGCTGAAGGTGGTTGGTAGATGGGCTCTGTGCCCAGCAGGGCCCCGGCACCCAGGGTTAGGCCTAGCAGGAGACCAGTCAGGAAGAGCCCAACGCTGCGAACCAACATGGTGACCAGGCCACAGAGGAGTCCGATGCCCAGCGCAATGCCCGCGCTCACCTCCAGGCTCAGCTGTGTCTCTAGCACTCGTTCCTTGTGGCACAGCAGGAAGATCACCAGAGCTCCTGACAGCAGGCCCGAGAGAAACATTACTGCCTTGAAGCAGCGGTAGCCTGGGAAGGGAGGCAGGAGGCACTGAGAGACAGAAAGGGGACATCTGCAGGGATGGCTCCGATGAATTAGGAGAGGAGTGGCCAACCAGAGGAGCAGAAGACAGGAGCAGCAACCCAGGGACCTCAAGGCAAGGGGCAGAAAGGGATCATCTCAGGGAAGGCAGAGACCTTTCAAAAACTGCGAGGGGGTGGGAGGGAAAATCAGGAGGTAAGATGGATACCCTTCGGGGAGTAAATATGGAAAGAAGGTCTAGTACTTCCAGGGATGGTAGATGGGAAGAAATCAGCACAGGCTGATTCAGGTTATGGGGGAACGGTCGAAGAAGCCTTAAACATGGCGGATCATGTGGGAGTGGAATTTTGAGGTAGGAGGGAAGAGAGAGGCACGTGAGAGTTGCCAGGGACCAGAGCTAGAGGGCATGGATATGGGGCGTGGACAAGAAGAGCTGGCAAGAGCAGCGTGGGCTATACTGAAGGTAGGCATCCCCTGATAGAAGAGTTGAGGTGGCCCAGGAGCAAAGGAGAAAGTTGGCATCATCCTTGAGGGCGACAGTTTTGGGCAGCTGCCCCCCAGAATCCTGGCCCTGCCCTCACCGAAGCAGCAGTAGATGATTCCAAAGCAGCAGCACAGAGCACACACCAGGGCGGGTGCCAGTTCAGGATTGTCCTGGGGTTCCAAGACACATCTTGGATCTGGAGGCTCTGGGAGTTGTTGATTAAAGGGCCTGGGGTCAGAGGTCATGGCCAGGGGCAACAAGGCTTCCTCCATGGCCGAAGAAAAGGTGATCACAGAGGGGAAGGTCAGTGTCAGCTCCTCTCATCCATCCATGAATATCTTGAGGGGGTTGGGAAACCTGCAAGGGGGTAGGGGGCAGGAACTCAGGTGCCCATGAATCTTGAGGATTCTGTACCTCTACTTCTTATGAAGAAAGGCCAA
This sequence comes from Ursus maritimus, assembly GCF_017311325.1. Lineage (NCBI taxonomy): Eukaryota > Metazoa > Chordata > Mammalia > Carnivora > Ursidae > Ursus > Ursus maritimus. Next base: position 281,863 of record NW_024424564.1, on the reverse strand, counting down.
TTTCAGGAGGGAGCATGGCCTTGCTGGGGTAACTGAAAACATCTACAGGATTGGGTCAAGGGGAACCAGCTGTCTTTTTACTACCCTCTGAAACAAGGACACTAAGTAAAACTTAAACTAAAATCTTACAAGGTTATGAGATTTTATCGGCTCCTTAGCTTTCTAGGGTGGGGTGGGAAGAGTAGAAAGTCCTAGGTCGGTGGAAGGAGGGGCCCAGGGCCGCTAGTGGGACTGGACACTAAAGGCCCAGCAGCTTGCTCCAGCTAAAAAGAAAGCTTGCCCCATCTGCAGCTGGGACTCAACACTGCCTCACTGGACTGGGAAAGGTGGGGTTAACCGAGGGGAGGGGAGGAGAAAGAGGAGAGAATGAGTCATGGTGGGGTCTCTGGACAGCTGCTCCAACCCCAGGGAAGGAAGAGGGGGAAAAAAGAAACGGACACCAAAAGTTAGTAGAGACAGTCCCCACACTTTGTCAAGGTTCTGAAGCCTCGGCTTCATGTGGAGATGGAGCTGTTGGGGGAGGGGGCATCCGGCCACAGTCCAATTCCCATGGTCCCTCTTGGACTAAGCAGGCACCTTGCCCACAGACATCTCACATCCTGGTAGCCTCTTGCTCCTCCTCTCAGGACATTGGTGGGGATTTTCCTATCCCTCCCTTTCCCCAGGGGTGTCAGGGCTGCCAGTGGGATTTGAATTCAGCTCCAAGAGAACACCAAGGAGGGGCTGGTATTGGGGGCACTGTGGGAGTGGGATAGGATGGATGCAGGCACTTTCATCTGTCTTCTTTTGGACATCAAGGTCCTAACAGGCTAGAGGGTTGACGTGGGGAATCCCTGGGGCTCCTCTCTTCAATCCGCTTGGAAGTCTAGGGACTCTTAAACAAGGACAGATCGGGGAAGGAGTGTTAACTACTCACCACCCTGCCAGGGCTCAGGAGAGGAGGGGGTAGAAGTGCTTCCCTAACCCCCCTGCTGCATCCTTGCCCGGAGGTCCTAGGCGTCCGGGCGGCTGTCGGGCGTGGGGCACCCCCGGGGTCACTCTGTTCGTTGCCCCCTAAACTCTTGCAAGTCGAAGCCCAAGCCCCGTGAGCTAAATGCAACCAGCCTGGGGGGTGGAGGAAGGGGACAGGGTGTGTGGGGGGTGACATCACGGGGCGGGCCCCTCCAACTCTTTTCCTTATGTGTGGGGGGGGACCTAGTTTGCCCACTGCTCTAGGCTGGGACCTGACACCCCCCAACCATAGCAGGGAAAGATTTTGGGGACACCGCAAGAAGTTTGGGGAAAGGTCTCTGAATACTTAGGCGATGACTCGACAACTAGAAGCTCTCAAAGCCCCAACTGGGGTCCCAGTATCCCCCTAGCCCCGGCTTGGTTTCTTCCACTTCCCAGAGAATTGGAGTATTGTCTTCTGGAGAACCTGGTGGTCGAGATCGGGGACCCGGGGAAGGGGCTTTTACAGGACTGGGGGCGCCGGCGAGGGGCTCGTGGGCGGAAAAACTTGCGGAGCAAGACGGGGTCTGGAAGGGGGACTAACGAGAGAGGCGCGTGCAGAGGAGGGGACCCAAACTGGGTCTGCGTGGGGGCGGGGGCGCCCGAGAGAAGCTCGGTATGCAAATGAGACGCAAAACAGCATGTAGATGAGTGCAGTGATTTTTCGCACTCCGCTTGGTTCCTGAGCCCGGCGGAGCCACGCTCCTAGTCGCCCAGAACCGCTCGGTTGACGGTGCCTTGGAGCTGCGTCCCGAGGAGCGGATCCGGGCCGTGGGAGCTGCAGTTATACCGGGCAGTTCGCCAGCTGGGTCAGGCGTCGGGGAGGCCGAGGATTGCTGGGAAAGATGGGGCAGTGCAGGGAGGCCAGGGTGGGGGCTGGCCCGGGGCGTCCTCCCCTCTGCTCCAGCTCCGCTTGATACAAAAGGGCCTCTGTCCTCGCTACAGGCAGCAGGGAAAGGACCAGGGTGGTGGCTCCTCTACGCTCCCTAGTTTTGTCTGCAAAGGAAACAGACTGTGGCTCGGTGGCTGTCTATCTCCCAGTCTTGGCAAAGCCCAAGAACACAGCCAGAGGAACCCTGAAAAATTTGTCCCTTGTCCGCAGGCACCGCTGCAGCGCCCACCAGCGGTGCAGCCTGCGAGGATATCACTCCAGCACGCGGAGGGTGGCAGCAGAGAGCCCTTTAAGGGGCGGGGCCAGTGCTTCCTCAGGACCGCCTCCTCCGATTTGACTCAGTGCTTGCTGGACTGGCTCGCGCCTCCGCCAACCGCTTTTTCGTTTCCTTCCCGTCTCTTCTCTGGTGACCCCGGAAGTGGAAGTAGGCGTAGGTCGGCGGCCACGGCGGGGACGGAAGGCGGAAGCAGAGCGTGAGCGGGAGGCGGAGCCGGGGGAGCTGCTCTCGTAGCTCCCCCTGGCCCTAGGCCCAGCTGCTCGAGGGGGAGGAGTTACCGCCGCTCTTCGGGTACGTTACCTTCGCCCCCTCTACCCAACCCAAGGGTTTCCTGGATGTCTTTCTCAGGGGCAACCCTAAGCTCCGCCCCCCAGGTTTTCTTTAAGAGCCGCACGGTCCCCGCCCTTTTCTGGCAGCCTGCGGCCCCCCTTTCCGGTCTTTTTTCCCTTTTTACCCAAGAGTGACCCCCGGACCACACCCTTTGCGGTACCTCCCTCTTTCCCTGTTTCTGGATTATAGCTTTCTGGGGAAAGAAGAAAAACTAAGGGGATGGGGGGGGGGGCACGGTTGTGGTTAATGTAGTATTGGCTTATTGGTAGGGATAACGAATGCCCCAGAAGAATTTGAGAAAACAAGGGAGGTGGGTGCATTAATTATATCCCCAATTTAAGGTTATTTAACCCCTCCCTTGGTTCAATCCTGATCATCCCCACCTTGATACCTTTGTTACAGGCATCAGAACCTATCATGATGGCTGTGACCTAAAATCCTCAGGAAGCCCCCGGGGTCATGGCCCAGAAGCACCCCGGAGAAAGAGGGTTGTGTGGAGCCCACCACAGTGGTGGTGCCTCCTTCAGGACTTTAGGATCCTCTGTGGACCCTGAAATACTTTCATTCTCAGGACTCAGGGACTCAGCGGGGCCTGCTCCTAATGGTACCCGCTGCCTCACAGAGCACTCTAGTCCTAAGTACACACAGCCCCCAAACCCAGCTCACTGGTCGGATCCAAGCCATGGCCCCCCAAGGGGTCCAGGACCCCCCAGGGATGGAGAGGACCCTGATCAGAGTGAGGCATCTTCAGAAGAAGAGTCAGGAGTGGACCAGGAACTCTCAAGAGAGAATGAGGCTGGGTACCAGGAGGATGGGAACCCTTCTTTTCTTTCCATTCCATCTGCTTGCAACTGCCCGGGAACCCCTGGAATCCCTGAAGGGCCTTACTCTGAGGGAGGAGATAGCTCTTCTAGCAACTTTTGCCACCATTGTACCTCTCCAGTTTTGGGGGAAGATGAAGAGTTGGAAGAGGAATATGATGATGAGGAACCTCTCAAGTTCCCCAGTGATTTTTCACGTGTGCCCAGTGGGAAGAAACCTCCACCCCGGAGACAGCGGCACCGCATTCCGGCCAAGGAGGATACTCGGGAGGGTGGACGCAGAGATCCCAGGTCCCCTGGCCGACATCGGCTGGGCCGGAAAAGAAGTCAGGCAGATAAGCGCAGAGGCCTGGGATTATGGGGAGCAGAGGAACTGTGTCAGCTTGGACAGGCAGGCTTCTGGGGGCTGATTGAACTGCTGGTATTTGTGGGAGAGTACGTGGAAACTTGTGGGCATCTCATCTATGCATGCAGGCAGCTGAAAGGCAGTGATCTGGACCTTTTTCGAGTCTGGTTGGGAGTCTGGGCAGGGCGGCTGGGGGCCTGGGCCCAGGTGATGTTCCAATTTCTGAGCCAAGGATGTTGCTATGGGGCAGGGCTGTTCACCCGTTTTCTTAGGCTACTGGGTGCTTTGCTGCTTCTGGCTCTGGCCCTCTTTTTGGGCTGTTTACAGTTGGGCTGGCGGTTTCTGGTGGGACTGGGTGACCGGTTCGGCTGGAGGGGTAAAGCCACTTGGCTCTTTTCTTGGCTGGCTTTGCCCACCTTGCAGCGTTGCCTGATTCTGCTGAGAGATAGCAGGCCATGGCAGCAGTTGGTAAAAATGTTTCAGTGGGGTTGGCTGGAGTTGCCTTGGGTCAAGCCAAGGACTAACAGGCAGGGGAATGCACCTGTAGCTGGTGGTCGCTACTGCCAGCCTGAAGAGGAAGTGACTCGACTCTTGACCATGGCTGGGGTTCCTGAGGATGAGCTAAACCCTTTCCATGTGTTGGGGGTTGAAGCCACAGCATCAGATGTTGAACTGAAGAAGGCCTATAGGCAACTGGCAGTGATGGTGAGTATCTTTCCCCCATTTCCTGTTCCTCTTTTGTTCTCATATTTTATTTTCTATTCCAATTTTAGGGAGAGTAGCATAAAGAGAAGGCAGAATAAAAATAAAAAGTCAACTTGAGGCTGGAGTAACAGTCATAAAGACTTTTTCCCCTCTACTATGGGATCTGACTTTCCCTCCATTTTAAGCTTTTTGTCATGAGATTTTTTTTAATTTTTATTTTTTTAAGATTTATTTGAGAGAGGGGGTGCTAGAGAGAGTGCATGACGTGGGGCAGGGGGCACTGGGGGAAGCAGACTTCCCACTGAGCAGGGAGCCTGATGCAGGGGCTTGGTCCCAGGACCCCGGGATCATGACCTGAGCCGAAGGCAGACCCTTAACCAACTGTCACGCAGGTGCCCCTTGTCATGAGATTCTTAATAAAAAGAAATGAACCTGGTCTATCACTCTTGGACCAGTCGCCCTGGAATATCCAGGTGAAGTCCCTCCAACTAGGGTGGAGAAGAGGCCTAATCAGAAAGCCTGTCAACTCCTCTACCTTGAACAAATGAGGGTTTTTTTGAACAGGGGGAAATCCAACTATTTGTCCCAGAGAGGCAAGTGTGGACTTAGTGTGGGAAGGTTCAGGGAGTGCATGTGATTATTCCAGGACCAGGTGAAAGAAAACAAAGTTTATTTCAAGACCAGCAATCTAGAGTGGAAAACGGAAAGAGAACAGAACATACACCATCGAGAGGCATGTGCATCTATACGTCATACATGAACATATGGTTGTGTTTTTTGTTTTTTTTTAAAGATTTCATTTTTAAGTAATCTGTACACCTGATGTGGGGCTCAAACCCACAACCCTGAGATCAAGAGTCCCATTGTCCCACTGAATGAGCCAGCCAGGTGCCTCATGATATGGTTGCTTTTATTGATTAAGGAGGTGGGGGTGGTACAGGTGGCTGTTGTGATGCACCATATGCCCGAGGGAAATGGTTTAATACAAGCATGCAAATTGCTATTAGTAGATATTAATTTGGTATTTTTAGATACGATTATTATTGCTTTTTCTGTAAGTAAAACTATATTATGAATGTAAGTAATGTGTGTAAATTCCATCGGAGGCCTATTTGTGTATGGAACTGGACTGATAAAATTATCACGGTGCATAAATTACCTCAACGATTGCATGACAACGAAGAGGAATGAGTAACCAAGGTGTCGCATTAACCAGTCAAGACACCGTAAGATACCAGGCCTGTAACTTAGCAGAGGACTAAATTAGTTTGGTGGGAAATGCATGCCCCTTAGTGGATAGACTGGGATATTCTTAAGAATGAGGAGCAATGGTTTACACTCAGATTGTTACTAGCAGTAGAGCTCTTTCCTCACTTTAATGTCTTTTAGCAGACATCCTCTCTTGGGGAATATCAGTCTTAGAAAAATTCTCATTTTCGGGGCGCCTGGGTGGCGCAGTCGTTAAGCGTCTGCCTTCGGCTCAGGGCATGATCCCAGCGTTCTGGGATGGAGTCCCACATCAGGCTCCTCCGCTGGGAGCCTGCTTCTTCCTCTCCCACTCCCCCTGCTTGTGTTCCCTCTCTTGCTGGCTGTCTCTCTCTGTCAAATAAATAAATAAAATCTTAAAAAAAGAAAAAAAAATCCTTTAAAAAAAAAAGAAAAGAAAAAGAAAAATTCTCATTTTCAACTTGCTTTCTTGGAGTAGAGATATAGTTAAGTACCCTGATCCTCAACACACCTGCCCCACACCTCAAAGTACTCCCTTGTTCTGGGCCAGTGTCTGTGGGTTTCTTTTACATAACTTCTCACTGCCCTTATTAGGCCTCAGAGTGACCATGACTAAAAGGCTGTTCTGTAAGCTTGGGTACGTGGAGATCTAACAGCATTCGATTTATTTGGCATCATCAGGAGACTAGCTTTATTCTGTATTTTTGGAAAGGGAGGGTGGGAACAATCAGGAAGTGTAGGAGGTGAGGATACTATTTGTCTCAGAGAAAAGGCTGAAAGATGGATAAAAAGGCCCGAGGATCACAATATGCTATTTCATTTCTGGGATAGAAAGGCATATTGTTGTAGGAAGTACATAGGAGAATTTTCTAGTTAGAAAGAGTTAGGGGGCGCCTGGGTGGCTCAGTTGTTAAGCGTCTGCCTTTGGCTCAGGGCATGATTCCAGTCCTGGGATCGAGCCCCACATCAGGCTCCTTCGCTGGGAGCCTGCTTCTTCCTCTTCCACTCCACCTACCTGTGTTCCCTCTCTCGCTGGCTGTCTCTCTCTCTCCCTCAAAAAAATAAATAAAATCTTAAAAAAGGAAAAAGAGAGGATGTAATCTCTTTGGAACTCTTATTTTATGATTGACAATAGAGTTAAAATGTGAGGGCTTAGTATGCATGTACCAGGTAGGGTGACCAACTATCCCTGTTTTCCTTGGATTGTGGGTTTCCTGAGACCTTAACTTTCAGTGCTAAAACTGGGACAATCCAGGCACACTGAGATGGTGGGTCACCTAGTGTCAGATTCTCTACAATATATGTTGTAAGAATTCTCCCCGTAACCCATGATAGATGTATTATTCTAGGTCATATAGCTAATAGTGGCAGAGCAGAACTTGATCCCGGTATCTGTCTGCAGAGCCAGAGCAATTAGTCATTAAGCTGTATTGATTCTCTAAAAGGGTGGTGAAAGAGAACCCTTTGATATGAGGGTTATTATTATTTTTTAAATAGGTTCCACACCCAGTGTGTAGCCCAAGGTGGAGCTCAGCGCCAGGCTTTAACTCAACCCTGAGATCAAGAATCGGATGCTTAACCCACTGAACCACTGAGGCATCCTGATAATGAGGTTATTTTGACCTAAGATGGGGAGAGGGTTGGAATGGATTTGTGATGAAATCTTTGTCTTGGTAGGTTCATCCTGACAAAAATCATCATCCCCGGGCAGAGGAGGCCTTCAAGGTTTTGCGGGCAGCTTGGGACATTGTCAGCAACCCTGAAAGACGGAAGGAATATGAAATGTAAGTTGGAAATGGGAAATTGTCAGGTGGGATAAATGAATAATCTTAAAAGTAGAGGTCCCTGGACTTGTGGATGAGGCTCTCTAAGGTGGAAAGAACTGGGGTTGCTTATCTTTCTAGCTGGCCAGGGGCCTCAAGAGGCTCAAAGCTTAATCTCCCTTTGTCCCTTGCCCAGTACCTTCTGATTTACAAAGGCTTTCTTCTCTTAGGAAACGAATGGCAGAGAATGAGCTGAGCCGGTCAGTGAATGAGTTTCTGTCCAAGCTGCAGGATGACCTCAAAGAGGCAATGAATACAATGATGTGCAGCCGATGCCAGGGAAAGCATAGGTACGAAATAGGGTAGGGATGGGACAGCCACAGCTTAGGCACTGGGTAGCCAGAGACCTCCTTGTGAGTATTACTGGTAATTGGGGGATACAGCTGATGAGTAAAAAGACCCTGACGTTTCTACTTTTGCCATAGTATCAAAAGATTGGGGATTTGAGGGGCGCCTGGGTGGCTCAGTCGTTAAGCGTCTGCCTTTGGCTCAGGGCGTGATCCTGGAGTTCTGGGATCGAGCCCCACGTCAGGCTCTTCCGCTGGGAGCCTGCTTCTTTCTCTCCCACTCCTCCTGCTTGTGTTCCCTCTCTCACTGGCTGTCTCTCTCTCTGTCAAATGAATAAGTAAAATCTTAAAAAAAAAAAATTAAAAAAAAAAAGATTGGGGATTTGAATTAGCAGTAAGAAAAAAAGTAATATTTTTAGTTTTAAGAGAGGTTGAGGGTACAGGTGTTTGTAGACATATGTAACAACTGGAGATAATTTTAAAATTGATATTTTAGCCATATTTGTCAATAATAATGATACTATACACTTGATCTTAGCCAAAAGGCCAAGAAGCGATTAGAATGAGGATACTATAACAATATGGTAGGCTTGACAAATTAAAAGGAACTGTCCTTTTGTTGGGTTATAGGAGGTTTGAAATGGACCGGGAACCCAAGAGTGCCAGATACTGTGCTGAGTGTAATAGACTGCATCCTGCTGAGGAAGGAGACTTTTGGGCAGAGTCAAGTATGTTGGGCCTCAAAATCACCTATTTTGCACTGATGGATGGAAAGGTGTATGACATCACAGGTATACTTCTGTTCTCTAGAAATATGGGCTCATGTATGCTCAAAACTGTGATGTTTTGGCTAATTATTTCTCATGCTTGTAGAATGGGCTGGATGTCAGCGTGTGGGGATCTCTCCAGATACCCACAGAGTCCCCTATCACATCTCATTTGGTTCTCGGATTCCAGGCACCAGTGGGCGGCAGAGGTAGGTGTTACTTCTTTCAACAATCTACCTACTATTGTAGTTCTGAATAGGATTTCAGATGACACCCTGCTTAGGACACCTAGATGTCTTACCCTTAAGAAGTTTGGCAGCTGGCTCAGTGTATCTTTCTTTTTTCCAGTGTATAAACAGGTAACACAGGTAACCATATAACTCTTAATAGCTCTTGCCTCATAATGTCTTCTGTTTTCCTCTCAGAGCAACCCCAGATGCCCCTCCTGCTGACCTTCAGGATTTCTTGAGCCGGATCTTTCAAGTACCCCCAGGCCAGATGTCCAACGGGAACTTCTTTGCAGCTCCTCAGCCTGGCCCTGGGGCCACTGCAGCCTCTAAGCCCAACAGCACAGTACCCAAGGGAGAAGCCAAACCGAAGCGGCGGAAGAAAGTGAGGAGGCCCTTCCAACGTTGACACCCCTTCTCTTCTTTCCTCAGATCAATGTCAGGGAGTCAAAAGGGCTGTGTATAGCACAGGATGGAGTTTTGACTTGTTTATTTTTAAATATTTAAAAAAGGGAAAATTTTAAGCTCAAATTGTTCACTCAGTACTTGTAGGAAGCCCCGGAACCACTCTCCCTCCTCCACCAGCACCTAGGAACTGTATCTTGTCTTCTGACAATACCAAAGAAATAAGGGTGGCTAGAGCAAAGAACCTAGAGCTGGGACCTGGGCTGGACAATATCCCCCCTGGTAGTGTGGGAACTGGTATTTCCCTGGGGTCTGTATGCCTTTGTCTTTTGCTTCTAGAGCAGATGACACTTTTCCCCCTCTTTTTAAACTACGAGTCTATCTTATAATTTCTTGACCCATTTCAGGAGGGAGCCCCCTCCTTTACCCCAACATACTAGTTAAAAGAACAAGAAAGCATGTAGCCCTAATTATAGGAGATTATACATAGAGTTCAGAGAGTGGGAACTTTGAATTTTTCCTCGGACATTCACCTTGTGGGTAATCACCCAACTTCATGCTTGTTGCTGCAGGGATGGCCAAAACTAATAATTTTTAAAAAGCAGACTCATGCCCTCTGCCCTTGGGTGAGGGGGAAGGATACAGGGGTTCTCAGAAGCCCCCTTATGATCCAAGGGTTTGTATTTTTTTAAGTTTGTTCATATTTGTATGTACATATCTATTTAAAGCCAGGGGATTATCTTTCTATAAATATATAACTGGCAACCTGTATCTTCCCTCTCTTCTTGGCCCTTTTTCTCACTTGAGAATCCTTTACCTACTAAGTGTTAGCTAAGTGAAGGGTACCTCCTACTGGACCAAGGGAGAGGGGATAAAAAAATGCCTTAGAGAAGTTTTACACAGTAAGTTGCTATTCCGTGTTTCTTCCCCGCCTTATGAGGACATCCCCCTACCCTTCCTGCTGACCAAACTGTAGCCATATCTGGAAAAAAAAAAACCAAAACAGAACTTTATTATAAGGAAAATACACAGCAGAACAGAGCTGGAAGGTGGTGTAGGTGGAAGATCTGGAAAAACTTAATCACCAAACTGCTCAAACATGGCTTCCTGCTGTGAGGGAGAGTGATTTGGCCTTTATCTTTCCCACCTTTCCCGTTTCAAAAAAATCTGCTCTTAGCAGGGCTGGGCCCAGGGAGCCCCATTTTCTAATCTGTTTTCTTCCTGGGAGTTTGGGAAAGGTTAATAGTTCTCAGGCTTTCAAGATACAGAAGACAACATGGAGAACGAAAGGATGTTACAGCCCTTTGGTCCAGTGTTACCCCCAGTCCCATCCCTCAGTATTTGTTGATGCCAAAGAGACGAACCCCATGGAATTGGGGTAACTTAGGCAGCAATACGCTGAGCAATGAGGCTGTGTTGATGAAGAAGTGAGCAGCATCATACTTGGTGTAGAAGCTGGCCAGGAGGTAGCTGGGGAGAGAAAAAATGGGTTAAGTGAAGTTGGCCTTCCCTGTCCATATTTATGACTTTGCAGTGGCCTTCTCTTCTATTTTAAATGACCAGTTTTATTGCATACAGTCCTAGAATATCTGAAAACATTCCAGTTAAATTAACAGTATTTACTTTGTGGTTGGGGAGATAATCAGCAACTTTAGCTGGAGATTTATGAGCTAGTGTTTTTTAATTGTTAATGACGTGGCAAATGACAGCTGAAGTCTATATGACTGTTACCGTCCCTCTGCTTCCATTCCTCACGGTTTTCATAGATTTATATTAGTTCTGCTTTATTTATTCACTTCCTTTGGAAGTGTAAAACCATTTGGTTTTACTTGGTGTTTTCTCAGTCCTTTCTCCATTCCTCTACCACCAGGCAGCAAAGAATTCTTGATTACTATCTTCTACTTTTTATTGCTCTCCCTAGATTTAGACCATACCATAATATCTTCAAAGGGTCTACGTGAATAGTCTGCTTTTTAAAAGCTTCTCTGTCGGAGTTTCTCCTTGACACTTGGAGCATTTCCCGTATCTCCCCCTGGACTCACAGTACGATAGGAGAGATGCTGAGGAATTTGCGGGAAGAGGTAAATTGGAGCCCGTAGTCCATCTGTTCCCAGTGTGTCAGTAGCCGAGCCTTTCCTTGGTCAGGGGTCTCAAAGGGTGTCCCTTTCACCGTATGTAAGAAGACATACATAGCCTGGGAGGAAGGAAGGGGGCAGTGTGAAGAGGCAGAAAGTAGTTTTTCAGCCCAAGAATTATGCTGAGATTCCCAAAAGGAAGACATAAATCCCCAAATAATTGGCGATTTTGTTTTTGGTTGGGAAAGGCCTGGGATGGGTATAAGAGTGTGGTTTAGTGCTCACCAAGTTATGGATGACGTTGGTCAGGGTCCAGACAACAGGAATGCTGAAGAAGGGGATGCTGAGTAGAACCACATGCAGCAGTCCTACCAAGACGATGTAGGCCAGCCAGATGCCCCGGCTATTCATCACTCGAGTGTTGGGGTTTACTTCGCTGTGTGCCACCCCCACATTCATCCTACCGCCGTCGGGGATCAGGCAGGAGTCCAACTCAATTTCCTCTCAACGTGTCTTTGAATGTGTTCCCCCCAAGTTGTCTCCTGAATAGCCTAAATCCCCTGAACTCTACTGGGAATAAAAGAACTTCCCCATTGTGCACAAAGGAAGAACTGAAGATTTAGTGAAAAAAACTTAAAAGGCAAGACGAGTCCTCTACTCTTAGAGATATTAATGGTAATCTTTACTCTGATCCTTACACTTCAACTGTAACCTGAAGCGGTAAGCCTAAGGTTGGGGCAGAGACTTCCGGCAGCAGGGGAAACAAGGAACCACTAAATAAGGGATGAGGGGACACAACTACTTCTAATCCCCACCTCTTCCTTTGGGGCTTGCCCGTCCTGTCTCTCATTCCCTTGGCATGTAAGCAGGCCGCATCCCAATCCCTTTCTCAAGCGAAAGGCGCTGCCAAGTAATTTACCCAATGGCTTTTGGATTGAGCTAGGAAGGGACCTGAGCTCAGCATCTCGAGAGACGGAGCCCTACCGGGGGCGGCTCTGATCGTCTGAATTTGGCCCTTCAAAATCGTGCTTGTTGATGCCTAGTTGGGAAGAAGCTCTTGCTCGCCCGACTTTACCTAAATTCCCTAAACCCTGGTGTTGAACCCGCCCCATGCTCCTCCCAGCTTCCCTCTCTCGTTTGTCGTTCATCGGCTATCCTCAGGGCTCTCCTCAAAGCTCCTCGGTATTTAACTTGCCGACGCTCTAGCTCCCCCCGACCCCCACCTTTCAGCTTCCCATCACTTTTCCTCCGCCCCATTTCCAGTCTCCCGGCAGCACCTACCTGCTGGCTTCAGAAGCCGGACCGACTCGAGGCACGGCGTTCGCTTCCACACCTGTGGTCTCCAGGAAGCAGCCGCCCTCGCCCAACCGCGCTCTCCCTATTCGTGGAACAGAATCAGCGCTGCCGCCACCCATTGGTTGGCAGTTTGCAATGGGGACGCGCAATTGGTCGCCATTTCCGCCGTTCGGGAAGTTCAGGACCCGCCCCTCTCCCTGTCCCACCTTTTGAGAGAGGTGGGGAAAGCAGCTTGGAGGAGTGAAAACGACGTCAGCTATTGACTAATGGGAAGAGTTGATAGTGTGAGGTGGGAGTAAGAGTGACGGCGATTGGTCGGCCGCGGTTATCTGCGCCTAGGCGGGAGCTCCTGGAAGCGGAGGCAGCGGGTGGGGGCCTAGTGGACTGGAGGGGTAACAAGATGGCGGCGGAGACGGTGGAGCTCCATAAGCTGAAGGTACCGTGAGGCGGGGAAAGGCTGAGTTAGTTTTTTCTGGGGACTGAATTCTGCCGGGTGTCTTGCGCCTTTTACTGCATGTTCATCTTGCAGGCTTTTCCACTTCGTTTTTTGGCTCCCGCCGTAGTTCTTTTCTTTTGTGCCTCCCTTCTTCCCCACTACGCCTTCCCTGATTTCCCATTTCTCCGTACGGTTTTACAGTATCTTTGTTATTTCCGCTCTTTCTTCATCGTTGTATCATCCGTCACATCCCCACCGGGTGTACAAGTGCTTTCAACCTGTTATACTCCCTTCTCGTTTCTCGTCAGAGCTGCATTACGTCAGTGGTCCCCTCCTCTTTGCCCCATGCTGGAGCCAGGACCCCTTTTTCTTTCCTGGATCGATGCTTTCCATTCTGTTTTCCAAAGCTGGGATTCCCGTTAACAAATGATGGCAGCTTTGTGTATTTCTATCTATCCACGTTTCAAACAGGATCCAGAGAATGCTTCCACTCCTTTCATTTAGGTGGGGTTACGCCCTCGGAGCTAACTTTGAAACCTGAGGAGAGGCCTCAGAAGCTAGGCCTCTCCTTAGAAGCCAGGGATTTCGGAGACCTTAACGGTTAGTAAAGCACAGATACCTCAGATTTAAAAGTTTTCCGTATTCTCTCGGGCGGTTCTCGGCCCGCCAGCCTTACCGCCTACCCTTACCACTAGAAAGACAACTCACTCGTGGCTGTAGTATTTTGGAAGAGCAGTTCCGAGGTTAGGTTTATCTCTTCCCATTTCCTATCGCGGTTGGACCCTGCATCTCTTGGTGCCACCACTGGGTGACACTCTCAATCACGGGGCGGTTTTAAGTTCTATCTTCTGGGAATCTTGGTAGCTTCCTCACGTTGAGATTATTAATTTCCTAGAAGAAAAGAGTAGTTTATTTTAAGGTAAATTAAGAGAATATCTTGATTAGTTGTCCATTTGTCATTTCACGAGTAGTTTTCCCATCAGGTGATTTGGTTATGATTTGGTCACATCATCCTGGGAACCTTGGACAAACCAGGCTGATTGAGCCAAAGCTAAAAACTGATCCTTTAAAGCTTGATGAGCTTAAAAAAAGGCGTAAAGAGAATGAGGGTAGGGAGGACACATGCAGGTTGACACCGGTTAGCCTTTCTGTGAAATCTGATTTCTCACCCATGGATTCTGAACTGTTGTAGTAGGTTTTTGTGTATCCTGGAGTTACTGTTAAGTTGGTAGCCCTGAAATCTGTAGATTATATCAGTGGTCTCCTAATCTGACAAGTAAAAAAACTTGAAACAAAAAATTGAAACCAAAAAACCTTTGTTATATGTCTACTTAAATAATGTTCTGCCATACTGTTACGTATGTTATAAAACATATAAAAAAAGAAATTTTTAAAAAAGATGTTATTCATTCATTTATTTATTTGACAGAGAGAGAGTGTGAGCAGGAAAGGAGCAGAGGGTGAGGGACAAGCAGGCTCCTAGCCAAGCCCAGGGCCCGAGCCTGGGCTCATTCTTATAACCCTGAAATCATGACCTGAGCCAAAATCAGGAGTCAGACACTTAACCACCTGAGCCACCCAGGCACCCTGAAAAGAAAGTTTTGAGTGAATGAGATAAAAAGGAAATATGAATAGAAGATTTAGTATTTTCTTTTTATTCCACTTTTGAAATCCCTAAGTCACTAGTCTTGTGACTTGCCTTTATGGATGTTGTGTTGGTTTATGGGGTGATTGTTTCCATAAAATCTGTATTTGTCAGGTCTGTATTAAATTTGATTTTGATAGGAATGTCCTCTGACATGATTTCAGGTATTACAGTCTGAGAGAATATGAGGCCCTCCTGACAGCCTGAAAAGTAGTCACTGGTTTGTTTGTTTGTTTGTTTTTTTTAAAGGATTTATTTGTTTTTAGAGAGAGGGAGGGAGAAAGCATGAGCAGGGGGAGGGGCAGAGGGAGTGGGAGATGGAGAGAGTCTTAAGCAGACTCCTGGCCCAGCAGGGAGCTGGACACAGGGCTCAATCTCATGACCCTGTGATCAGGACCTGAGCCAAAATCAAGAGTCAGATACTTACCCAACTGAGCCACCCAGGTGCCCCTGAAAAGGATTCACTCTTTTAATCACATTTGCTTGTCTTTGCTTTTTCTCTAGAGCACTTCTTAACCTTTTGGAGGTCACAGATACCTTTGAAACTCTGATGAAAGGTATGAACCCTCTCCCCAGAAAAAGGCATGTACATATACTTTGCATGCGATTTGAGGGGCTTCATAAAGCTATGCTGTAGCCCTGAGGAGTCCGTGGACCTCTGGTTAAGAACCTATGCCTTTAATTCTGACTTCCAGGACTGTTAATGTTTGGTTCCACTGTTGATTTTGATGGAGTGATCCTGACTTTTGGGTTGACTAGAGTTTTATCTCTTTTTTAAAAACTCTACAGTTTTATAAAGAGAATTTGGGGCTTCAGGATAGAGTCTCAGATGAAAGGAACAAGCATTGAAGTAGAAGGGAAAAATATTAATTGATATGTAAGTCCACATCAACAGCAAATTTCTGAAGATTTTGTAGAAATGCAGTCATTCTGACGCAGTTGGAGAGAGAGACTGAATGTGGGTGAAAATGTCTTGAACTGTAGTGGTACCAGATTTCCAGTCAACGGTGAATAAAGGGACTACTGCAGAGGAGAGAACCACAAGGATGTTTAGTGTCAGAGTATTGCGAACAGCAAGACATTTGTAATATTGAAGTATAAAGTACATTTATGTTGGTGGTTGAAGATAGTTTGGAAAGGAAAGTAGGTGGACTGTGTGACCATAAAGGTAGACTGGAATGGTATTGAAAAGGGCCTTTTAACTTGTGTAAGGTGTTTGGTTTTTATCATGTAGGCAGAAGGTAAGGAACCTTTGAAAATTTGAAAGGAAGAGCTGATGTGATCAGTTTGTGTTCTTTTGGCAATATGGAGGATGAGGTCTGGAGAGCAAGAGATTTTACCAGTTAGATTCTTACTATAGTAGTCACTCTGCTGCTTAAAACCTTTTTTTTTTTTTTTTTTAAGATTTTATTTATTTGACAGAGATAGAGACAGCCAGCGAGAGAGGGAACACAAGCAGGGGGAGTGGGAGAGGAAGAAGCAGGCCCATAGCAGAAGAGCCTGATGTGGGGCTCGATCCCAGAACACCGGGATCACGCCCTGAGCCGAAGGCAGACGCTTAACCGCTGTGCCACCCAGGCGCCCCTGCTTAAAACCTTTTAATTATACCCCTGCCAATCTCCTCAGCTTAGTTTCTCACACTCCCAAACACAGTGGCTTTATTTCATTTCATTCCTCAGAATAGCTGTGTTCATTAATTACTAACACTTACTTAGCATTTACTCTGTGACAAGGTCTGTTCAAAGCTATTTACATACATTAACTGATTTAATTCTCATAATAACCCTGTAAGTTAAATGCCTCTATTATCCCCATTTTAAAATGAGAAAAATGGAAGCTCAGAGAGATTGAGTAACTTGCCCTAGGTTGCAGAGCTAATAATAAGTGGTGACTCAAATCCAGGTAGTCTGTCTCCAAAGTTATGTTCTTAGTCACTGCACTACTGTCTTTCTTAACCTCAGAACCCAGAACTGTTACACATGCTTTTGGCTGCAGTGCTTCTGCCACCTCCATCCGCCATACCTTTGTCTAATTAAGTACTAATTCCCTTCAGATATCAGCCAAACATCATTTACCCAAGGAACCCTTAGGTAGGATAATTTCTCCATATCCACCCACATGATCAGACCACTTTTTTTTTTTTTTAATGATTTTTTTATTATATTATGTTAGTCACCATACAGTACATCCCCGGTTTCTGATGTAAGGCTCGATGATTCATTAGTTGTGTATAACACCCAGTGCACCATGCAATACGTGCCCTCCTTACTACCCATCACCGGTCTATCCCGTTCCCCCACCCCCCTCCCCTCTGAAGTCCTCAGTTTGTTTCTCATAGTCCATAGTCTCTCATGTTTCATTCCCCCTTCTGATTACCCCCCCTTTCTTTATCCCTCTCTTCCCCTACCGATCATCCTAGTTCTTATGTTCCATAGATGAGAGAAATCATATGATAGTTGTCTTTCTCTGCTTGACTTATTTCACTTAGCATAATCTCCTCCAGTGCTGTCCATGTTGTAGCAAATGTTGAGAACTCGTTCTTTCTGATAGCTGAGTAATATTCCATCGTATATATGGACCACAACTTCTTAATCCAGTCATCTGTTGAAGGGCATCTCGGCTCCTTCCACAATTTAGCTATTGTGGACATTGCTGCTATGAACATTGGGGTGCATATGGCCCTTCTCTTCACTACGTCTGTATCTTTGGGGTAAATACCCAGTAGTGCAATGGCTGGATCATAGGGTAGCTCAATTTTTAACTTTTTAAGGGACCTCCACACTGTTTTCCAGAGTGGCTGTACCAACTTGCATTCCCACCAACAATGTAGGAGGGATCCCCTTTCTCCACATCCTCTCCAACAATTGTTGTTTCTTGCCTTGTCTATTTTTGCCATTCTAACTGGCATAAGGTGGTATCTCAGTGTGGTTTTGATTTGAATTTCCTTGATGGCTAATGATTTTGAACATTTTTTCATGTGTCTGTTAGCCATTTGTATGTCTTCATTGGAAAAGTGGATCAGACCACTTTTTAAATACTTTCACAGGACCCTGTACTTTTTTATATTAAACATTATATGATCATTGGTTGCCTTGTTTTCTTACTAGATTGTAAACTTCACGTGAGCAAGAACTCTTTCTCTTTTCTTCATGATTATTTCCTTGTAGCTAGGATAATGCTTGATGGAGTGGGTGCTCAATCACTGCCAAGTGAATAAACTTAGTAAGACCTGAAATAAAGTAGTGGGTGTTAGAATGAGAATGAATTTGAAAGAAATGTGGGATATAAAATTGTAAGTATTTATAGATGAGTTAGATGTGGGAGGAATGAAAGATGAAGCCAAGGTTCGAGTAGTCTAGGTTGAGAGGAGAAGAAGCCAGTTTTGTGCAGAGAGATGATAAGTTCAGTTTTGGGCTTAAGTGTCTGAGATTTGCACTTGGAGATGTCTTATAGTCAGGTGGAAACGTGGGTCTCCTTTTCAAGAGCTGAGAGCTGATAGTAAAGGTTTGGGACTTATTCAGGAAATATTTATGGAGTGCCTACCACATGCCAGCTACCATAGGTTCTGGGCATAAAGCAATGAACGAGGCAGACAAAATTCTTGCTGTCATGGAGTTTATATCTTACTGGGGGAAGACTCAATAAATAAGAAAAATTTACATTATGTTCCATAGTGATAAGATCTGTAGAGAAAAATAGGAAAGATTTAGGTAGTAGTACAGTGGGACTGTGGGTATTGAAATTTTAAATAGGTGACTGGGGAAGGCCTTAATCGAGAAGGTGATGTTAAAGCAGAGACTCGGAGGGAAAGGAATGAGTCTTTTATTTATTTATTTATTTATTTTAAGATTTTATCTATTTATTTGACAGAGAGAGAGAGTGCACAAGCAGGGGGAATGGGAGAGGGGGAAGCAGTCTCCCTGCTGAGCAGGGAGCCCGATGTGGGGCTTGATCCCAGGACCCTGGGATCATGACCTGAGCCGAAGGCAGAGGCTTAACCAACTGAGCCACGCAGGCGCCCCTAGGAGTGAGTCTTGTGCAGAGTGTTGTAAGACGACCGTTTGGTGATCATTGGAACTCTGGCTTTTACCCTCTTACCCTATCTCGGAAACCAATGGAGGGGTTTTGAATAGAGGAATGACATGTTCTGACTTTAATTATTTATATTTTTTCCTGACTTAAATTTTTAAAAGTTCGCTCTGGATACTTTGTGGAGAATAAACTATAATGAGGTGCAAGGACTAAGAGTTACAGTAATCTGTTTGAAAGACCAGAAGGAATTAGATTCTGGATATACAGTAGTTTCCCGCACCCCATTCATGGGGGTATGTTCCAAGACCTCCTAGTGATTGCCTGAAACCTGGGGTACTGAATCCTTACTTATAGTATATTTTTCTCTATAAATATATGTATATATATTGTATATGTATATATAATAAAGTTTAATTTATAAATTAGATGCAGTAACAGATTAAGAACAATAATCATAGAAAAATTATAATATACTGTAATAAAGATTACATGGATATGGTCTGTTTCAAAATACCTATTGTACTGTATTCACCCTTTTTGTAATATGAGATAAAATGCCTACATGATGAGACGAAGTGAGATGAATGATGTAGGTGTTGTGACATGACATTAGGTTATTATTGACCTCCTTATGAATGAGCCAAAAATCTGGGGTTAGGTACTGGGAACTGGTGGGGGCTGAGATTTCAGTGACCAAAGGCAGTGGCAGGGCCAGTAAGTGGTCAGCAGTGATGGATGCTATCCATGCTACACTACCAGTTGTACCAATCTGTCCTCTCCCAAGTCTAGATCAGCAGCCTATGCAGAAACCATCACCGTCCATTTCCCTGTCAGCTGGGAGTTTTTGTAAACCTTGGCTTTATCTAGACGGAATTTGGGGAAGGAAAGAGAAGGGAGGAACAACTTTGTTAGAACGTTGAACTTTGAATTGCCTGAATATTTACTGAAAAGTGTTAACTTAAACCAGGGAGGAAAAAGGAATGGAGGCTTCTGAGGAAGATTGAGGTTACAAGAAATAAAGAAGTTGTATTGCTTTGTAAATAACCAGTACCTTCTAAATACACACCCACAGATGATATATTTAAAATGTTTGATGATGTCCATTTGTTGGGGTTATGTAAGACTTTTATTTTCCTCTGTACTTTTCAGAGTTTTCAAACTATTCTGCAGTAAACATAATACTTCTATAACAAACCAACAAAACTTTTTTTAAAGATTTCATTTATTGGGGCGCCTGGGTGGCTCAGTCGTTAAACGTCTGCCTTTGGCTCGGGTCGTGATCCAGCGTCCTGGAATCGAGCCCTGCATCAGGCTCCCTGCTCAGTGGGAAGCCTGCTTCTCCCTCTCCCACTCCCCCTCCTTGCATTCCCTTTGTCGCTGTGTCTCTCTCTGTCAAAGAAATAAAATCTTAAAAAAAAAAAAGATTTTATTTATTTATTTGAATGAGTGAGAGAGAAAGACTGCTCACAAGCCAGTGAGCATGCATGTGCACGCAGGGGGAGGAGCAGAGAGGGAGGAAGAAAGAATCTCAAGCAGACCCCGTGATCCCATGACCCGAGATCGTGACCTGAGCCCAAACCAAGAGCGGAGCACTCAACCGACTGAGCCACTCAGGTGCCCCAAACCAATGAAACTTTTTAAAGTGTAACAAAAATCAAAAGCCTTGTTCTCCAGGAAGCAGAAAGAAAATGAAGAAATAAAGTACCAATGTGGGAAAGATTCGGATTCTTAAGAAATGAACCTTAGAGATCACTTAGAGTCTAGATTCTAGATTAATGGTATTCAGCACTGGTCTGAAGGCCAGTGCTGGGTCATGAACTGTTACTGGTTAGCGATAAGTTTAAAAAAAAAAAAATTTTTTTTTTTTTTTGAGTAAGCTTTTAGAAGCTTTTATAGCAGTTTATCGTCAGTGCTACATCCAAGTGTGATTGTTTTCTCATAATTGGTTTTTATTGTTTTTTTACAAACGTATCAGTCCATCTGGCTGGAATATTATAAAAAGCTGGCAGCTCCATCAGTCTGCCTAATTAAAAATATATTGATCTGTGAAATTTGGAAATCTGAGAAGCATTGATTCTGTCTAATCTTGTCTAATCCTTCACCCAATGTCTAACACTTATGGAGTGCTTACTAGCTCCAAGCACTATTGTAAATGCCTTACAAATATTTACTGATTAAATCATCCTAATAACCGTATGGTATAGGTACTGTTGCCTTATCCCTATTTCATAGGCAACTGAGGCACAGAGATGTTAAGTTAGTCATCCAAGGTTACACAGCTGTAAGTCGTAAAGCTAAAATTTGAACCCAGGTGACTTTAGAAGAGGCCATGTTATGCTTTTAATGGGTAATTTACCTACTATGTTTCTCAGTAAAGGGTGCTGTTGGTTTGTTGAGTAAGATAGTTCTCCACACAGTATCCCTGCTTGCCTGACCTTCTCACTGAGTGCACCACCTGCCCAGTCATTGTACTGGGAGGGAAGCTCCCCTCTCCATTTTCAAATTCTCCCTTGGTTGAAAGCCTTCCAGTGATGCCTAGCATATTCCCTTGATTGTTAAGTTCTTTCTTCTATAGGGATCTGCTTTCTGACTTCTCCTGGTTGATCTTAGATCTATACTTCAAAGCCAGTGAAGTCTCCTTTCAGTGCCCATCTATTTGTGCACTGATCTGCATATAGGATTTCTGGAGCCTTCCTTTTCCTGATTGTTTTCCTTTGATCAGCATGTCATTATGGTTCTTAAAATAAGAATCAGATAAAGAATCATTTAATGTAGATTCTGTTTTTCAGTTACCATAACCTAGAATTACTTTGTTAGCAAATCATACTGTTAACCCTCTTTCTACTTGTAATCGTCTAAAATCCTGAGGTCTTTATTCTTTGAGTTACTGTTGAGTCAGATCTTGCTCATCTGGTTTTTGAACAATTTAAGTTTTGAATATAAATGTAATACTTTATAGGCATACCTAGTCCTTCCAAACTGACTCTTCTTTTTGGCTCATTGTTCTCTCTGAAGAGCTCCGCTTCTTTTTTTTTTTTTTTTAAAGATTTTTATTTATTTATTTGACAGAGATAGAGACAGCCAGCGAGAGAGGGAACACAAGCAGGGGAAGTGGGAGAGGAAGAAGCAGGCTCATAGCGGAGGAGCCTGACGTGGGGCTCGATCCCATAACGCCGGGATCACGCCCTGAGCCGAAGGCAGACGGTTAACCGCTGTGCCACCCAGGCGCCCCAGGAGCTCCGCTTCTTGCCCTCCCTGCCCCTTACTTCTGTCAGTAATCCGTCAAGTCTTCCTCCTCCTTTTGTCTGCAGAGTCGATAAGCATACCCTGTTATATGTTTAGTCAAGTTACTGATTTAAAACTCTTCCACAGAACTTGATAGCTTGCCATTAGATATTTTTTCCATTTTGATGTAGATCCTTTAATTGATTCATTGTGGACATTAAACTAGCTAACGCGTCTACCTAATTCTTCAGTGGTGAGGCTTATATGCACGTGAGTAATAAATTGCAGTAAAGGATCTGGGATAATAGATAGTAAGAAGAATCTTCTTTATAGATAATTGGGTTTTCTAGAGATTCATTTTTTCTATGTGTTAGCTGGTACAGTAATGGGGGGCAGGCACCCCCCCCAGAAATACCTGGGGATTTGTAACAATAAATAGTTGCATGAATAGGTAAGAATTCTATTAAAGTAGGACATTTATTCTTCACCATCTGTTAGAAAAGTCTTCTTGCATATTGAATATCATTAGAGAGAAGTGGGCCAACTTTGTGAATCTGGAGGCTTGGTGGGTTTAAGAGCAATAGTTTGGGTTTGAACTTTTCTTTTTTTCTTGTGAGAACTTTTTATTTTATTTTATTTTTTAAATCAACCAGGTTCATTCTGTTAACTAAGGAAAAGCTTTATTCTTTTTCCTCAGCTTGCTGAACTAAAGCAGGAATGTCTTGCTCGTGGTTTGGAGACCAAGGGAATAAAACAAGATCTCATCAACAGGCTCCAGGCATATCTTGAAGAGCATGGTGAGTGTTTTATAGAGGCAGAGGGATGTGAGTGAAGGGATTAATTTTTCGGCTCTGCCAGTGTGGAAGATTTCTCCTTTTCCTTTAGGTTGTTGGTGATGTAAGCTCTTAATTAACTCTGTCAAGAAGACTCTTGATCATCCAAAACAGTGGTTATAAAGCAAAGAAATACACCCCTCCCCCCTTTTTTTAAGATCTTAAATTTTATGTCAGCAAATTGTTTGAAAGGAAGTATGCTAAAACAAGTATCATTTGACTGAGAATTGGAAGATTTGGATTCTGATTCCCCTTATGCCAGAAATTTACTCAGTAACTTTGAATAATCAGTATTTACATGACTAGGTATCTCTTGATCTATGAAATGAGACAAATGTTGCCACTCTTGAAAACCTAAGGAATCTCTGGTCCCTTCTAACTCTGACATTCTATAATTCCATCTTTAAAAACAAACAAAACCAGCTTTATTTAAGGCATTTTATCATCCAGGTTGTACAAGTCCCTGTTCTAATTTTTATTTATTTCCTTTTATACCCATTCCGTTTACCCCAGCTCCCTTAGGCAGCTATTCTAATGTGCTTGATATGTATTTTTTGTCTTTGTCCTTGTAAACCATCTAGTGTTGTTTGGTATACAATATTTTTATATAATTGGCAGTGAGGCCATAGCCTTACTTTACTTCTCACTTTTTTTTCTCTAAGTACCGTGTGTTTTTTTTAAGATATATTCATATTTGTGTGGCCTGTAGCTGTGTAGTCATCCAGTATATTGATTCGAATTCTGCATAGTGTTCTGTCATGTATGGAATCCACCACATTTTACTTAATTCACCTGGTGACAAGCACCTATATTGCCTCCTAGACTACTTCTTTCATGTTCCTGTATAATTCTGTGTGAGTGTCTTTCTGGGATATATACCCACAAGTGAGATTGCTAATTAATATCTGTTCATAAGGGTATACTTGATATGATTAAGCACTGCCAAATTGTTTTCCAGAATTGCTCTATAAATCTACACTCTCATCATCAGTGGACGAGGGTTCTTGTATCTCCTCCACACACCTAAACTTGGCGCTGTTGTATCAAGTGGCTTAATTTTTTCTAATCTTTTGGTTCAATTTACATTCCTCTAATTATTAAAAAGTTTGAACATTTCTTGTGCTCATGGTTCTTAGGGTTTCTCCTTTGCTGTCTTTTTAGTGGGGTTCCCCTTAATTCACTTTTTAGTTTGTAGACATTTATTTTATATTTCTGGTAACTGTTCCCGGTTGGTTCTAGACACGAATACCTTCTTCGTCATTTGTTTCTTTTTCGGTGGTGTCCTTAGTTTTGGAAAATCTGTAATTCTTCATATATTACTTTTGCTTCAGGGGTGTTTGGGGGTTTTTGTTTGTTTGTTTGTTTTAGAAATCCTTCCCCACCACTAAATCTCAAGGATACTCTCCCACGTTACTTTTTATTAATGTTATAGTTTGACCTCATTACAGTTTTTCAGTCTATCTGGAGTTCAACTTTATAGTAATGTTAGGTAGAGAATACAGTTTTATCATCTCCATGTGAAGCAGATTTTATGAACATCAGTTCTGCCTTCCATTATTGAATTTTATTTTGGGAAAGCACAATGATTATAATTTTAGCCTAAGTACAGTGATCAAGATGGTTTTTTAGCAGGGCTTGACCTGAATATTTTAATATTCTTTAGCTGAAGAGGAGGCAAATGAAGAAGATGTACTGGGAGATGAAACAGAGGTGAGTTGGAGAGAGTAAGGTTAGTCACTGGCCTGGCAACGTGCCGCTACCTTGGCCACATTGCTTAATGTCAATCATTAGAGGGCTTAAATGCTAACTTGTTAGGGGAACATAGAGGGGGAATGAAGGTTCTGAAAAACTGGTTCATTTTTGAGTTCTCATATTCTTTTATTGATGGGTATTTACTGTTCATTTATATTAACTATTGTTTCATTTGGTTTTAGGAAGAAGAACCAAAGCCCATAGAACTGCCTGTCAAAGAGGAAGAACCCCCTGAGAAAACTGTTGATGTGTAACTATCCCGATTTTTATGATCTGAGTACAGGGCAGATAGTTCTGGGTTTTGGAGGGTTTAGTCTTTCACTCTGTTTACCTCTTACATATTCCATTGGCTTTTTCATTTCTCGTTAGATCATACATTTTCAGAAGAGTCTACTTCATTTCAAGTATTTGGTTCCGGTGAAGCAAGGTAGTTTGTCTCTGCATTATGTAATAGATAATTAGGACCAGGAGACTTCAAGCCCAGATAGAGTTTAGTTCTAGCCTTTGTTGTAGCACCGTAATAGATGATTCTTCTTCTGTATAGAGAATCATCTAGATTTCTCTAAGAGAATCATCTAGATTCTCTGTGTATAAGGAATTTTGTCAGGGAGGAGGGTGCTGAGCAGAGATGATGTCTCTTAGGTAACACTATCTTCTCTCTTTTTTGATTTACAGTGGAGGGAGGGGGGAACGAAGTACTAGAGTGGAAAGTGGACCTTGATTTATTTAAACTATCCCACAAGGTTGATCATAAACAAAAACAAAAGGTTGATCATAACATCATTTTTGGGGGCTCTCAAGTCTAGCACATTAGTAACAATTGAATCCTTTTAACATTTTTGTTCCTCATAGCTGTATTTATGTGTTACAAAAGACAATATATGTGCTAGTGAAAAGTCAAGCACTGCATAGAGGAGTATATAAATTGAAAATTATGTACCCCTTGTCTCCACCCCTCATCTGACTTCCCAGAGGTTTTTCAATATATTCTTTTAGAATGATACATGGGGAGTTTGTGTATATACAGATACATATACACACTAGGCATATTATGGGTTTCTTGATTTTTCTCAGATCTTTTTGTGTCCTACAGTAATGTTTTTATTTTAATGTTTGTTATATAAAGATGGGATTCTAAATGTTTTACATGTATTCTCGTTAATCCTCACATCAACCATATGAAATGGGGTGATTATTTTTGTAAGTGGTAGGTCTCTTTTTTTAGCTTGTTATTATGGGAAATTGCAAGTATATACACAAGTTACAAGAAAAGTATAGTAGACCCCTATATACCTACCACCCAGATTTAGTAGTTAACATCTTAGAACCTTATTCTTTCTAGCACCTAATAGTACTCCATTCTATGGATGAACAGTAATTTCACCAGTCTCTTGTTGATGGACATTTAAATAATTCATAATAGCAAAAAATGCAGTGCTGCATGTCCTTGTGCAACTATTTTTATACTTATGCAAGTATGTCAGTATGATAAATTCCCTGCAGTGATTTGCTGCATCACAGAGGATGTACATTTAATGTTTCATTAGATTTTATCTAATAATACTGCTGTTTTTTAGGAAGGGGAGGGAAGGGTAAAGAGGGAGATAGAATCTTAAGCAGCCTCCACACGCAGTGCAGAGCCTGATGCAGCCTGGAACCAAGCTGTTCCTTTGATCGCTTTTGATCTCACAACTCTGAGATCATGACCTGAGCTGAAATCAAATTAAGAGTTGGACGCTTAACTGACCGAGCCATGTAGGTGCCCCTAATGATACTGTTTTTTAAAGCCATCTAGTTATCTTCCATCATAGGAGGTTTATGTTTAGATATAATGCCTTAAAGAAATGGCTTAGGAACACCTTTAAAGTAGTGATGTTTTGGGGACCTCTGGAGCAAGAAGGAAGACGGGGCAAATACAGTGATAATTGGCTTGTGTGGGTTAACAATGAAGTTTGAAAAATTTGTAGATGTTCATTATCATTAGAATATGTAAAATGTGTAATTCTCATATAAGAGCACTTAAATTTTATTAATGAATTTTTTTTTTTAAGATTTTATTTATTTATTTGACAGAGAGACAGCGAGAGAGGGAACACAAGCAGAGGGAGTGGGAGAGGGAGAAGCAGGCTTCCCGCTGAGCAGGAAGCCTTATGCAGGGCTCGATCCCAGGGCCCTGGGATCATGACCTGAGCAGAAGGCAGAGGCTTAACGACTGAGCCACCCAGGCACCCCATATTAATGAATTTCTAAACAAGGAAATTGAAAACGTGTGAGTTGGGAGGGTGATTTTGCTCTTTAGAGTAATAGTAGTGGTTAGACTACAGTATGTTCAGAAAGGTTCTGGGTCCCTATAGGTTGGAGAATGTATCATATGTGACTATGGGTAGGAGAGAAATTTCTCAGCAAAGAGAATAAATTTCCCATGAGTTCCAGAATGTGATGTGTATTTATTGCTTGAGCTTAATTGTGCCTGAGGGAGCTGGAACACAGAAAGAAGTGTCCTTTCTGGGATTCCCTTTCTGCCATGAGGTATACTACAGTGATTATGCTTCAGGATGGGGATGTGAAGAAAGTCATTAGCTTGGGGTTGGTGGAGAACACTGTTGTCTTAATGGCATTGGACTTCAAGTAAAACATTAAACTTCAGTGTCCCTTTCTGTCTGAACAAGACAGAGAGAGGGTTGGAGAAGTATGGATGACCAGGAAATGAGAATTCAGGAATTTCTTTGAGAACATTCAAGGCTAGGGGCACCTGGTTGGCTCAGTCATTAAGCGTCTGCCTTCAGCTCAGGTCATAATTCCAGGGTCCTGGAATCAAGCCCTGCATCAGGCTCCCTCAGCGGGAAGCTAGCTTCTCCCTCTCCCACTCCCCCTGCTTGTGTTCCCTCTCTCGCTGTCTCTGTCAAACAAAAATCTTAAATAAAGAAGTATATATATATATATATATATATATATATATATATATATATATATATATATATTTTTTTTTTTTTTAAGGCTAATTTAGGTACTTCAAACATTCAAAAGGAGATCCCCTTCATCTTTGACTTGAGGTTCTCCAGAAATATGCTACTGTTTCTCGTTTGGTCCCTCCCACACCCCTACCCCTAACCAGGGCAGTTAAATACTGTAGGATGTAGTTATGGTCAGCAGGGGGCACCCATTGCTTATCTGTCAGTCCAGGGACCTCCAACAAAAGGATGGAGAGAGTAAGTTCCTGTTCCCAGAATTGCTTCCTCTGAAAATGCCATTAAACCATTACTACCTTTCAGGGCATCAAATGGGAAAAGTGTCCGGGATATTGGAACAAAGGCTGCCTATGTCTCTAAATGAGGGACCTTAATGAGACTGGTTATGACCCACAGTTTTATGGGAGTTGTTTGGTGGAAGGTTAATGCCCTTCCATTTATCCTGGGTACTTCCGAACTTTGTCTCCCGCCCCGATGGTCCCCCTTTTTTGTTTTCTCTTAAACCTTTTGACTAGTAACTTAACCATGTTTTCCTAATTCAAACTCCCTTTAGCCTTTTTTTTTCCCACTCCCTTTGGCATTTTTATTTGTCTCACTTTGACTGTTCCAGCTGGAGCTACAGTCCCCGTGGGAGAAATAAGGGATTTGTAAAAGAAGGAAACCAGAGCTTATAGAGCACTCGTTAATTGTTGTTGTGATGAAAATTGAGAGCTGCCATTTAAATGAGGGTTGGAGGAATAGTCATTAGTCCAGAAGTAAATGTAAGGTTCCTGAAAGTAAAAGAAATGGTTTCTGGTGTCCTTTGAGTGTATCCTTCCAGCCCAATATATTTAACCAGCCTTCTTTCCTGATTACTTTTTTTATAGTTTAGCAAAGTAGGTTAGTCTACTATTGGAACTCTTATCAGTAGATGGTAGTTCAAGGAACTGAAGTTCTAATGGGCTTCATATTTTTTTGGATTAAGGGGTAATAGAGAGATATGGGACAGAGGACATGATTCAGGTGCATTCTTATACAGTCTAAAGTTTTGGGTTAGAATATCAAGTTTTCTGCTTTTAAAAAAATTTCTTTCTTCTTTTCCAGGGCAGCAGAGAAGAAAGTGGTAAAAATTACATCTGAGATACCACAGACTGAGGTAGGTATTCTGCTCCCTAGTAGAAGAGCAGTCTCTCTCTGTTTCTTACCTTTTATTCTACCGTATAATCACTAAAAAATTGACTTACAGGCAGAAAGTAAGTATTGACAGATTTTGGTATTGATATATTTTTCTACCACCTTCATTTGGGAAAATATTTGGACTGGCATAGTCACCTTTGAATCTGTAGTCTTTCTGTATATAGTCCTTGGGCCTTGGTGGTAACTCTCTTTAAGATGTTTACAAACTAGATTATAGTTTGGGAGGATAGTACCTTGGAAGAGATGAAAAGTAATAAGGGAAGATGTCACTACTTGATAGCTGGTAAGACTGAAAGTTGTCTGGATTCTGTGTCAAGATCTCTGAACGTCTTCAACTGAGATCTGTGTGGGGTTTTTTTGTACCTTTTAAGTAGTGATGACATAGGACAATGCTGCTTCATTTCTAGCTGAAAGAGTACCACTAGTGTTGGAACCAAGCTGTTCCTTTGATCCCTTTTCAAAGGTCAACCAAACACAGCTTTTGTCTTCTTGGCTTCGTGCAGAATGTAGGTTTTATTTTATTCCTTTCCTTTTGTTTTTGAGGACATGGGTGTAATAATAGTCTTTTGTGTTTGCTTTCTGGAAAGGGCTGTTGAGTTAAGCTCTGGGTGGATACAACCTGATATCCTCTAGGATTGTTGGTATTCTCGGTTTAGACCTTATGAAATATACTCCTGATGTTCTAAAGATACACATTTCTAAGCAACTTTTCTCCTTAAAGAAGGAAAATAGAAATTAATTTTTCTCTTCCCCTTCTTTTGTCTTTTTATCACCTAGAGAATGCAGAAGAGAGCTGAACGATTCAATGTACCTGTGAGCTTGGAGAGTAAGAAAGCTGCCCGGGCAGCAAGGTGAGTGTCCCAGCCTTTTGGATCTGAGACAGTGCTAGTATGAAGGTGGCGGGGTATGATCCTAGGTTTTAAATATAATTGTTGATTTTAAGTAGAATAGAGCCCTTGCTGAAAAGAAACACTTTCTTGGCTCTGTTCAGAACTTCTCTGCTGATTCGGATGTAGTAGCTGTAGACGGATTTTTATAATAGGTAAAAGTCAGGAACTGACTGTTACTCCCAGTTTTGATAAGGCTTCCTTTTAACTTATTCTCTGGTCTCTTGGTGAGAAAAAGAGTAAGCTGAACCTCTTTCATGGGGTTGTTAGAATTAGCTAATGATTGCAAGTCTTGAGATCACAAGCAAGAAGTGCCATATGTACACTTGACACGGAGACAGGCAACCAGGAGTGTGAACAGCTTCCTAAAATTTAGCTTGTTTATTTTTCTACAGATTTGGAATTTCTTCAGTTCCATCAAAAGGTAAGAATACAGAGACTTCTAAAAAAAAAGTTATGTTTATATTTTAACTTCTCTGTCACAACAGATTTCATTTCTCCAAATTAAGGTAAACTTGTTAGCTTTAGAAACCTATAAGAGGTTATAACATTCACTTTTTTGCTTTAGGTAAAACCATACTTAAGCCTTCCTGGGGAATTTAGAGAAGGTGCTGAAGTTATGAGAGAATAGGAGGAAGTGCCAACATTTGTTGTCCTCTTCTTGGACATCTTTAGAGAAGTTTCTGGTACCTTGTCTATTTATTTTAGTGTCTCAAGTCAGCATGTAATTACGTACCTGCCCTGTGTCATACTGCCTAGTGTAAGTGGTGAAAGAGAAAAGAGAGTATCTTTTACCTCAACATTCTTAACTTCTAGGAATATACAAGGAAATAATGTTGGATATGCTTAAAGACCTAGTTAGCCATAAGAATTATCACAGCATTATTTTTTGTGATCAGTAACTAGAAACAAGGTAAGATACGATAGGAAATTTGTTAAATAAATGTCAACCAAAGTATAGTAGATTATGCTGTTATTAAAATGATATTGAAGAGTGTCAGAAAAATATTAAGTGAAAACAAATTATGAAATTGTATTAGTATATTTCCCTTTTGGTAATAGAAGTGCATATATGGATAGAAAAACAGGTTTGGGGGGTGCCCGACTGGCTGAGTTGATGGAGCATGCAACTCTTGATCTTGTGGTTGTGAGTTCGAGCCCCATGTGTGGTATGGAGTTTACTTGAAAATAAAAATTAAAAAAAAAAAAGGTCGGAGGGAATATGTGCTAAATTGTTAATACTCATTGTCTCTGGTTGTTGGAATTTTGAGTGATTTCTTTTTGCTTGTCTGTTTTTAAAATTTCTGCAATTAATACCTATCTTGTAATAAATTAGGAAAAAGGTTACTTTTTAAAAAACAGTCCAGTTTTAGAGACTTAAATTTTAAATGTAGTCTCTTAGTCTACTTTAGTCTTCTCAGGGATCTGTCTGAAGTGTGTTAAGAAAATGTCCTGTAAAGATCTAGCATTTTTCTCTGCTTTTTAAAAAACTAGCAGAATTCTGGCCGCTATCACTACATGTTTTCTTTATTTTTTTTCCTCAAAGATTTTTATTTATTTATTTATTTATTTATTTATTTGAGAGAGAAGCCTGAGCTGGGGGGAAGGGCAGAGGTAGAAGGAGAAGCAGACTCCTCGCTGAGTGCAGAGCCCAATATGGGTCTCGATCCCAGAACCCTGAGATCATGACCTGAGCTGAAAGCAGATGCTTAACTGACTAAGACATCCAGGCGCCCTCACTACATGTTTTAGAAACAAGGTATTTTCTGGCTTTTAGTTCTATCAAGAGAGATGCAGTAGGATTGGTGATAATACAGCAAAACTTACTAAAGACCTTAGGTGGTGCTATTTGAGGAAAGACAAAAGTTAAAATTAATAGTCTAAAAAGGAAAGCTGATCAATAAAATAATGTATTGATAACATTTACAGTATCAGGGGCACCTGGGTGGCACAGCGGTTAAGCGTCTGCCTTCGGCTCAGGGCGTGGTCCCAGCGTTATGGGATTGAGCCCCACATCAGGCTCCTCCGCTATGAGCCTGCTTCTTCCTCTCCCACTCCCCCTGCTTGTGTTCCCTCTCTCGCTGGCTGTCTCTATCTCTGTCGAATAAATAAATAAAATCTTTAAAAAAAAAAAAAAAAAAAAACATTTACAGTATCATTCATGTAATTCTAACATCCTTAATCTATAGAGTACCTGTTAAAAGAATAGAGTTTAGCAACATTTGAAAGGAATTTAAATGTTCTCATTTATGCGTGAGAACATAAAAACATCTAACAGTTCCTAGCACGTGGATTATGGTAAAAGTTGAATCTGTACCTGAATGTTTACAGTGGAGAGTTAGGGATTGCAAGAGTGTAATGACTTAAAATTCTGGAAAAAAATTTTTGAAGATTTTATTTATTTGAGAGTACAAGCAGGGGGAGCAGCAGAGGGAGAGGGAGAAGCATACTCCCCACTGAACAGGGATCCTGCCGCGGGGCTCAATCCCAGGACCCTGGGATCATGGCCTGAGCTGGAAGCAGCCGCTTAATCTACTGAGCCACCCAGGCGCCCCTGAAAAGTTTTAAGTGAAGAAGTATTGACTTAGATTGGGGTTGGGCTTACAGGCCAATTTACTGCTTGCTTGTTAGTGATAATTTCAGGATAGGACATTGGCTTTAAACAGCTGTAATTTTAATTTACTATGATAGTAGCTCCGCTCCTTTGTCCAGAAGTGATTTTTTTAACAGCTTTATTGAGCCTGTAACTCATATTCCATATAGTTCGTTCATTTAAAGTATATAATTCAGTGGTTTTTAAAAAATGTATTCACAGTGTTCTACAATCATCATCTCAGTCTAATTTTAGGACATATTCATCACCTCAGAAGGAAACCCTGTACCCATTAGCAGTTGTTCCCATTCCTCCCTCCACCCCCATCCAAGCAACCACTCGTTTTTTCTATGCATATAAATTTGCTTTCTATAAATGGAATTGTACAATTTGTAGTTTTTTGTGACTGGCTTCTTAGCATAATGTATTCAGGGTTTGTCCGTGTTGTAGGATACATTAGTACTTCATTTCTTTTTAATGTTGGATAATATTTCATTGTTTGGTTACACCACATTTTACCTATCTATTCAGTAGCTGATGGACATTTGGGTTGTTTTCACTTTTTGGCTACTATAGATAATGCTGCTATGAACATTCATATACAAGTTTGGTGCAGATTGTATGGTTTCATTTCTCTTGGGTGTATACCTACGAGTGGGATTACGAGGTCATACGGTAAACTCTCTGTTTAACTTTTTGAGGAACTGCCAAATTGCTTTCCAAAGTGGCTGTACATTTTACGTTCCCACCAGCAGTGAATGCAAACATCTCTAGATGCAATGTTTGCCTTTTGTCCCCCCTCATCGTAAGATAAAGGATATTTGTCCTGTATACTTTTTCTGTGCTGTCTAATTTGATTTGAAGACTGTCAGCTTCCTTTATGATTTTTAAAAATGTTAAATAAAACTTTTATTTGCTTCTTTAGGTCTGTCATCTGATGCCAAGCCTATGGTAAGAAATCTTTTTTTATACTTTGAGAGACAAATCTTAACTCTGGTTTTAAAGTTAGAAACAGCTCCTCAAATCAGAGGAATCTCTGAGATCATACGAATTTGGTCACTGTCTTGTTTTCAATACATTGTTTTATATTCTGAATAAAATGGATTGTTTGAGTACTAAGAGGTCAGAAAAATTGCCACATCTTCCAAGTCACTATAGACATCTTCCTTCCTATCATTCCTCTTGAAAAAATGAGTAGGTTTTGTTAGCTAGAGGACAGTCCATATAATTCTTCATTTTATGTTACTGTAGTTTTAGGCCTTGTCTAAGGGCTCTGAAAAATGTCTAATTCTTAGTTACCACAAGCAAATCTGTGGAAGCAACTTATGAGCTCTGTTGGTAGATATTGGTATTTTTTTTTTTTTAAGATTTTATTTATTCATTTGACAGAGAGCCAGCCAGTGAGAGAGGGAACACAAGCAGGGGGAGTGGGAGAGGAAGAAGCAGGCTCCCAGCGGAGGAGCCTGATGTGGGGCTCGATCCCAGAACTCTGGGATCACGCCCTGAGCCGAAGGCAGACGCTTAACAACTGAGCGACCCAGGCGCCCCGATATTGGTATTTTTTAACACTAAATCATAGACTAAAGACTCGTAGAATAAGATGCTGCCTTCCAGACCATTGTGACTAGATGGCATGTTCAGAAAATGGAAACAGAGGCTGTGGGTGAAATATGTTTGGCTTTATGAAATCCTGCTCTTGAGGTTACAGTGTGATGTGGGGAATGAAGCTGAAAGGTAGGAGTAGCAGCAGCAGTAGTAGTAACGAAAATGTCCTATACATTCTTATGATAGTAAGTCTTTTGTATATCAAGGCTTCCAAGAAAAAAGGGAGGAAGAAAATTGAGTTGGGTACTCGTGGTAAATTTGTCTTTTGAAGAAAGGAGAGCTGGGTATAGAGTTAAGAACGACTGAAGAGGCTGTGTATAGCATTTAATGATTTTGGACTGTGAATAATGGACTTGTTTGGAGGTAATTATTTAGATATTTGCTTTTTTAAGCAGTGTTTGGCCTACTTTGATCTTAAACCCCCTTTAGGCTCTTGCCACCTTTGATGAACAAAGGAGGCTGGGTTGAATCTTTTACTGCATTCCAGAAGAGGTATTTTAATAATTAGTGGCATGGATGGGTGCTGCTTAGTGTCCTGATGTGGCATATAGGGTATCTTTGATATTGTAGGCTTGTTTGAACTCTTAGCTTTGGACTGTAATTTCTGCCTTTTGTATTTTCTGTTTTAATTTTTTTTAAATATGGGTTTTTCCTCCTGTGTTTTTTAGGTTAACCTGGATAAACTAAAGGAAAGAGCTCAAAGATTCGGTTTGAATGTCTCTTCAATCTCCAGAAAGGTAAAGTACTGTTTTTGCCACCTTAGAGCAGCTTGGGGGCTACATAGGCTGAAAATGACTGTCCTGAGAATATAGCTAGCTGTTCATATTCAGCACTTCATTTCATGAAGTCCTTTGACTATCACCTCCTCTCGCTGACTGTTGATTACGTTATAGGAATTCTTTCACATAGCGCATCTTTTTTTTCCCCTGCAGATTTTTTTCATAGCTTCCACCCAAGCTATTAGAACATGGTCTGTATTTCTCTTGGTTAAGATGTTGTAATCAGTGATGTTAAAAACTTACTACATCTACTTAAACTTCTAATGTAGTCTTTTTAAAATTTTTTAAAGACTTTATTTATTAGAGAGAGAGAGGGCGCGTGCAAGCATGAGCAGGGGGAGGGGCAGAGGGAAAGGGAGAAGCAGACTCCCTGCCGATGCAGGGCTCAATCCCATGACCCTAGAATCATGACCCGAGCTGAAGACAGATGCTCAACGGACTGAGCCACCCTGGCGCCCCTCTAATTATAGCCTTAATGGAAACAGGGGAAGAAAATTCTGTCTTTGGGTCCGAAGGTACCTAGAAACAAAACTTGAAGGTTCTTTGGAACAAAAACGAGAAAGTTATTTCATTCTTTCTGCCACTGTACTAACTGACATTATTGAGTTTATTAAGCAAGGTGACTTCGACACCATGCAGTGTGGAGTGATCAATTCTATAGGGCATTATTGTGTTTGGAGTTTGGCCAGGCACATGCCGTTGAAGTGAATGCTGAGGATTCTTCTGTTTGCTTTGAGCAGGTGGTCTCTTATGAATCTGTGTTCTGTGAGAATGAAAGCATGTTTCTTGGTTGTTGAAGTCAGGGCAGTGTTAAGGGAATACTACTGTAAACCAGAAGAACTATCAAAAGAAAAAAAGTCATTGGGGTGCTTGGCTGGCTCATTTGGAAGAGCATGTGACTCTTGATCTTGGGCTATACGTACATACCTACATACATATATAAACTTTTTTAAAAGGTCATTATTTCCCACTGAGTATGGAAGCATTTAGCTCGCTAAAATCCATTGGAAAACACTGTCCTGACAGTAGTTGTTAACATTTTTGCTCAGGAGAAAAACTGAGCACTAAAAAGTGTAAACACTTATGCCCCAGTGGGACTTCTAACCTTATACGCAACTGCTCCATTTTCCTTTTAGGTTACATTTTTTTATGTTTACCAGAAGCATAGCATTAGGTCTTTATGCCCAGCTTGGTCAGTAGGAATATTTGCTAGTTCATGTGAAATTTTAAAAAATTCAGGAGTTGAGAGTAGACAGAGTATATGATTCTTAAAGCACATGCAGCTTAATTGGGAAGAATATACTATAAACCAAGTCATTTGTGTTTTGTTAGATTGCTAAGGGGAAGGGTGCTTGGATCTGTGGCCCCAGTTCTCATCTGTCTCCTTTTAAGACTAGGTGTCTGAGAATCTCAGCAGTAACTCACTGTAGAGAATTGTATGTGTTCCATCAAAATTAACAAAATTGAACATCATATCTCCCAACTGTGTAGCTCATATGGACACTTTACTAAGACGACTTTGCCCCTCACTTTATACTGCCCACCTGAGTTATTTTCATAGTATTTCATTACAGGGATATTAGCCTTTTCACTTCACTTCCTTAGACTCTTTCTCCATATTTGACTTGCTTTCATTTTTAGTCTATAAGCTAAGTAAAGCATGAAGAGATACATTTATTAGTTTTGTGACTTTGAGCAAATTACTAAACTTCTTTGGTCCTCATCTATAAAACGGGGAAAAATACCTAACACTGTGTTTGTGAAGAGTAAGTAATTGTGAATATGAAATTATCTAACATACTGACACCTTGACCCTTAATAAATGCTCACTTTCTTCTTAGTTCAGTTCTGTTGGCCGCCTGACTTTATGCCTTTAATTGTGTCAAGTAACTTCTGTGTTTTAGTTGATCATTGATAAGATTTCATTTCCCATTTTAAGTCTCTGAAGGGTTGGGGTGTGTGGCTGGTTCAGGTGGTGAAGTGTGTGACTCTTGATCTTGGGGTTGTGAGGTCCAGCCCCATGCTAGGTGTAAAGATTACTAAACAAAATTAATAAATTAAAAAAATAATAATAAATCTCTGAAGGGTTGTAATCAGATAATGGTAATTGGTAAAACTCTTGACTATATGAGCTGTGTTTTCAGATGATGTTCATTGCCATACATATGTTCTAGAGTAGTGCTGCTCAAATTCTGTAGCAAAAAACTAGTTTGTTTCTTAAGTTTAAGATTTTATTTATTTGTCAGAGAGAGAGAGAAATAGGCAGAGAGAAAAGCAGGCTCCCTGCTGAGCAAGGAGCCCGATGTGGGACTTAGTCCCAGGACCTGGGATCATGAACTGAGCCAAAGGCAGACGCTTAACCAACTGAGCCACCCAGGGGTCCCAAGACTGTTTTTTTTAATTTGTAATTTGTCGGGGCTCCTGGCTGGCTCAGTTGGTAGAACGTGAGACTCTTGATCTCAGGGCTGTGAGTGAGTTCAAGCCTCACATTGGGCAGAGAGCTTACTTTAAAAGTTTTTTTTTCTAATTCATTGCTGAGTGGTACTTTTGTAAAATACAGTAAAAATGTCACAGCAGTGTTAAATTACTCTGGAAGTTTCCAAGCACTCACAGTTTCTGGAGTTCTTGCAGACTGGTAAACACTTTGGGGATCAGCACCAGGAGGCAGATCACATTTTGAGTAGCACTGTACTGGTGTA
Organism: Ursus maritimus; assembly: GCF_017311325.1. Taxonomy (NCBI): domain Eukaryota; kingdom Metazoa; phylum Chordata; class Mammalia; order Carnivora; family Ursidae; genus Ursus; species Ursus maritimus. The sequence goes on along the minus strand of NW_024424564.1, from coordinate 244,764 downwards.
TGTATGATTTCTTCCAGGGACCACTTTGCTTGGAGACTTTCGACTTTTTGAGATATTCTCTTTGAGCATAGATTCCGTTTGCATTGATCATAAATCCTGATTTTCAGAATCATCCTGATTTCAACAGTTTGCTCTACTTTGCCCCATAAACCATTAAAATGTCCCAGAAATGCTGATATTTTGGTGTCCACCACTGTCCAGTAGAACTTTCTGTGATGTTGGAAATATTCTACAGAATATTGTTCCTTTGAATAAGTCTGTGTTATCTAATACAGTAGTCATTAGCCACATGTCGTTATTGATTACTTGAAATGTAGCTAATGTGAACTGAAATTTTAAATTAATTTAAATAGCTGCATGTATATTAGGCAATTCAAGCCTAACTTAAATCTCTGTACAGTTTTCACACTTGAAGTGGCATAGAAATCCTTGATCAGACCACATGTTTGGACCACTGTTTCTGTAGCCTGTAGAGTATCTTTAGTGCCTGTAGAATATAAGCAGTTTCAGAGCGAATGTGGAAGGAGAGAATTGGAGGAAAGGGTGTAGTAAGATAAAAAAAGGAATTGTTCTTTTTTTAAAGTAACTTTTTCCCCCAGAACTTAGTTGTTCTAGATCCAAATCGTGAAATCGCAACTGGCTACATTCTCAGTGAGAGTTGTTTGGTTCAGAATCTTGTATTTAACTGTTCTCTATCACCAGAGATGATTTGCTACCTAGTATTTGGTTGGCCTAGGTTAGTGACATGATTAAGTTTGTATTTATGGAACAGCTAGGTCAGTATACTGTGCCCACCTCATCCTGGGTTCCAGTATAGCCTCCTCCTATATAATTTGGTCACCTGTCTTTAATTTTTACAATTCTCTAGGCACAGATCTCTTTCAGTTAGATAAGATGCAAGTAGTGGAGGTTAGCAGGTAGTGTAGAGATGTCTCTTCTTCCTAGTATCCCGAAAAGGGCAATGAGAAATCCCCCTCCTGTCACATCTGTTGTATGGGATTTGTGTTTGCTTGATCCAACTTAAGGCCCAGATTTCTTGCGATTTCTCTTTGGTAGATTCCTCTGCAGACCAGTGTATATGATAAAGAGAAAGTGTGTGAGAGGAAGTGAGCCGTGGATCAGTAGTGTTTATGACTGATTTGTGTGTGTGTATGTGTCATAGTCTGGTCATCTTTTCTTTATATTTTAGATTTACATCTGAGCATATTACAAATTTGAGGCTATCAAATCACTGCTATTCTTCCTAGGCTGACTTCTGCCAGACTGCTCATATATTTCAGCTTTCAGTTCCACTAGTATACTATACATGTTAGGCAGTACACAGAAACTTAAAGAAATCTGGCTGTCTCCCCCCCCCACCCCCCGCCTCAATCATCTTCCTCCTTTCTCCCTGCCCGAGAAAGGCCTGTCCGTTCATGTTTCCAACTCAGGTCTCAGTGAATAGAATCCTGTTGGTTTAGGATAATGAGAAGTGACAGGGCAAAGAATGGCACTGGCATTTATAGACATTTTTTACACAAGAGGCTGTAAATTGTCCCCTCCAACTCTTTGGACTATTTGAGGGTAGAATGGCATGCCTTTTCTCGTATAAGCCTCATGGTGACTATGGGCTGAGAAACCTCCCACCCCCTCAAACAAAACAAAACCCAGATAAATAACCTCTGCCTGGTTGGTTCTGATTGATCACCAGCTAGGTTTTCAGTCTTGTGCTTGACTGGTTGTTTTTTTTGTTTTGTTTTGTTTTGTTTTTCCTTCTCTCTGTCAGTTTTCCATGCCTCCCAAGAGAAGTGGTGTTTGGGTTAGTCCTTTTGGTGAAGGACAGGACTTGGCTTGGCGCATAAAAAACTCATCTTTGAAAGGAGTGAGAGATGGATAGAGGGAATCGATGGGAAGCCAGCTCAGTTAATAAATGATGATCATAGGACATTAGTTTTATAAAAACTAAATCTGGGCTTAGAGTTATGGTGTAAACTGATATAGCTAATTTGGATTGTTTTGTTTTCATTTTTCCCCCCCAAACATTGGCATATTTGGGAATGTGAAACTTGATACTTTAGGAAGTTATAGGACATCCAGTTAAGTCAGTATTAAAAACAAAACAAAACCCAAGCTCAGACACTAAGTAGATAACTGAATGTGGTTTATACTCTTTTCCCTCCCTGCGAATGTGAGGGGCATGTGTTACTGCTTCTTGGTTCTTGATTAGTAGTAGAAAATATAGGCATCTTTTATCCCTGTTTACCTTAGTACATCTTCCCTGCTTCTCTACTGCAATATCATTGCGCTTCCCTGTTTGTAGCTCATGTTAAGGTAACCGTTCTAATGGGTTATCTTAAGGACTATAAACCCTAAAGGCTGCTTTTCCTGCGTTGTGATCTTTGCCGGTTTTCTTCCCTAATGATTGTGATCTGTGTTATACAGTGTCAGAATATAAAAAGGGGGCACCTGGGTGGCTCAGTCAGTTAAGTGTCTGCCTTCAGCTCAGTTCATGATCCCAGGGTCCTGGGATTGAGCCCCACATCGGGCTCCCTGCTAAGTGGGGAGCCTGCCTCTCCCCCTTCCACTGTGTTTCCCTGCTTATGTTCTGTCTGTCAAATAAATAAATTAAATCTTTAAGAAAAAAGAATATAAAAAGGTTAAAAAGTTAAATATCTCTTCATTGATCATTATCTTGTTGAGGCTGGTAGCTAGAAGATTCTCGGGTGGCTGCAGTGATTAGTTTCATGACCCTTTCATGTAATTATATATTTTTGCTCACCATTGCTTGGGGATGCATCATTTCAGAGTGAGAGAGATATTGGACTTTCCTTATTTTTGAGGATCTTGTCACTGAAACCTGTTGAGATATCAAAGAAGAAAGCTGTGAGAGAGAGTCAGTTCCAAGCACAGGAGAGCACCAGTGTCTCCTAGCATATAGATTTCGCTGTGGCTAACTGAGAGTAGGCTGGTCTCCGTTCACTCTTCTGTAAGGCCTATTTGATTCTATCTGTATTCCCTTCCACCGTCTGAAATAAATGAAGAGATGTTTGTTTTTCCCCTTCAGCAGTGGGTTTTGGTATAGAGGAATGTGGAGAGAAGGAAGTTCACACTATGGATTTAGAAGTTGGTCACCAGCTTTCTCAGAGGGTCTATAATTGTTAGAGTTGAGGTATGTGTATGTAAACTTTTTCCAAAGGAAGAGCTGTGGGGCCATGTATGGGACATTGCCAACATGGTACTGTAAGAACCTGAAGAACCATAAACTATGGTGAGAAGCTTGGTAGAATATTTTTTATTAAGGGGTAGTGGTAGAAGATTTAGATCCCAAGATAAGTTGGAGAAGTAGCCTGCTAAGTGGTTTTGGATTCTTTTCCATCCAAAGTATACTCAAGTAGCGGTACCTAGGCTAAGTACACCACTTAATTCTCTACTTCCCTTTTTCATGGGGTCCCGTGAGACCAAGAGAATGCGGATAGTAGGATTGTAGATGGGAAAAACTTCAGTGTAGATCTTCTTAGACATTTCATTGAGTATTTCACTGAGCAAGAATTTGGGGGGACTACCCCCGCCCCTCATTCTAGGTTGTCATTTTTCCCAAAAATGCTTCTTCCATCTGAAAAATTATATTCTTTTAACTTACATTAACCAATAAGAATGGGGTGGGTGTGTGTGTGTGTGTGTTCAGTAGATGGAGGTAGTTGAAAGTAACTGTTAGGATGAATTTCAGGGAGAGCTAAGATCCAAATCCACATAGGTTTCAGCATTTCTTGCAGCATTTTGGGGCCCAACTAAAATTTAACCAGTCCTTTAAATCTTCTTCTAATTAATAATAATTTGAAAATTAATATTTGGCCTTTTTTTCTGCCCTCTCTCCTCTAAGATAAAAACTACTGTTTCTCCACCCGCCCACTGAGACAAACCTTGAGGGAGTGGTAAAGGAGCTGTTTAAAGAGGAAACAATAGGGAAAACTCTCTGACCTCAGTTTATCCCCTCATCTGGTTCTTCATTTGTCCCTGCTGAGGAACAGAACTTGTCTTTTGTCTGTAACACAAATACATCTTCACCTCCCTCCCTTCCCACTCTCCCCCCCAACCCGCTCTTCTCACTCCCTTCTATTATAGTTCCAATCAATGATGTCATTATGTGTGCCATTCAACTGCTGTTGAGCCACTTGGCTATAGGAATTTGGAAGAGCAAAGGGGCAGAATGGAATTTTTCTCTGTCCTGCCCAGGGCTCTTGAAAATGTATTCTAATTTTAACTTGAGAAATAGGAGTCAGGTTTTTCTTTGCTCAGTTTCTTCTTCTACCCTCCCACTCTATGTTCTAACCCTTAAACACAGTTTTTACTAGCTCTGTATGAGGAAAAAATTGGATAGAAATGTTAGGAATATAAATTGAACACTTTAAGAGGAAAAGCATTAAAAATTTGTAGAAGCAAGATGAAAATTTTGATGCTTTGTTACCATTTATGGTAACAGGTGTTTTGCCCTGTTTACTATAAGTTGGGTCTTTGAGAAGTTTCCGGTAGAGGGTTATACTTCCCTAGAGTGCCTGGTTGAAAACACTAAGGATCTTTCCCTTTTCATTTTATTTTTTTACATGATTTTGTACATTGAGTTTGAATCCAAATAACTAGAGGTAAGAAAGTTTGTAGTAAGAAAAAAAAAAAATGCACTCTCTTTTCTATCCTTCTTGCTCAATGTCCCGCCCCCCCACTTACGTCTTTGCATTCCTTCTAACATGTCAGACCTGATGACTTGATAAAAAACAAGTTTTATGCCTGTTTGTGGTCCCCCTGTAGTGTTTTCCCCAAGAGTAAATACAGTCTGGAAAAGGAGGGGAATGAGTCTGTTTTACTTTTAAATACATTTAGTTGTTTTCTGTCAGCCAAGTTCTTGAGATGGGATCATTCTCTTGAGTGTCAGTTTAAAAAAAAAAAAAACAGTTCCACCCATGGTACATAAGGTAAATAATTTTTAAAATTTCCTTGTAAATATATTATATCTGATTGTATATCTGGTTGTATCTCTAATTTGGGGGTGACCAGTATCTATGTCTAATTTGGGGGCAACCCAGTAGCTGGCCTGGCTTATCTAAGCATAGCAATATCTAATATCTGTCTGATTGCTCTCAAATACTCTCCCTGCCTGTCGTGAAATGTGAGCTCACTTTCTGAATCCAAGTCTATCCATCCTTCAGAATCTGTATGGGAGAAAAAACTATGGGGTGTTTTTTTGTTTTGGTTTGGGGTTTTTGTTTTGGTTTGTTTTTGGTGTATGTGTATTTCTAGCTTTTGGGTGGGGTAGGTAAGAAGTTTTGGTGTTCAAAGGCTCTTTGTGGTCTGAGAGCTGTAGCAATATAAGGATGTTTAAGATGTATTTTAATACTTGAGAGGCTAACACTTTGCTGATAGCGTTCTTTGGGCTGACATTGATAAGGAGAAGTAACATTTTATTTTTGAAAATATATATGGGTTCATGGGGCCCCTGGGTGGCTCAGTCGGTTGAGTGTTTGCCTTCGGCTCAGGTCATAATCCCAGGACGGGATTGAACCCTGCATCGGGCTCCCTGCTCAACGAGGAGTCTGTTTCTCCCTTTCCCTCTAACCCCACTCCCCGCTTGTGTGGGTGTGCACATGCACATTCTATCTCAAATAAATAAAATCTTTTAAAAAAATAAGAAAGAAAATATATACAGGTTCAATTCAAGTTTTTTTTTTTTCAAGTAAAATTTAGTAATTACATGACAGTTTCGTTTTCTTACATATTCATTTTTAGTAGCAAAGTTGCTTTTCATGCCTGATAGCTGAAGGAGGCCAGATAAAATCCGGTAGTATTTTAGAGATAGGAATGGGAATGAGGAAGGGCATCAGATTGGGAGATATTTTATAGGGGGACATTTGGTGGTAATGTTTGCAAACTAGCAAAGGCCCTGTTTTGTTAAGTTTTTTTTATTTTTTAAGTAATCTCTTCCCCCAATCTGGGACTCAAATTTGTAACCCTGAGATCAAGAGTCATATGCTCTACTGACTGAGCCAGCCAGGCACTATGAAAGGCCCTGTTTTTAATAACATCAGAGGTGTCTTGTTAAGATCTAGACAATATTTACTCCTTTCATACCCTCCCTTTCCTCTGTTGCTCTTTTCTCACATTTTTAAACCAAATTTTACCTTCTCATCCCTAGAGCAGATTCTTAGGACAGAAATAGAAATGTATTTTCAGGGTATTTTACACTTGAAATTCATGTCAAATACTGAATCTTCAAATCCCTAGCAGGGAAGATGTGTTACTGAGAAAGATACTATGTTTGAAGTGCTTGCTGTCTGGATTTTAAAAAGTACGGGGTGAGGAGTTCATTGAGGTATAGAGTAGAGGAGACAGTTACAGAATTTTCACTACCATGTTCATGCTTAGGTATGAGGTAGTTGAGGAAGTGCAACTAGAGGTGAAGAGAGCTGTAAGATGAGAGAGGCCTTATGTGATGGACCTCTTTAGTGCTGTTAAGTGAATGAGCAAAAAACACATAAGCCTTAGGACAAATCCTATCTGTTCTCTACTTTGTTGATATTTCCCCTTGTACTCCGTATTAGTTCTGCAGGGAAAGGAAAAAAACACCTTCGTGTGCTTGAACCTCGTTGCCTCTGTCTTTCCCCCACATACCTGAAGTTCCCTGGTCTTGTTTTGGCATGTTTTTCCTGTATTGAACTCCCTTGTAAAAAGTCTCTCTGTTCCTATACTTGAATTCTATGAAGGCAGGCAAGACAGGTGTGCTCCTTAGAGCCACCTGTGATTTCTTCATAGCTTTCTTTTCCCCCTTACGTCCCTGTGGCTGAGATACCCTGTTGGTAGGAAGCATAAACTTTTTTTGGAAGGCCCCTGGTGCTTTTGGAGGAAAACTGGAGTGGAGAGGCAACTTTGCTTGGACTTGGTGAGATAGATAGATAGATAGATAGATAGACAGACTTATTTATTTGTGTGTGTGTGTGTGTATATATATATACATATATATATATATATATTTATGTATGTATGTATGTATGCATGTATTTATTTATTTATTTTTGGTCTATGCTTTCTCAAAGCCATTTGCAGTTGTTCCCAACTATAGCTGTACATAAGGGTCACCAGGGGACCCTTTTTAAAATACATCTCCCTAAGCTCTTCCTTTTGAGATTCAGATTTATTAGTTTGGGGTGAAACCAGAAACCTGAATTTTAAAATATTACAGGTGAGGGGCCTGGCTGGCTCAGTCGGTAGAACACGAGATTTGGGTCTTGAGTTCGAGCCCCACATTGGGCATAAAACTTACATTAAAAATATATAGATAGATGTAGATATAGATATATTTTACAGGTGAAAAGAATCTGTTCTCCTAGTGCTCATTCTAATTTCTGAGTGCTCAGGTAACTGTTATCCTTCATTCTCTGTATATTTGGTTAAGAGAGCATTTACCTCCCCTCAGAGTTTTTAGCTTCCCTCTACTGACTTCTTGACATTTCTGCCAGCTCTGCATCGCTTATCCTTAAAAGCAGCAGCTTCCTGGCTTTTAAGGGAGGGAGGTGGGGACTTTTAATAGAAACTTGGTTTCCGGGGGTCTCAAGTGTGAAGCCTTCATTTCCTCCACCTGCGTTGCTTTGTCCTACAATCAGCTAGAGCAAGACCGAGACGACCTCCTCTGGGGTTGAAGAGGAGTGGGGGTTGGGGAAGGAGCTTGTTTTGGAGAAAGAGAAAAAGTGATGGGAGCTAGTGGCTCAGAAGAGTGTTTGGTTCAAATCCTGTAAAGATAGGAGAAGATACAGTTCCTGGTAGTCTCTAAATCCCATGTAGCTTTAAAGTTCCTGGCACCCTGCTGGCCCTAGAAAGTTGATTCTGATCTCACAGTTAAAATTTTTTAGAGTAGGTAAGATGGTTGTATTGGGAGGTGTATTTTTTGTTATGTGAGTGGGAGTGTTGGAGTGTCACTTTATGCTAAAATGGCATACCCTTTGCTAGTCCAGCCCTTCACTTTTGTCTTGCTTAGTTAGGCTCTGTGCATTAGTTTTTAGGACCACCTCATGGTCTGGCTGGCATAAAGGCTCAGGAATAAACATGTTCAGATGAATTTCAGAAACTGGGGCAGGGAGGTGACAGCTGTGTGTTTAAGCATTGCAGTGTTTCTGAGAGAAAAACCATCAGTTGCTGTCATTCACCCTGAGAGTATGAAATTGGAAGCCCACTTACCCTGGAGTGTTTCATAACCTTTACCTCAGGGAAGTCAAGGCCATGTCATTATTAATCTGCCATTGCCTGAAGGCCCCCACCCTCTTTTTTTCATCCTACCATCAGTCGTGTAGCAGTGAGAGTCAGGAAAGTGACCATAAAGTGCCATCCTTTTCTTTTTGCCTCACTCTTACCTTACATTCCCTTGGAAAATCAGACTGGCCTGAGTAGTATTAACGTCTTTATATGGTTATTCATTTATATAAGGGGATAGTTAGGGGCCCCTGGGTGGCTTAGTCATTAGGCATCTGCCTTTGGCTCAGGTCATGATCCCAGGGTCCTGGGATCAAGCCCCGAATCGGGCTTCCTGCTCAGTGGGGAGTCTGCTTCTCCCTCTCCCACTCCCCCTGCTTGTGTTCCCTCTCTCTTTCTCTCTCACTGTCAAATAAATAAAATCTTAATAAAAATAAAAGGAACAGTTATTACTTTTGAAAAACATAACCGTCTTAGCTCTCTATCAGTCTTTCTCCCATCATTCAAGGGAAAAGACTTCTGAGAAAGTAACTATTAAAGTGGGGTAAATAAAGTGGCAGAGTTTAGGTCCTGATGGAAACATATAGCAGGCTCTTACATTGAAGAGTGTTGAATGTGAAGAATAGCTGTCATTAAAACAGCCATAGGAGGGGGCACCTGGATGTCTCAGTATATTTGGTTAAGAGAGCATTTACCTCCCCTCAAAGTAGACTCTTGATCTCAGCCCAGGTCTTGATCTCAGGGTCATGAGTTCAAGTCTTTCATTGGGCTCCACGTTGGGTTTGGAGGTGGCACCTGGGTGGCTCAGTTGGTTAAGCATAGACTCTTGATCTCAGCCCAGGTCTTGATCTCAGGGTCATGAGTTCAAGCCTTTTGTTGGGCTCCACGTTGGTCTTGGAACCTACTTAAAACAAAGCGAACAAACAAAAAAACAGTTATAGGGGTGCCTGGGTGGCTCAGTTGGTTAAGCGTCTGCCTTCGGCTCAGGTCATGATTCTGGGACTCCCGGGATCCATCGAGTCCCACATCTAGCTGCTTCTTCCTCTCCCTCTGCTTCTTCCTCTTCCCTGTGCTCCACCCCGCCACCTGTGCTCTCTCACTCTCTCTCAAATAAATAAATAAATAAATAAATAAATAAATAAAATCTTTTAAAAAAAAACAAACAAAAAAACAGTTATAGGAGAACAGCCAGCTCCAACTCGTAGTAGTACCTGAGCTTCCCTGAAGTGCTCTTTTCTGCTTATAAGGGTATCTCTGACTGAATTCTTTAGATTGTAATTTCTGCTTCTCACACATGTGTAAGGAGGGATGATGAGTGAGTGAGCTGTTGCACTGACCAGGAAAAATGACTGGCTTGGTTAATTCTCTTGGTCTCCTCTGACAATAGTGAGGATATCTCATATTTAAATTCAGTAGATACTCTTGCTTTGGGTTTTGGGGATTATAATTCCTTAAATAAGTGTAAGTTACATTTGGGTCACTGTTTTGTTTCTCCTAGTTTCTTCTTTTTTTTTTTAAGATTTTATTTTCTTTTTTAAAGAATTATGTAGTATTTTAGAGAGAGCATGAACGGGAGGGGAGAGGGAGAGGGAGAGAGAATCTCAAGCAGACTCCACCATGAGCACAGAGCCAACGTGGGGCTTGATCTCACGACCCTGAGATTTTGACCTGAGCCAAAACCAAGAGTTAGATGCTTAACCAGTTGTGCCACCCAGGTGCCCTAAGATTTTGTTTGTTTATTTGATTTTAACATTTTATTTATTTATTGAGACGGAGGAGGGGCAAAGGGAGGAGGGAGAGAATCCCAAGCCAAGAGCCTAACTCAGGGCTGGATCCCAGAACCCTGAGATCATGACCTGAGCCAAAGTCAGGAGTCAGACACTTAACCAACTGAGCCACCCAAGTGCCCCTAAGATTTTATTTTTTTTAAATAATCTCTACACCCAGAGTGGGTCTCAAACTAACAACCCCGATATCAAGAGTTGTATACTCTACCGAATGAGCCAGCCAAACACCCCTCTCCTAGTTTCTTTTTAATGATCCAGAGTGGCACTGGTAATAAGATTGAAGAAGGTGTATATGCTTTCAGTACATAGCCCATGGAGTGCTAATTAAATCAAAGTGGGCTGCTTTTGCCAGAGCAAATAACTCTGGCACACTAAACTTGGAGTGGTGTTCTTTATTGTATTCAGGATAAGACTAGTAGGTTTTGAAAAATGTTCTCTTGAATTTGTATCTTGAAGAAGCAGGTTGGGTTTGGAAGATAAAGCTACAATCTACTCCATCTTGGATAGAGATTTTATCCTTGGAACTCTTTGCCATAGAATGAAAAGGACACTTTAGAAAGCATCTATGATGTTCAGGCTGCCAGTTGTTGCAGCTGATCTTCCATTTGGTACTTAATTCCTGGCTACAGTATATATGCCATGGAAACCACTGACAAGAGTCCTTAAAGTTTCTAGTAATAACTTGGTACTTCCTTCCCCTCTCTTTTTCCTTCTTGGGGCACTGAAGTATTTTTTAATTAATCCCATTATATTTAGGGAGGAGTAAGTTCTTAAGGGACCAGCAGCAACCCTGTAACTAACTGTACTTAGTTTTCTAAGTTTCTGTCTTGGGATCTGGGTGTTGGATCCTTGTCTTTGGATCTCACCTCAGTACTTCTCTCTCACCTTGATACTGGCTAATAGAAATATTTTCAAAATCGCTTGCCAAGTTTTATAGCTGTCAGTAGAAAGAGGAAAACAGTTAAAAGTGTTTATAGTGATTCACAGGGTTGAGAAGATAAAAACTTACAAGTTGCTCAGCAAAAGCATAATTACTCTACATCTGGGGACCAGAAAGATTTCCCCATGCATCCTCATAATGCAGTAATGTAATGAACAATGGCATACATCTTTACTGTAATTCAGTCTTAAATTCATAAATACCAGGAGGTTAAGGATCTTTGTCTTACTCATCTCTGTTCCCAATGCCAGAACGGTGCCTAACCTAAGGTAGACACTCAGTGGATTTTTGAATGACTAGTCGCTGAATGGATTAATTTTGATTGGATGGATGGTGTTACTTAAAATGTTGATGGAAACTGAGGTCTATAATTCATTGAAAGCAATTCCTCAGGGGCCTATAGAGTACCTAAGATTAGATCTACAGAGTTAGAGTTTGAATCCTTGCTCTGTTCCCTTGGATATTACCTAGTTTTGTTTGTTTGTTTGTTTTGTCGTCATTAATTATTAGGTTTGATGAAATCAGTAAAGCTTGGCAGCATAGATTTTTTTTAGGGTTTCAGAAGGAGAAGATGGTTAATAGCACCACTGGTGGAGAAGATTGTGGTTTTGGTAGTTACTTATTCTGCCATACTTTAACCCTAAACTGTACTCATCAGTGCAAATACTTTGCCTTGCAGCTAATGGGAATTTCCTTGTTATCTTGGTAATGGGTCTGATTCTTACATACTTTTTATTTATTTTTTCATTTAAGTAATCGCTACACACAGTGTGGCGCTCAAATTTCACAACCCTGAGATCAAGAGTTGCATGCTCTTCTGACTGAGCCAGCCAGGCACCCTAAGATTCACCTACTTTTGATGACTTTGCTTTTTTTTTTCTTTCTTAGTTTCAGAGGTACAATTTAGTGATTCATCAGTTGCATATAACACCCAGTGCTCATTGACTCAAGTGCCCTCCTTAATGCTCATCACCCAATTAATTATCCTTTTCCCCTACCCATCTCCCCTCCAGCAACCCTCAGTTTGTTTGCTGGAATTCAGCATCTCTTCTGATTTGCCTCCCTCTCAATTTTCATCTTATTTTTTCTTTCCCTCCCCCAATGTTAATCTGTTTTGTTTCTTAAATTCCACATGAATGAAATCATATGGTATTTGTCTTTCTCTGACTTACTTTGCTTAGCATCATATCCTCTAGTTCTATCCATATTGTTGCAAATGGCAAGATTTCATTCTTTTTGATGGTTGAGTAATACATATATATATGTATACCACATCTTTATCCATTCATTTTTTTAAAGATTTTATTTATTTGAGAGAGACAGCACAAGCAGGGGGAGAGACAGAGGTAGAGGGAAAGGGACAGGCAGACTCCCTGCTGAGCAGGGCACCCCATGCAGGGTTGATCTCAGGACCCTGAAGTCATGACCTGAGCCGAAGTCAGACGCCTAACTGACTGAGCCACCCAGGCGCCCCTTGATGACTTTGCTTCTAATGTAAAAGATGAATGAATGGCATTGTTAGCTTCAAAATTTTGTGGGTGGTTTCACACTTTGTTTCAAAGACCAAGAGGAACGTTGCAGTAGAAAAAATAGCTACCATTTATTGAGTACCTTTATGAGAGTCCTTATATTCTGAGTGTTTTCTCACATGTAATTTGTATCTTGGGGCAGCCTTGAATGTCTCAGTCTTTTCCTCTAGCAGGCATTGTTTTCTTTATGTTGCTTGAGAATTTTCCAAATATAAAAGGGAAACTAAGGAGAAAAGTGAATCTGAAAAGTTGAAGATGTTGTTTGAAGAGCTCACTTTAGAATTATCTTATTCCATGATGGAAAAAAGTGATGGTGATTCATGGGGGTATTTGGCTTTGTGAAATATATATTCTGCTTTCCATCCTGTGCTTTGTATATGGGCTCTCTCCTCTTTTGCACAACTCTCTTTCTCATTTTTATCAATGAGCTTTTAAAAAGAAAAACAAGGCAGCTATTGGGAGGTAGGAGGATTATGTATGCTGAAATTACTGTTGTCAGTTAGTTGGCTTACTATTTAAATCTTGAGTGAGAGGATGGGCAGGTGAAGTATATGGATCAGTCTGAACATCCAAGGCCTGTGTTTAGTCCATGAGGACAGGTTCCTCCTCTGGTTTTGAATGCAGGTTGTATGTTTTGAGGAGTTTCCACTTGATAGGAAATAAGGGCACTTCAGATTCCAGCACTGTTCTTCCCACACAGGAGCATACATGGGAAGAAAAAAGATTTGTTAGTGGTTAAGGGGTTGCAGGAGGGAAGTGGAGGAGGAATGAAGAAGGGAAAGGCTTGCAAATGCATGTGACACTGAGCTAGAGGGGTCAGTGCTGCCTGCAGATGCACAACCCCATTTGTGCACTTGAGCATGGCCCGAGGGAGCATTGGCCTGCTGAATGCAGAGAGAGATGCGTTTTGATCGAGGTAATTTCCCTCAGATGGGTCTCACCATCCCATGAATCAAAACCTGTCAGCAAGGAGCTAAAGATGGAGTGAAGTTTATTGTACGTTTGTTTCCATGCGACACCGTCACGCTAGAAGGGTCAAGTGAGAGAGATCATTAGAACTGTGTTGATTTACTGGGCCTGTTGTGCACTTTCCCTGCAGGGCAAGGGGGAAAGAGGCTTTAGGAGGGAAGCTGAGGGGCTCTGGATGGGGAGTGAAGGGCAGGCATGCACAAAATAAATAAAACCCTCACTGGTCTCTGCGGGTGAGGGGTGGGCAGGCTGTTTGTAGGGGGGTGGGAGGATCTGTATTGTTTTTTGTTTTTTTTTTTCCCTAGAGACCCTGGTAGATTTGCAGCAGATGCTCTGTCTGGATGTCCAGGAGAGACACCAAAGATCTGATTAAAAAGGGAAGCTCATGGAGAACTCTCTGATCTTAGCCTTAGTGGCTAGAGAAGTGTACACCCTCTCTTTTCTTCCGTCTATCTTTTGAGCACCTTTGAGCTCAAAACGAAGCACAGAAAATTTAATGTGGAAGTTAAAATCCCTGTTTCAGGATGTAGCAAAATAGAGAACCAGAGAAAGGCTGTCCCACACATTCTACATAGACCTAGGCTTTGTGATGAGATTTGTGAAGGGAGTGGCCTCAGAATTTGTGCTGAAAAAACAGCTGGGTTTTGAAAGTACCATCTCTGTCTCTGTGATTTGAACTTGCTGAAATAACCTTATCTCTGAATTGAATGAAAATAAGTACGTAGTAGTAGGTAAGCAATATATAGTCTAGTTCTGCCTTTCTTCAAGAAGTATATGGAATGCTCCTTTTATTACCCCTAACACTATGCTTGGCCTGGAAACTTAGTGAAATGGAGGTATTTCATCTAGAATGTCCTAGAGACATTCTCATTTTGAGTGCTCCATTTTTATCTCTTATTCCCTTTATCTTAGTGGTGGTAGACAAATTAAAGAACACTTTTACTAGTAACTTCAGTAAGGAAAAATATACGAGGGCTGTGTTCATTGGAAACCTTCCTAATTCTTTTATTATAGTTCAACAGATGGAGTAGCCAGTTAGGCAAAATTAGAAACAAATTCAGTTGAGAAAATCTTTCGTGTAAGATTACAAACTGGAGTCCTTTCCCTAGATCCCAGATAGTTATAAAGTGGAGGCATATGTTATGGTAGAAGGGGATGGGATCCAAACATTGACCCAGGTTATTTGAGTGATATGGAAGTGGTTGAAATAGTTTATAGCTACCTTTAGCTAAGGGTTCTAACGATCCTTCTTCCTTTGGGAATGAATTGCTTCTTCCATTCTGCTACTGTTCTTCCAAAGAAAGTGTTATGTGAGATGCCTGAGGAGATGGCAAAGCTAGGAAAGTGGATCTTGAGTAAAATGTCCTGGGTTCCATTCCTGGCTCTCTGCCACTTACTACTTGTGAGACTTGGGCAGTTTACTTAGTTTCTCCAAGTCTCTGCTTTCTTTTTTTTTTTTTTTTAAGATTTTTTATTTATTTGACAGAGATAGAGACAGCCAGCGAGAGAGGGAACACAAGCAGGGGGAGTGGGAGAGGAAGAAGCAGGCTCACAGCAGAAGAGCCTGATGTGGGGCTCAATCCCATAACGCCGGGATCACGCCCTGAGCCGAAGGCAGACGCTTAACCGCTGTGCCACCCAGGCGCCCCACCAAGTCTCTGTTTTCTTATCTATGAAATTAATTTAGTTGTAGTACCTACTATGTATGTCATAGTGCCTCCTATGTTTGAGATTATTAAGAAGTAAATGAGGGTTGTCTGACCAGCTCAGTCAGAAAACCATGTGACTCTTGATCTTGGGGTCATGAGTTCAAGCCCGACTTTGGGTGGTAGAGATTAATAAAAAATTAAATGACTAAACTTAAAAAAAAAAGTACATGAGATATTACATGTAAAGAACTTCGTACAATACCTGGCATAAAGTAAGCACTCAGATGTTAGTGACTCTGTAATATTATCATCATTATTTTAATTTCTGATTATTAAAAACAAGAATACTTTTGGGGGGGCGCCTGGGTGGCACAGTTGGTTAAGTGTCTGACTCGTGCTTTCTTTTTTTTTAAGATTTTATTTATTTGAGAGAGTGAACGAGAGAGAGAAGGAACAGAGCGGGAGGGAGAAGCAGACTTCCCGCTGAGCAGGGAGCTTGATGCAGGGCTTGATCCTGGGACTCCCAGATCATGACCTGAGCTGAAGGCAGACACTTAACCGACCGAGCCACCCAGCCCCCTCAGCCCTCTTCCCCCCTCAGCCCTCCTCCCCCCCGCCGCCCGCCCCACCGACTCTTGATTTTGACTCAGGTCATGATTTCAGGGTCCTGGGATTGAGCCCTGCATTGGGCTCTGTACTCAGCAGGGAGTCCGCTTCAGAATTCTCTCTCCCTCTCCCTCTGCCCCCCGCCGGCCCCAAAAATCATTTCAAGCTATTCAGAGCCTTCTGTGACTTTGCTGGGCATTCATAATGCTTGGCTTTCTTTGTACATTCTTCAGAAATACCACTCTGGCCTCTTTCCCTTCCATCCCTTGGCAAGTAAATGGAACTTGTAAGCAGTGTTCAACAAGTAGTTTGGGTGTCTTCTACCAACCTTTTGTCCTCGGATGTTACTCACTGAATCCTCAGTCCATATCTCTGAACTATAAGAATTTCTGCAGAAATTTGTTGTATGGGTATTTCTTCTGTTTTCTTGACTCCATGGGTCTTATGAATGTTGAGGCCCTTCTTAAAATTAAGTATTTAGTCATTCTTAGGGACAACATTCTGTATGCTTCCTTATTCAGTTTCCTGTCTGTTTTTTTGTTCATGTGATCCTTAGTTTTGGGCACAAGATTGGCTGGCATATTGTGACCATTAAGTTATAATTTCATTCTCTTTATCTCATGAGTGGAGGCTAGCTTGTTTGAATTGCTTTCTTTTTCTCTGAATAGTCTGAAGATGATGAGAAGCTGAAAAAGAGGAAGGAGCGATTTGGGATTGTTACAAGTTCGGCCGGAACAGGAACCACAGAGGATACAGAGGTAAAATATACCTAGAGTGCTTAATAGAGCCCTTGAAAGGAAGTGAGGGTGAAGACATGTTATTATTTCCCTGGCCTACTTCTTAAGTGCCCAAATAAGATCTTTTTGTTCTTTGCTTAGTATCTGTTTTCTGGATAAAGTAGCCACACTGAATTCCATTAGTATACTTAATTTGGTGTTAGAGCCATTTAGTCTAGAAAGGAGCACAAGATTTGGAATCAGAAAAGCTTGGATTTGAAAAGTGACTCTGCCACTTAGTATTACTTACAAGTTATGGCAGTTCTCTGAGCCTCAGTTTCATCATCTGGGACGTAGCGATAATAAATACCTACCTTGAAGTGGTATTTTAAACATGAAATTATGCTAAGTAAGAAGGGATGATACTGTGTAAAATGCTTGACACAAAGCCTGTCATATTTAGTAAGTAGCAGTGTCTCTGATTATCCGCTAGCCATATTTCTTTGATAGTTTAATGAAGACTTATCCAACTCAGACACAAGTATAGTTGTGCCTAACTCCCCTCTGGAATACCTCAGTGGACTCAAATGAGACTTCTTGTTCTTTTTTTTTTTTTTTAAGATTTTATTTATTTATTCGACAGAGATAGAGACAGCCAGCGAGAGAGGGAACACAAGCAGGGGGAGTGGGAGAGGAAGAAGCAGGCTCCCAGCGGAGGAGCCTGATGTGGGGCTCGATCCCAGAAAGCCGGGATCACACCCTGAGCCGAAGGCAGACGCTTAACCGCTGGGCCACCCAGGCGCCCCTAGACTTCTTGTTCTTATTGCTTTATTTTTAACTAGTCTCTTAAATGAAAGAGTGGCTTTTATTGTTTGTTTTATAAAGACTTGTGATTGTCCATATCCCAGCTTCGTCTGGAGTAACTCAAATTAATTGAGAGCCTGAGCATGGCAAGACTACTCGGGGCTTTGACAGACAATATTGATTTGCTGATTTAAGAGTATCTATAATGGGGGCACTGGCTCATTTGGTAGAGCATGTGACTCTCAGTCTTGGGGTTGAGAGTTTCAGCCCCATGTTGGTCATACAGATTACTTAAAAAAAAAAAAAAAAAGAGGGTGTATCTCTAATGGAGACCCAAAGTGTCACCTAAGGTATACATAAAGAAGAGTTGAAATAGTTGAATATGTTTTGAATTCTAAGAATTTCTTGAGTGGTGAAGAATTTGCGGTGTTCTTTCTTCCTTTAATCCAAATTTACTTCTTTCCATCTACCTCTGGAGATGGCTTTTGTTTGTTTTGTTTTAAGGTAGGCTCCATGCCCAGCGTGGGGCTTGAACTCACGACCCTGATTTCAAGAGTTGCATGCTGTACCAACTGAGCCAGCCAGGCAGCCCTGGAGATGACCTTTGAAAATCTATTACCTCACACACTCAAAATCTTATAGTCTTTTTATGAATAAATATGAGAGTGAGTCTTGTAAGTAAACCCTGAAAATTTTATAATTTCATCAGTTTACATCTCCAGTAGGGAGAAACTTGAAAGACTTTGTATACTCTGTGCTGCTAATTCAGAATAAAGCATTACCTGTTGTAAGTATCAGCTTACTGACTGACTTGCCAGGATGAGTTAGAAGTAAACTCAAAGGCTTGTTCTAATTCTAGTATAATTATTGCCTCTTTGCCAAGGAAACTGTTGAACCAGCCATGTTTACTAAGGTAGTACATTTGGCTTCTCCAAGATAAGGCAGATGATTTTGTTGGTTAGCAAGGAATAGTAGCTTTTGTTGGGAGAGTCAGTGCATGTAAGTGGGTAGTAACTGCAGAAGTTGATGGAGTTTACATGAACCAGATGACTAATTTATTTGATTCCAGAGAATTGTGTCAGTAATTCAGTTAGAGTGGGCTGGGCTTACACTCATCTTTTCTTTTTAATCTAAATTAAACCTCCTGTGTGAATGGAATCCAGAAAAAAGAAAAAGTCCCAGGGCACCTGGGTGGCTCAATCAGTTAAGCAGCCAACTTTTGATTTTGGCTCAGGTCATGATCTCGGGGTTGTGAGATCGAGCCCTGCTTTGGGCTCTGCGCTGGGTGTGGAGCCTGCTTAAGATTCTTTTTCTCCCTCTGCCCCTCCCCCCACCTCCCTCTCTTAAAGAAAAGAAGTCCCCTCTTTGCTGGGGGCAGTGGTTAGAATGAGGATGAAGGACTCAGCACTGTTTTCAGTCACTCCCAGATCAAAAAGGTCTTTCTCTCCTCCCCCATTTCTCATTTTGTGCCTCTCTCCAGTGCTGACTCCCTTAAAGAGATCCATATTGGGGACTCCCCTCCTTCCCATTTATTCTGTTGGCATTGAAGATTTATATGCCTCTCTGTAGATTTGGAGGCCCAAGGAATAACTCCTGCTTGGGCCTTACTGCCAAGAAGGGCATCCCCTTCACCCTCTCCATGAAAAAATAGCATTGGTCAACCCTTTGTCCTCTGAGATCTCCCATCTCCCCACTGACTGGAAGATTCCCAAGTCTGTTAAGAGTCCATTGTTTCCAGACTAACTTGCTATAAGGCTGAGTGGACCTCTCTCCTTTAGGAATCTACTACTATTCACTTCCTCCTTTTCCCCCACCCCCTACTCTCCACAGTCTTCTCCCCTCCTTTTCCACCAAACCTCTTCGGCTTTAACTGGATAACTGAAGAGATTCAGGAATGAAATCTCTGGCTGCCAAGCTTACGCCTGGGTCTTCCCTCCTTCTTGGACCTTGTGATAATTCATGTGAGCTTGGGTTAAAGCAGCCAGGAACCCAGGCCACTGTTGTCTTGTAATCTAATTTTTTTCTTCTTGCTTCTTACAGGCAAAGAAGAGGAAAAGGGCAGAGCGCTTTGGGATTGCCTGATGAAAAGCTCTTAATGCTGTCTGTTATCCAGTGGTTTCCATCTCTCTGACTTTTCTTGGTCATATATATGCCTAAATGCACAGTCATGTGCCTAGGTCCTGCCTCGCAATGAGAGAGCATGTACCCCGGGTACATCCAGGAACTTCAGCAGCAATTTGACTCATTGCTGTTCCAACTTTAAGGTTGTTGTTCTTGTGTTGTTGTTTTTTAATTATTATTTTGCTTGTTAATAAAATACAAATAGAAAAGAAAACATTGTGTTTTATTAGGTGCTCCTTTGAGTTCTTAGAGCCAGATTAGACCAGATAAGGGGAGCTTCAGGGACAAATATTACAGGGAATTAGCCATAATGCCTTTATCCTTTAGAAAGGAGAACAAGGAAAAGGATTTGAGTCTATTCCTTTAATCCTGTTTATTCCCTTCTCTCATATTCAGGGGCATCCTTTTATTCTTTTTTTTCCATGAAGAGACCAAGTTTCACCCTGAATCTTTGCTTTGGGAGGTTGGCATGACCCATTGGGGCAAAATAGGGGGAACACTGAATTTTAGGTGTAAAGGATATATATGTAAGGGCTGATGATTGGTAGTCTATTATGGAATGGAGTCCAGAAGGGCTCTGTTTTCAAGAGTGACCTGGTGAGATACTGTCTGGTTTCAGCCAAGGCCGATATGTAGGACCCTGTTGGTTATGCAGTTCAGGAAAGGAGATGGGCTGGGTATGCCTCAGAGCTAGAAGTGTAGGGATTCAAAGCATGATAGGATATTAGAGGTGTTAAGCATTGATGTCTAGATCATTGGGAACATGAGCAGTAGACTGGAAACCTCTGCCCTTTTTTTTTTTTTTTTAAGGCTGTGTGTGTGTGTGTGTAAGTAATCTCTACACCCAGCATGGGGCTCAAACTCACAGCCCCAAGATCAACAGATCAAAAGCTGCATGCTTTTCCTACTGAACCAACCACATGCTCCTGAAGGTTTCTACTTTCTAATCAAGTCCTGTGCTAGTTTGTCTTTTTCCATTACAGAAGTACATAGTTTTAGTGGCAGCGTTTCTTAAATATTACTAACATCCGTTTTCCTTGCTGAGCCTCCTACTTAGAAAGGTTTGACTCTCTCCAAGCAGGCTGCTGGTTTGCATTTGATGTTTCACCGAGATCTGAAACATGCTACTTTTGTTTTTGGATATGTTGGTGTAGGGTTTCTCCTCTTTATCTTTATTTCTGGACATCTCTGTAAGGTTGGTTTTTATTTGTTTGTTTTGAGAATAAAGCTTAAGAGCCTGGTACCTTACCTGAAGACTTGGATACCTTGATCAGATCCTGTGTTGCTGTGGTATAATTCCTTATTTCCATTTCTACTATAACCTGTCTGGTTTTGTGATTAATAGAAAAGTAATGGTTTGATCCCCTTCCCAACAAGAATCTCTTTCCACAAATTGTCTTTGGTTGCTGAGTAGGGCAGGGACCTAAGTTTAGACACTTTAGGAAAACTGGGCCTTGTAGAGCAGATGCAAAGATTGCCCATTTATTGTGAATTTTGCCCCAAAATAACTTTGGAGAGGTGAACAAAAGGGACATTGGTTAAACATTTCCTTCCCTCCCTTCCCTCTAGCCTCTTCTGTTTGCCTGCCTTTTCTTTTCTCCAGGCCCTGATCCTGAGACGAACTTTTCTTTCTCTACTCTGTTTCTATCTGAAAACAGAACCACAGAAAATTAGTTTTGTAGGTTGAAAGAAATCTTATAGATTCAGTAAGGGTTTTCTACCCAAGGATGGGAACATAAATAGGTAAAGAAATAGAGCACTGGGTCCTTCAGAAGTTTTCTTCACTTTGTCTCTATTTTCTAAAACCTTCCAGAAAGGTATTCCGCCTTCCCGCAGGATTCTCTTTCTGAAAGTTAATCGTTCTTTTCCCCCTCAACTCACTTCCCCAAATCTTTGATACTGTGTTTTTACTCAATTTGTGTGGATTTTTAAATAACTTTTTTCATCCCATTCCATCAGCTGTTCTTCTGTCAATCAGAAGTCTCTCACACCCAAGCCTGATGACCAGATCTTCCTCTTCCTGTCTAATGGTAGTTGTTCCCTGCATACTTTTTGAGCGTGAAAGTTCAGGATGCCTATGTCTTTTTTACTAATTCAACCTTAAAATAGTAAGTCCCTTTAAAAGCATCCAGGCTTGCAGTTCTTTATCTGGAATCCAAGTACCCTTCCTTCCTATCTCCTAGTATACCTGGTGTAGTTGATCTAGGATTCATATGCAGTTTGCTGACTCCAGTCTTTTCCCTCTCCTGAAGCTGTGACATTCTCTGCATACCTGAGAGCTCTTAATGAGGGAGTCTATAAAAGATGTGGAGGGAACTAGCTTCCTCAGCTGTAAATCTGCACCTTTTTATGGTTCTCTAAGAACCATGGGATCCTTCTCTTTTTCTCCACCATCACTCTAAACTGCCCTTCCCCCCACCCTGACTCCTGGGGACTTCAGAATATACAGCACTAGAAGCTTCTGTAAGGGTGAGAGCTTTAGGAAGGGAGATGTGAATAGAGCAGGACTTCCTGGGGTTGAGTCCTATTGCCATGTCTGACATGAGAAACAGATGAGGGGGAAGGAAGGAACTTACATAAATAAGGGAGAATAACTTTTTCTCTGTTCTCTTCCATGTGGGCCTCTGATAGACTGTTGCCTCTGATTATTGAAATCCACTAAAATCTAACCTCCCTTTCTTGCTACATGGCCACATTCTTGTTTTTCCTTTCAAAGGGATTGAAAAATAATGGCAGGTTTCACACCTTTGCAGACCCTTTGTGCCCAGGGTGATTCCAGCTTTCTCTTTCTTTTCTCGTCTTTTGCTTTTTCTGCCTTTAGTTTTTCAACGTCTCAGATTACTATTAATAGAACACATTAGAGTGGAATAGTGTGTAGTATTTAGGTGTAATTCGTTCTACCATACTAGCTCTATTGGCTCTGTGACTGGGCAAATCATTCCATGACTCTTTCCAGACTGTACCAATAGCAAGCAACCCTATTGCGAATGTTGCTATGAGAATTGCTAATAGATTATATACTCAGCACAATTTGCTTACCATAGTTTGCATAGTATCATTCAGTAAGCTCTTAATTTTACCAGGTGACTTACAGTGGAAATATTTCTTTTCACTGAGTAGGTTCCAGCTAGAGGGGAGGGAGGGAGCTGAGTGGACTCATTTGAACGTGGGGGAGGGGGGGCACTGCATGTATAGGTACATTTTCAGGTTCTGAGTGGGAAGAGGTGGGAATCCCAGTTGCTCCTTTACCCCCACCTCACAGGCAGGAAAGCTGACCTTGTGACCTGGCGTGTCGACTTCCCTGCTTCTGCCTCACCACAGATGAGAAGCTGTAAATGCTACTGCCTGCTGATTCTTAGCTTGGGGCCCTGACATCCAAAAAGCAGGCCAAGGAACAGTGTAGGTTAGTGAGCTACTTACCCATTGGGTTGGAGGTTGTTTAGGGGTAAAAGTCATCTGGCAATCTCTTCTGCGTGTCCTTTCAACATAGGAAACAATGAGCAGTGAGGGAGAAAACCTATTTTTAGCTCAAGCCAAAAGCTAGGAGTAGGTGTGGATAAAACAATTCCTTGGGAAGATACTGTATGTAGCACTTTTGTCTTCCCTCAACCTCACTCTTGTAGTTGGTCTGAGATGGGGTCAGTCTACTGACAGAACTGACAGGACAGGGAGAGTATGGTGGCACACTGACCTCGCGGTGGCCCTGGCCCCCATTATGGATCAGGTCAGTGTGACAGGAGCTTTTCTTGTCTTTTTTCAAATATGAGTTAGGCAAGATTCTTTTGTCTTAGGTACACAGGAGACCCTTTTTTTGGTGAAATCAAAGACTATTTGATATGCCTAACCATCTTGGTACATTTACAATTTGAATGGCTATGTTGGTTTGGTTTGTGGATTTTGGTGAAACTTAGTTAAGGAAACTGAGGATCAGGGAATTGTGGGAGAATGGGACTGACATTAGCGGGATCATCTTAAACAGAACTTTTAGATGTTCTGTTAAGTGGAGCCTGGGAGAGGGTTTTGGTAATCTTTGGGACTGTTTTGGATCAAGAAGAGTTGTTCTAGGTCCCCTCCCTTTCCCATTCTCTGCCCATCCTCCCTTGGACTGTATGTCCCCACCGTCATCCCAAATACCCCTAGTGTGTTTTTCTTGCTCCAAAGACCCCCGTGTTCTTATTCCTTGAGCACAAGGTTTCATCCTTTCTCAGATCCTCTTTTGTTCCTGATCTCCAACGTATAAATGTGGCGCTTGATTAGGGAGAAGAGTTCATCACTGAATTCTAAACTCTTTGACTGCTTTTATTTTTTTTTTTTTCAGGTTCAAGTGCTGGATTGTGTCATGTGACCATCCCAAAACTCAGAGCACCCTATGGCCATCTTTGCCCTCTGTCACATAACTTGAAAACTGCCTGATGGCCTTTTTGCAATGGTTCCCTCCAGGAAGCCTTGATCTCAGTGAAGAAGTCCTTTCCCGGCATTCCAGTGCCCCTGTCACCCCCATACTCCTCAGTCACCCTTAACAAACAAAGGCAATCACACACATGGTGTAACAAATACACAAAGTAAATAATAATTACACTACTTACGATCAGAGGGGCACTGGCCAGTTCCACACACATCATAAAGTGGGAGAGGGGTTGCTAGTTCCCACTAGGTTGCTGGACTGTGCCGCCAAGCCTCTTTACCCCATGCCTCTTTGAGGGTGAGGAGGACCAAGGGAATGAGGCTTCAATTCATAATTTATGTTCAGAAGAAAAAGACCCTCCCCCCCCACAAAGGTCTTTATTTGGTGGTATTAAAGGGGCATGTTGTAAGTGTCCCCCAAGTCTAATGCTCCAGCTCTCTAGAATTTATAGAGGGAAGTCACCTGATGTCTATTATCCATCCCCCACCCTGTGCCAAGATCAAGAGACATGAGCATTTGATCTTGGAGGAGGCATCTTCTGTTCTTCTCTGTTCCTCTCCTTCAACCAAGGATATGGGAATGGTGTTGGTCAGATGTATCTTGTTCTCCAAGGTTGGGGTAGAAGGAAGGATGGAAGAACACGGCCAGAGAGGAGAGGCTGGGGGTTAGCATGGCTGTTATATGGGAGGCGAATTGAGATGCTTAACAGCCCCTGCCCATTCCTGTACCAAAATACCCCATCTCACTTTTTCACTGTGGAAATGGGAATATGATACTAAAGCTCGCCAACATCACCTTCCCAGGGGTGGTCACATACCTTTGCCCCTTCCACCATCTGGGCCAGACAGGAGAGTCACACTCTTGGGAAGAACAAGCCTTCCAGGTCAGCTCTCCAGGTCAGGCTTTAGTTCGGTACTGTTTGCATCAGACCCATAACTGCTGGCTCTACTTAGAGTGACAGTTTTGCTGAAGGTTCTGGACCTCCTCTCTTGACATCCTCTAGGCTCTTGCCTGGAGCCAAGAGGTCTGGTGGTGAGGTATGGATAGGGTGTGGATCAGGAGATCTCTCAACTCCTTGGCTTCAGGCACTGTCCATCTGGGAGGCAGAGGGGGACTTGTACTCTGAAGCCTGTGACTCCTCTAAGCCTCACATCTCTTCACCACTACTCCGGTGCCCTGGTTATCTGTCCCACAGCGAGAGGTATTTTATGTCCATAAAGTGCCCGTGGTAAGTGCTCAGAATTCATCTCTTGGCTGTGGCGGGTGCTGCTATTTCTCATTCCATCGAGGGGAAGAAACTGAGGCACAGTGAGTCCAGAGGATGGTGGGTCAGGAATTGTGGGAGGAATAGGCCCAGCTAGTGAAGGAGTGGCAACCAGTCCCTGCCTGCTTCCTAGTCTTCCAAACCAGGGAGTCTCCATCCTTCCAATCCTCTGCTCTAACTGGCCTTGTCAGATGCTTTTCCCTTCCCCACTTTATTGTCCCCTCCCTGCTGCCAGGTACTGCTAGATTCCAAAAATAAAAGATAAAAATAATTATAGACACTCTGCTCCCTTGTTTTCCCCCCTTCCACCCTGAGCTTTGGGGTTGGGGGAACTAAAATGTCCCCCCTCCGGAATCCCTTCCATCTTGGTCTGCTGGCTCTATTCCCGCTATAGCCCAGAGCAGTGATTTGGATTCAAATGCCCTGTAACCTTCAATCTCCTTACTACTCCTTTCTTGACCCCTCCTAACCCTTCCCAGACCTGGGACTCTGGGATCTCTATACTCTCTTTATTGACCTGAAGATAGAGGCTGGGAGTAGGGGTATTCCACAGGCTCTTTGGTCTCTCTCTTGGCTGGGGGGAATTTGGGCATATGTGGGCCACACCCTCTGGCTAAATAACTCAGGACGGTGAGGGTGGATCTGAGGGTTAGTTTAGTGGCTCTCATATAGATCCTGGATGTTGAGGGCTCTCCCCCCCCACCCCCCCGCCAAGCTCCTAAACCCTAACCTCGTACTGTTTCTGTGACTGCTGGAATTCAGTTCAACGCATTTGGCTCAGGAAGGTTAAGTTGGGTGATTATGGGTTGGAAATTTTCCTGTGGTAGCCCTCTTGCCCTCTGCTCCCATTCCCAACCCTGGAGGCTTTACACAAGTGCTTAAGTAGGTGGGTATTGAGGGAGAACAGGGCTTTGGGGAATAAGGGAGAAATGGGGCACAGTGGGCAGGGGCCCTTCTATTTCAGTAAAGCCAAATACCAAAAAATGAAAAGTCACAATAAATAAATAAATAAAATTCCCAAATCCTTACTTTTGCCCCTGCCCTCACTTCCCTTCCCTGGCCACTGTTGGAGGGAGAAAGGGAAGAAGCTAAGAATGGATTTTTGATTTCCTCCTACTGAGAATGGTAGTCAGGGGATCTCCCCAAACCATACCAAGCCCCTCACCTTACCAGTGGAAGAAAGGAGGCTGGGTGTGGGGCTTTCTCATATTACTCCATTTCAGCCTCTTTCTCATCGTTAATCTCTGCCTGGTCTCTGTCTTTTCTGCCTCTCTCTCCCTTTGCCTTCTCACTGCTGCTCTTTTTGTTCCTCTGTCTCTATCCCTCTGTTCTACCTCTTGTCTCTGCGTCTCTCTGTCTTCTTGCCAAACCTTCTCACCTGCAAACCTCAAACACTCCCCACCTGACCATGCCCCCTCTTCCCCCTGTTCCCCAAGCCCCTCACCCATCAGTCCCTACCTGCCTCCCTCTGTTGTATTGCACACTGCTTGGGCAGGGAACAAGGTGTGATGTTCATGGGAAGAGGTGGAGGGAGCTCTAGGGCCTGAGGGTAGGGGGGTCAGGGCTGGGGTCTAGGGGTAGGGTCTCTGGGGGAGGCATCCTCTGTCCCCCACCTTAGGAGCAGCCACAGCGATCCACCACCATGCCAGGGATCTTGCCGTAGATAATCTGCTGCTTGTCATTGAAGTAGAGCATGTTGATTGGGGACATCTTGGTGGGAGTACAGCAGGGCCCAGCAGAGCCTCTTGGGTTAGCCTGTTGCACCAAGTGGGTGTGCGGATACTTTTGCATGAACATGTACTCGCACTGGCCGGAGCAGTAGTTGGCCTTGTATCGTTTAGGCGCGATGATCCAGTCCCAGCCAAAAGCCTCAAAGTCCACTGTGAGGGGGTATCGGCAGCAGCGGGACTCACTCGAGTGCTCATCGCAGTCCAGGCCCAGGTTCCGCCGGGACCGTTTTGTGTTCTCTAGGACCCGAAGCTCCATGAAAGGATGCTGGGGGTGAGGGAGAGGAGACAGAGATGTGATAGAGCCCTGAGGAGCGCCTACTCCCTTTCCTTTCTCATCTGCCCCTCAACAGGGGCACCACAACAGAGACCGTTGCCTTCTCAGCTTTTCCCCTGCTCCATACCCAGCCCTACCTTCTACCCACTTTTGTCGCAAGCTAGCTATCTCCAACTCACCTCTAACTCTCTCCTGGCATCCTGACCCTGATCAGCCCCCTTGGCCCCAGGCATTATCAACAGCCCATTTTTGTGTTTTCTTGGATCTCCCATTAACACCACCCCAAATCCGTGGCCTGGCTTGTATCTGAAAAGTGACAGCTGCCACTCCCCACCCTACCCGTGCCCAAAAACTGCTCCTGTAGACTCAGCTCCTGGCCCCTGAGAAATAATGCTGATACCCAGCCCCTTCTCATTCCTGGTCTGCCTTTTCCAACATCCCACCTCCTCAGGGCCAGGTTACACATATCTGCCACCATCTCAAGCTCCCTGCTCACCAGACCCTCAGCTCCCGGCCCCAGGGAGGTGACAGCCAGGTCTGTGCCGCTGGGATCAAAGGCGTTGATCTCGATGCCCCAGTTGCTCTGTGGCTGTCGGAACCAGCTGTGCAGCACTTGCTTGAAGTCGATGCTCTGCCAGTGGCCTGAGCGTGAGTGCAGCTCAATCTTGAGTGAGCGGATTCGAATGTGACGCCGGCCTCCGCCCCCTCCCCCTGCAGTCCCTTCCCCAGTTAAGGGTTTCAGTCGCAAGATCTGCAGGTAGACCGTGGCTGGGCGGGGCACCGGCCGTAGATACACCCACAGCTGGGCCTTCAGTACCTTGGTGAACATCACCTTGGGGCTGAAGTGGAAATGGCAGCAGAGAGGGCTGCCATCCGTCTGCACTGCAGGGTCCGCTGATAAGAGAGAAGGGGGCACAACATCAGCAAACGGAGTCTGTGAAGGGCGTCAGCAGCCCTGGGCGGCATTGACAACTTGGACGACTCAGCCTGAGTTTTCCAGCTCTTTACCCTTCTCTCGTGTCTGTCTTGTTGACTGCTGTGTCACTGGTACTTTACAGTGCCTCCTCTCTTTCCCTATAGGATGATGTCTCTATCAGGCCTTTCTGCTCTGCATCCATTCCTTAGTCCATTTGTCCTAATACATAGGCCCCCCTCTACCAGATAACCTGCACAGCAGTTCTTAGAGATACCACCACCACCACCCCCCCCACCGCCTGCAGCCTTCCATTCCCCCAGCATGTAGGACTCCAAATTTTTCAGAACTTTGATGCTCTTCATAGAAGCCAAGCCTCACCACACCTGCTGCTCTCAGGTCACCTTGCCCCTTTTCTGCCCTGTTTTGTATGATGGCCAGGTGGAGCCTTGGCACAGCCCCACCCCCAACCAGATGGTCTCAAGAGTGGATAACCAGGGTCCAGATAGGGAGCAGGGGCTAAATGTATTCCATGAGGTAAACCAGAATTCAGATCTAGGCTTCTTGCACCATTCCTGCCAGAAACAATACTCTCAGGAGACTGGATCAGCTCCAGCACTGACCTGTGCATCTGACTGCCCAGTCCCTTGAACCTGAGAACACGTTTCCTCAGCTGTTTCCTCCTCATCATCACTATTACTGCCTTGATTTTTAAGGAAGGGAAAAACTGCCTCCATGTTGTTTACTCCTATTGCCCAAAGCTTCAGAAATGATATCCAACACATCAGATCAACTGCAGTGTCTTCTTTTCTCTCCTGAGCTTCCTTTGGTTCCTCAGTCCAGTGCCAGTTAGGTCTCTACAAAGGTTTAACATCCCAACTTGACATTTTGGCCCATTACATCTTGTTCTGGACCAGAAACTGACCCTTCTTGGGTTGAAAGGCTGATCCTCAGCATCTGCCTCTGCTTCCATTTCAGCTCCTTTGGGTTCCCCTTTCTAATCTCTTAATTCACTTGGAAATGCCCTAAATCATGTTTCCATTGGACAGGAAGATCCATTCTCACTCTACATAGAGAAAAAGAGTCAGGAATGAGCTTCCAGAGCTATGTTAAGTATGATCAGGAAATCCAGGCCCTTATGTATCACACCAGGTCTTGAGTTCTGTGTAATCACGGAGGACTTAGCATCTGTTCTCTCTCATCAGCACTCCCCCACTCCCGGAGAAGGAGGGTCCTCCAAATGAGATGAGGAGGCAAGTGCTCAATGATCTTCATATATTCAGGAATGAGACACAAATTTCCTCCAGTAGCTTCCTTTCCCTTGGTTCTTCTCTGAGGTCCCAGGGCACTGGTAGTCCTCCCTGTCATTGTCCTGGAGCTGCAATGCTGGTGCAATGAGGGAGGATTCAGGGAGTAGAGATTCAGAGATTAGGAGAGTAGCTGGGGCAGGGAAGCTGTTGGTGAGATGGGGCTACTGTGCCTAATTTCATAGGGTTGTCTTATTTTCCCACTTGTCAATGCTGTGTCTGTTTTGCTCACCATTATAGCTTTAGTGCCTCCCGTATTACCAAGCAGTGTTTAGTAAGTGCATGCTGAATGAATCCCCTAAACTCCAAATCTTAAAATATATAGGCAAGTGCCTAAAAGTTCTTCCTGGCGTCTAAACACTGTTCTTTGACTACGAAGTGGGTTCAATCACTGCTTGACTCCTCATGAACCTGTATCTGACCTTTCCCACCAAACTTCTCAGTGATACAGATAATAATTCTTTCATAGGAGTGCTGAGCATTAAATAAAGAATGAAAATAGTAGTAGCTTCTCAATAAATGCTGGTTTATTGTTAGTTTTGTAAGCTCTAAACATACTCCCTTACCTAAGCTGACCCAAGGTTTAGAGATAAGAGGATTGGGCACTAGGGCCCCATCCCTCTAAGTCTCGTTTCTTCTGAGTCCCCCATCCCTACCCCAGGGGATCACCATACACTTCTCTCCCAGGGGATGTGGGGACAGTTGGTGCTACAAGGGGCCAAGATGGATGGAGAAAGAAAAGGAAAGGGGAAGAGAGGGGAGGGAGACTGGAGGCGGTGAGGGAGAGAAGAACAGAGAAGGGACTGTTAGTGATGAAGGCAGGTTGGAAGCGATAGTCAAGAGAACTGGAGGAGAGAAGGAAGGGAGAGAGGAAGATCGTGGTAGGGGGAAAAGAAATAAGCTTGAACACTGGGAGAGAAGGGGGAATGTGAAAGGAGTGGATGGAGGCTAAAAAGTGAAAGGAGGGAGGCAGCTAAGCCTGGTGGGGTAAAGAGAAAGGACAGAAAGACACAGAGAGAGGAACAAAGAAGAAGCAGGTAGAGCCACAGAGGGAAACAAGAGGCTTGAGAGAGTCCCCAACACACACATATAGGCCCAGCTCCCAAGGGGAGGGGAAAGAGCCACATCTGTGTTGGATTGATCGGGTTGGTGGCAGGCAGCAGGTCAGGTTTAGTAGGCGGTGCTGGTCTGGAGAGAGGTCATTGCACTATTTTCAGCAAAAGCCCAACCCCCTCCCAGCTCACCACCTCCTCCTCCACCGCCCCCCCCCACCCCCTACACACTCTCCTTACCAAGGCTGGAAGGCCTAGGGGCAGGAGGTTGGGCTGAGAGGGCAGGGGCCTCTTGGTATAGGAGAGGAGAGAGAAACTGAGGGGCTGGGCTTGGCTCCCAGAAGGGCAAGGGGGCTGGGTTCCCAGGATGAAGGCTGGGGTGGGAGAGCCTGAGAGGGTGGAGGGAACTAGGGCAGGCACCGCAGCCTAGGAGAGGTGGGGGCTGGGGTCCAGGGCTGAGTGCTGGGGGAGGGGAGGGAGGGGGAGGGGAGCGGAGGCCATCTCTGCTGACAAACACCTCCCCCGATTAGCAGAGCACAAGTCTCTTATTAAAGCGGGTCCCTGGGGATTAGACTATAAAAGTCTCTTTTTCCTTTTCCCCTCTCTCCCTCCCTTCCCCTCCGCTCCCCCTCCCTCTCAAAAGAGCTCAGCTTGGCTCTTAAAGGGGACGTACAATACCTGGCTGGAGACCCAGTTCCCTAGTTACCCAAGTCCTGAAGTCGAATGAGGGCGGAAGTTCGGGTAGAACCCCACCTACTGGTGTCCTTCCCGGTCCCCCCAGCCTAACCTGCACTGTCCGATCCATGCACACAGAGTGTATTCACTCCCTGCATCCCCATTATGAGGACTAACTCTGGGCTCAAGCCGGTTGGTTCAGGGATGCTAAGGATAGAGGCAAGGGGAAGTCCACAGCTCCATCACCCATTCTGAAACTCCTCACACACACTGTACCACACAAACCAGAGTATCTTTTTCCTCTGTACCCTTCATCCTCTTCCAGCATACTCTTCTTCAGAATTCCTCTACAACTGTTTCATAGAATCCCCACCCCCACCCCTGCCCTCAGTCAATCTTAGACTGACCCTAGCTTCTATAAAGCAGAAACCTTAAGAACACAAGGGAGACTGAGGAACCCAGACAGATCCCAGGCTTTCACTGCCACCACCACCCTCAGCAAGTTTCCTAGTCCTTTGGGTTTTCTTTTCTTCAGAAGCCTGGCCAAGTATTGTGGCGTTAGGGACTGCAGAGAAACCAATGGCAGTATGAGGCACTCGGCCTCCCAGATGCACACCTGGGTTCCTGTGCCTCTCCATGGGGGTGGGCCACTCGGAGTCCACCTCAGCCCCCAGCTTTTTATGACCCATCTGCCAATAAACCAGTCCCCCCTCTTCTGTTCAGAGCCATAAAACTGAACTGTGGGGCGGGGGGGCAACTTTGCCAAACCACTAGGGAATAAGAGAGGGCCTGGTTCCCTGGAGTTGGAGCGGGGAAGGGGTGAAGGGACCTCAGTGGGGGAGGGGAAAAGGGAGTCATCTGACCCTAGGGAGAGCTGGGGGTGGGGTGGGGGGGTGTTGGCCTGGATTTTCCAGGCCATAAAATTTCAAAGCAGCTCAAGTCTATTAACATGTTCATCTTCCGTTTGGCCAGGGGCTTGAATGCCTGGGTTCCCCCTCCCTCCTTATCTATTTCTTTCTTTTTCTCCCTAGGTCTCCCTCTCTCTCCTCAAGTCCAGTTTTGAGTAGGGGCGGGTGAATAAGGAAAGGAATGATAAGCTTTGACTAGCCAAACGGGTGCCCTTAGCCCCAGCGCAATGGAGTTGAGTTCTCTGAGCCCCGTCAGTACCAGAAGGCACAGCTTTCCCAGCCCTTTGGGAGACCGGGTGTCAGAAGGGCTCTGGGTGAAATGGGTGCCTGCTGGGCTGCCAGGAGAGACACAGGGCTCTGGGAGGGACCTCACTCCTGCTAGAGGGAGAAGAGCACTCAGTTCTCTGCAGCCCGGTGGGCGCGTTGCGGAGCCGGAGGTGGAAGGGGTGGAGAGCCGGTGCCAAGGCCACTGGGAGCAGAGAGCTCCGCAGCCCGCCTGGGACTTGGGGGGGGGGGGGTTGTCCCGAAGCGTCCCGATTCTGTTCTCCAGCCTCTCTTCCATGGCCCTGCAGCACTGAGTTACTGCCCCTTCCCCTCCGCTGAGAATGGGCTCCAGCTTCCCCAGACTCCCCGAAACACGGGTCTTTTTTGCACACCCGGGGTGGGAGGCGGTATCTCGCAACCCTCTCTGTTTGCCCTCCCACCTCGGGGAAAGGAGTGTGCACACAACTCCGCAGCCCATCTCCACCGCTCGAAAAACTTCTATGGAGCAGCCCCCGCCCCCCAATCCGTCAAGTTTTCGCAGAAACGGCTTCTGGGCCGGGGCAGCCGGGAGCGCCCCGCTTCGGAGCGGGAGGCGCTCACTTTCCCGGAGCCCGAGCCAGCACCCCAGTGCTCGCGCCCCGCCGCCCACTTACTCTCCTGGGCCATGCTAATGACAGTCTCGGTGGTGGCGTGGTACTCGTCCTCCTCCAGGAAGTCCTCGGGCTGCAGCGCGTCGCCCTGGAAGTCGTGTAGGTCCAGGATCTGCTGCAGCGGCGGCGCCTTGGGCAGCAGCTGCTTCACCACCTCGCGGCTGATGTTGGGCGCCTCCTTGAGCCGCAGTTTGCTCAGGATCTGCGACTTGATGCTCTCCAGGCGCAGCTCGCGGCTGTGCTGCCGCCACACGCACACGGGGCAGCCGTCGGGCTCGGGCGCCACGGACGCGGCCGGCCGGCTCGAGCGCTCCCCCCCGGCCCCCGCCGCCGCCGCCGCCGCCGCCGCCGCCGCCGCGCGCCGCTGCCGCGCCGCTGCAGGCTCGCGCCCCCGGGCCGCAGCTCCAGGGCGAGGAGCAGGAAGCCCAGCAGCAGGGCCGCGAGCACCATGCTGGAGGGGAGGGAGGGAGGACTGGGGGCGGACGCCGGAGTCCGCAGGAGGGGGCGGAGGGAGAAGGGAGGGAGGAGGGAGGGGGTCCAGCGGCGGGATTGGGCTGCCCGGCCGAGGGGGCCGGGGGCCGGGGCGGGCGGCTGGGGGGGCCCGAGCCCGGGCCAGGCCCTTTATAGCCCCGGCCCCCGTGTCGTCAGCGGCCGCGATTGGCTGCGGAGCCAACAAAAGAGGCAGCGCTGTCATCCGAGGCGAGAGAGGGAGCCGGAGAGAGCCGAGGAAGAGAGAGAGAGAGAGGGAGGGAGAGAGGGAGAGAGGGAGCGAGAGATGAAGAGAGAGATACTGGGGTGCGGGAGAGGGAAGGAGAGATAGAGAAAGTCAGAGTCAGAGCCCAAGGAGACACAGAGAGATAAAGGGGCAAGAAACAGATCAGACGCAGATAGGCGAAGCAGGAGGAAGAGGAGAGAAGAGAGAGACAAAGGGGGGATAAGAGAGAGTCAGACGGGAGAAGACAGAGGACAGACTTAGCTAGAGAGACGGAGAGAAGGAACGAGACTGTATAAACTAGTGGGAGAGTTAGAGGGGGAGAATCAGGAACAAAGACGGGGCAGAGAGACCAGAGGGAGAAGAGAGGTATGGCTAGACAGAAGGAAGGGATGGAGGTCCACAGAGCCTGCGACAAGAAGTCAAGGGTGCAGAGAGATGGGAACGGGGACAGAGAAACTGATGCGACAAAGACCAGAGTCCTGGGAAAGAGAGAGAGGGAGAGAAATCAAGAGGGGGAGGAATGGGAGATGCCAAGGGAGCCCCTGAGGAGGCCGACACAGACAATCAGGGGAAGGCAGAGATGAGAAGACAGAGACTTTTGAGGAGAGGAGAGACAGCACAGTGACAGGGTCAGCCTTGGTGGGAGTCTGGAGAGCCTGGGGGGTAGGAGGTGGTGAATTTGAGCCCAGAGAATCCCCCAGCTACCAGAGGTAGCCCAAAGAAAATGTTTAAAGAAGCCTCGGAGGGCAGCATCGGGCTGGGTCATTGGGAGCTCAGGAACAGTGAGATGGAATGATGGGACACGGGGATTAGCAAGGCAGACTAGGAGAGAAACAGGCCAGAGATAATCTGAGCAGGTGGGGAAGTGGTGGGAAGCCCTGAGACCAGAGCAAGTCTTAGGGGTGCCTGGCTCAGTCCTTAAGTGTCTGCCTTCACGCTCAGGGCATGATTCCAGGGTCCTGGGATCGAGCCCTACATCAGGCTCCTTCCGCTAGGAGCCTGCTTCTTCCTCTCCCTCTCCCCCTGCTTGTGTTCCCTCTCTTGCTGGCTGTCTCTCTGTCAAATAAATAAATAAATAAAATCTTAAAAAAAAAAAAAGAGCAAGTCTTAGAGCTGGGAAGAGTGTGATCTGAAATTGAGGGATAAGGGAGTCAGCAGGCTGGAAAAGGCAGGAACAAGGGACCACTGGAGACCACTGGGGGGAGGGGGGTGGTGGGAAGAAGTAGGCTGGAGACCACTATGCTTGCAGAAGAATCTGGGCCTCTGAATTCCTAGTTACACAATTGCCTCTGCAGGGTCTTAAAAGTCTGAGAAGGCTCTTGTAATTGCAGGGGTGAGAATGAGTGAGAGGTCTGCCCTCAGATATCTGAGTTGGAGACAGCAAGTTGCAAAGGGAGAAACCTAGATGTAGGACCAGCCCTAGTTTCCAGGTGTGACCCTGTGTACAGCCAGAGGGCAGAGCGGGAGAGAGTTAAAATGCTCCTGACGTGCTTGACTTCTGGTTCTAGGTTCCTCTTCCCTGTCCTCAGGTTCTCCAGGCTGATTTCTTGAGTCCAGAGCCCGGGAGATCAATAGACAACCAATAGATTGAAAATGTTTGAGGGCGGTGTGGGCGGGGGGGGGGGGGAGGAGTGCCTGAGTGGGTCCTGGGGTCTGGGGATTGGGGCCATCTGCTCTCTGCTCAGCGGGGAGCCTGCCTCTCCCTCTGCCTGCTGCTCCCCCTGCTTGTGCTCTCTCTCTGTGTCAAATAAATAAATAAAATTAAAAAAGAAAGAAAGAACGTTTGAGGGGATCAGGTCTTGCTCTTTTTCTGGTATACACAATGTTTATTGAGGAAAGAGATGCACGTTCTTGGGCTTCTCAGGCAGAATAAAGAGACACCAGTTTCATCTCCGAGCCCAAGAGAATGTCTTAAAATGGGCTTGATGGAACACCAGGTATAAGGACAAAGTTGGGTTGGGGAGCTGGAGTGAAATGAGGAAAAGGAACTGGAGGTCCGGGGGTGAGGCAGGAAGGTTGGGTAGGGATCAGGACCAGGACATGGGCATCTCCACATTTCATCAACTTTCTCATCTATAAAGTGAGCATCACACTGTCCCCCATCAACTTGTGAGGGTTACATAGTGACCAGTCAGTAGCGGCCTTCATGG
This sequence comes from Ursus maritimus, assembly GCF_017311325.1. Taxonomy (NCBI): domain Eukaryota; kingdom Metazoa; phylum Chordata; class Mammalia; order Carnivora; family Ursidae; genus Ursus; species Ursus maritimus. The sequence continues at coordinate 209,125 of NW_024424564.1, read as the reverse complement.
GCTCTTTCTTCATGATTCTTTCCTTTCCTTTCTGATTTCTTGGAGTAATGATTGCCTTTACCGCATATTCTGGCATAGCCTGTTCTCCAAAATATTTCTCTGATGTCATTTCCTCAGCAAAACTGCAAACTCCTTGAGAGCAGAGGTGGTATCACCTCCTTCTCCTTCCTCAGAGGAGGTGGCCCAGCCTCCGCTTCCTCACCAAGCCTGTTTCCAATGGTAGGTCTATGAGAGACGCAAAGATACATTTCCTCTGGAAACCTTTAGACTGGACAGGACACTAGATAAACAGTACCGGCCAAAACTCCAAGCCAGATGCCTCCTTGCTATTTCCATCTGGATGTCCCAAGGCACCTCAAACATCATGGGTTAAGTATGATAAATAGAGAACTCCTTCTCTCCCCCCAAAATGGGCCCCCATCTTGCTAAGGCACACTTTCATTTTACTGAATGACACTCATCCAGGCCAGAAACCTGGAGGTAGACTTCACCTCCTTTCTCTTGATCATCTCTGCATCTTGTGTAAGTTGTTTCCTCTTCCTAGAATAGCTCCCCTTCCTCCCTCCACTGCCCCCACTCCCCAGTCTCTTGGCTAAATTTATTCTTTCCTCAGGTCTCAGTATAGACAAGATTTTAGACATGTGTCTTCCAGGAGTCCATCCCTGACTCCCAAGCCCAGAGTAGATGCTCTTCCTAGCGACATCTGCAACCTTTTGTGTGGTATGGAGGTTCCTCTCACATTGCCTCTAGACTAGAACTAGGCTGCCTGGGTTCAAGGTCCAGCCCTCCCACCTTTTTGGCAGTGTGAACTTGGCTCTTTATGCCTCAGATTCCTCTTCCTTAACATGGGGATAACAATATTGTACCTATTTCATAAGGTTATGAGGATTAACTGCCTGACACACAATTCTTTTTTTTTTTCTGACATGCAAGGCTAAATGAGTTAATTAGTCATTACTATTACCCCACTTTATCACCCTTACCCTGTGAGTGGGACCCAAGAGAGCAGGAAATTTTTCCACCAAAGTTTTCCTGAGCTCCTTTGAGTGAAGAATGAATGAACCCTGTTAACTTGATCTGGCCAGAGTTGGGCTGGGGAGAGAAAACTGGGTATTTATGGCCATGAGGAGTTATGGGTGTCTGCCAAATGCCAGAGAGCAAGAGTCAGGAACAACTTGTGAGACAGAAAGGATTTCCACCTCCTGGCTTCGTCCCCACCAGTTCCAGGACTGGGCTTAATTCAATGAGTGGGTAAGACTGCCATCTGGTGGTAGAATCTGGAATTTTAGCTTCTTGGAGGTGGGACTAAAACTGTTCTGTTTTGCATACTTTGCATTTTTTCACTTTAGGTTTCTAGTCCAAGAAGTTCTATATCATAATGCATTAAGCCTTGTTCCTCTCTCCAGCCCCTCCTACATCTTGCCTCTTTCCTTAGTTCCCTCAGGTTTGGTTTCTGTTGGGTTCCCCTGAGTTGCGGGGACTAATCCCTGGGAAGTCTCTTTCGGGAGCTTCAGACTTCAGCCTCCCTAGACCCGGTTCCCAAGGGGGTGCCCTGCAGCTTTCACGGAAAAGGAGCGGGGAGAGATCTGGACCTTTAGATCTTTTCTCATCCGGATACAGGCTAACCAGGGTTTGGGGCCCCGCCCACTGTCCTGGTCTCCCTGGCAACTGTCTTCCTGCCAGGGGTGCCCCTCTCCGGCGTTACCCAGGCAACCTTCAAGGCCCGCCTCCTTCAAGGTCCTGACTGATTCATAGAAATTTGGGTCGGGGCCTAAGGGAAGGCGTTAGGGATGGAAGACTGCGAGTCTCCGGGAGAGAAGCAGGAGGTGTCCCAGGGGGAGGCAATGAGGTCTCAGGAGCTACTGGAGGAAAGAGGGGCTTGTGTAGCCACGGGTGGAGGGTCTGTTCCATCCTCAGGCAGAGGAACTGTAGGTCTTGGGAGCTGGTCCCAGGGTTCAAGGCCAGAGACCCCTGGGCCACTCTCAGAGCAGCAGACACCAGAACTGGGGAACCTCTGTAAGGAGGAGGGACTCCTGGAACCCTGCATCCCTACCCCTCAGCCTACCCCACACACCTGAACTGCACCGTCCATCGGAGCAGGGTCAGTGGGCGGCAGCCCAGGATCCCTAATGCCCTCTCTTCTCACTTTTTCCTCCTAAAGGCCCTATTTTTAGGATCAGTGGCTCATTCCCTGGCACCGCAGGTCTTTCCAAGGAGGGGAGGGGCTGGGGTCATTGAGAAGCTGCTGAGGGGAAGTTGCTGAGGGGCTTCCCTACTAGACTTGCTTCCCCCTTTCCCCTGCCCTCTCAGCGTGAGCCTCTGGGAATGTGGTATGGGGAGGCTATTCTGGGCTGGGGCTGGAATGTGAGTGGAATGGACCCCTCCCAGGTCTCTGCCCACAAAGCCTGAAGCCCCCAGAGAGGACCTCATTGTGTAATTACCGTCCTCTTGCACACCACGGTCGAAACCCTATAATTATCCTGCTGGATCTCCTAGCAGGCCTGTTAACCTCTTTAACCCCAAGGCCCTCGAAGAGAAGTTGGAGGTCAGACAGAGGGCGCCAAAGAGTTGGTATTTGGGGGGGGAGCAGGTGGAGGTGGACTACAACTGGGGAACTCAGATCATTTGGAGTCACGTCTTCCTTTGCCGCTGGCCTTCCAGAAGACACCCTTGCCCCACCCCCTCAGCTTCCCTTATCATCTTAGGGCTGGCCCAGCCCTCCAACTCCACAGGTGTACCCTCTTTCCCACCTTCACTCAGTCTCCCCAGGCCTCTCCCCTCTTTCTGTCTTTCTCACCCATTGCTCCCTCTCCACGCCCAGGCCCGACATGGGGGCCTGGGGTGTGGCGGTCAAGGCTGCCCCCATGCCCAGTTTGGCCAGCAGGAGGCACCTGCTAGTCAAGGAAAAGGAGGGGTCTGAGCACAAAGCCTGCTTCTCCTTCTCCAGGGACTTCAAAACGCTGGGAGCCCGTTTGTCACCCCAGGAGGTGACAAAGTCTGATGTGGGCTACCAGGTGAGGGGAGCTAGAGTCAGAAATGTTCAGAGGAAGCTAATGTCCAGGAGAGAGCACAGGGCAGTGAAGATCAAGGTTGTTGCCAAGTGAGGGGTGAGTGTGTGTGTGTGTGTGTGTGTGTGTGTGTAGCAATGGTGAAGGTGTGTGGATGGCCAGAAGGTCTGCCTGGGGTCTGGGAGTGGGAACCAGAAATTAAAGATGTGAGGGCAGAACAGACTTCTCTGGGCTCTGCCTGGTGGTGCCAGCGACCCCCAGTCCCTCAGACCCTGCCTCATGTCCTCACTTCTGGGTCCCTGAACTGCAAGGGGGAGGAGCCTACTGTGTGGACAGCTTGAGTGCACGCCTCCCCAAGGCCTTCTGTGCTCTGCTGTGTCCCCCCCCCACCTATGTCAGCTGGCCCCTGGCATCCGGGGCTTCTTTTTGGGACAGCCCTCCCCACGCTGTACTTTTGTCTGTGCCTATGGGTTGTAATCACCTTGAAGGCAGAGCCATGTCTTACTCATCTCCATAGAGTCCCAGTGCCCGGCATGTTTAGGGCTTTCAGTGGATGGATGGATGGATGCCCCAAGGCACAGGAGCCTGAAGTGGGCACCCCATCCCATCAGTGCCCTTCCCATTGCTCCCGTGTCCCCACCTGCTCCATCCCGGGGAGAACCTAGTTGTGCGGGTCTGATTCTCAGGTGGAGCCCGCCGCTTCCTGAGCTGGCCCTGGATCAGAAGCACACAGCGGCTGACCTCCTGGGCCAGGCTGTGCATGAAGACGCCATGGGACAGGCCTGCCCGCCCTGCTCACTCACCAGCTGGGCACCTGGATTGACCCCATGGGCAATAGTGAGGAAGCTGGGGCAGGAGCCGGACAAGGTTGCAGAGAATGAGGGGCCAGAAGTCAGGGGCTGGGGCCCAAGGAGCAGGGAAAGGAACAGGCAAAGACAGAGGCAGAGGGCTGAGGCTGGAACCTGGGCAGTGGGGGCTGGGGTGGGGTGGGGTTGGAACCACAGCTGGGCCCTGGGGCTTGAAACAGGGCTCCGGGCCAAGGCCAAGGTGGGAAGGAGGCATGGGAGGGGGCTGCTGCCCCTCCCACCCTTTCCTTGGCCACCTCAAGTGGGGTGGAGTCCAGATATTTATTTATTTTTAAAGAATTTTATTTTATGTTTAAAGATTATATTTATTTGACAGAGAGAGAAAGAGAGAGAGACAACAAGCAGGGGGAACAGGAGCAGCAGACTCTCCACTGAGCAGGGAGCCCGACGTGGGGCTTGATCCCAGGACCCCGGGATCACGCCCTGAGCCGAAGACAGACGCTTCACCGACTGAGCCACCCAGGCGCCCCCAGATATTTCTCAAAGCAAAATCATTTTCATTGCGATGAGGCTCAAAGCAAGGTATGCTAAAGCCTAAGGTAACAAAGGCTTCAGGTAACAAAACTGAACCCTTTAATTTCTTTTTCGACCCTCACAACTGTCCTGTGAGGTGTGGCCCTGTGAGGTGTGGGAGGGGGTTTTCCTCTTGCTCACCTGGGAGGAGGCCGAGGCTCAGGGAGGGCGAAAGCTTAGCCAGAGTCGCCCCTGCTTGCCAAGCAGAGCTTGTGGGGCACCAGTGCCTCTGACCTCAGGGCACTTGCTGGTGGGGGGCAGGGCGCCCTCAGAGTCCGTGTGTCACTCCCTGGCAGGCCCCTCCCCAGCCTTGCCTTCCTTGCAGAGAGGAGGTAAGGTGACTTTGACAGTATGGTGTTCTCCTGGGTAGAGGGGCGCTGTGACCTCGTCTTGCCCAGACAGCTGGGGGGTCAGAGGGCCGCCACGGTGACCAGGTGATCAGGGCAGCGCTGACCTTGCCTGTCGTCTGGGAGCTGCCATCAAGCACCCAGGCCTCCCTTATAACCAAAGCTGGGGTCTTCGGATTTAAATTTCAGCTCCCTAACTCGTTTTTTTAAAGATTTTTTTTTTAAGATTTTATTTATTTATTTGAGAGAGAGAGAACGAGAGGTGGGGAGGGGCAGAGGGAGAGAGAGAGAGAGAGAGAGAGAGAAGCAGGCTCCCTGCTGAGCAGAAAGTCCCCTGTGGGGCTCCATCCCAGGACCGAGAGATCATGACCTGAGCTGAAGGCAGGCACTTAACCGACTGAACCACTCAGGCGCCCCAAGATTTTTCTTATATTTAAGTAATCCCTACAACCAACATGGGCTCGAACTTACAACCCTGAGATCCAGAGTCGTGTGTTCTACGGACTGAGCCAGCAGGTGCCCCTAAACCTCAGTTCTATTCAGACCCAACTTCCTGACCTTAAGTTCCAGCCACAACCCTTCCTACCCTCCCTAGTGAAGAGATGGCCTTGATGCTGATGTAGCCTTTAGTTCCTCTATCTCCCACCCCTCTCCTCCTCTTCCTCCTCCCCACCCTTTCCCTGGCACCTGTTTTCCCTTCTCTATCCCCTCCATGCCTCTCCCTCCCCTATCCTCCCATGTACCTCCCAGCTGTCCTCAGCTCTTCCCTTCCCTTTTCTCTTCTCCTGTGCTCCACCCCCTGCAGGTGGCAGCTCCTAGGTCACGGGCCTCTCCTACCAGGGCACATGGCTTATCCCTGAGCCGGCCCCTCCTAGTGGGGTGCAGGCAGGCTCAAGGAGCCTACTGGGTGGAGGGGAGAAGGTACGCATGCCGCAAGTGCAGGGCTCCCTGTGTGGATCTGGGCTTCAGGAGGCCTTAGGTGCTGGGGAAGGGCAAGGGTGCTCACCCCAGCTCACCTACCAGCACCAGTGCCGGGCACCCAAGGGACGGCGGCATGAGCCAATCAGGGCGGATGCGTTGCTGGATGCCAGGAGCTTGGAGCAGGCGCTGGGGGCTCTGAAGGACATGGTGTGAGGGGCTGGGTCCCAGTCAGCTGCTTCCCTGATCAGAGGGACACAGGGCTGTCTGCTGATTTTCCAGATCAGGGGAGTGGGCTATTTCTGTGTGTGTGTTAAAATACATACGACAGGGGCACCTGGGTGGCACAGCGGTTAAACGTCTGCCTTCGGCGCAGGGTGTGATCCCGGCGTTCTGGGATCGAGCCCCACATCAGGCTCCTCTGCTATGAGCCTGCTTCTTCCTCTCCCACTCCTCCTGCTTGTGTTCCCTCTCTCGCTGGCTGTCTCTCTCTCTGTCAAATAAATAAATAAAATCTTAAAATAAAATAAAATAAAATAAAATAAAATAAAATACATACAATACAACATACAATCTACCAACTGAACCGTTTTTAAGAGCACCGTTTAGCAGCACTAAGTACACCGCAGTGGTGAGCAACCGTCTCCGCCATCCATCTCCAGGACCTTTCCACCTTCCCAAACTGAACCCCATTGATCACTAATCCACCCAGCCCCTGGCAACCACCTTCTACTCTCACTCCACCCTGGCTGCTCTCCAGGGCTCTCCCTGGCCCTACCATCGCCCACATGCCCTGCACCATTCTTTCTCTCCCCTTGCTTGACCCAGCTGCTGCCGCCACTCTGCGCGCACCACCATTTGCTCCAGTCCCAGGCCCCCGTGCCCTGATGTTCACGTCGGCTCTGCCCTTGCCCACCGGGAAGTCTCCACCTCCCTCTTCCTCCTTCTTGGGTCCAGCAGGTGCTCCGGATCCTGCCCTGACACCGCTCTGGAGAAGGCCGCCCCTCCAATGGCCTTCTCTTATTTCTCACTCAAGTTGACCTTTCTATACTGTTTGATGCTCCTGGCCACTGTCCCCTCCTCCTGTTGTGACATTTTCTTTTCTCTTGGCCCCCGGGAGAGAGTGGGAGAACACAGGCTTTGGAACCCTCAGAGATCTGGGTTCCAATTCTAACTCCGCCCTTTACTGGCCTGGATTCTGGGCATATCATTCCCTGACATGGAGTCTCAGTTTCCTTATCTCTAAGACAGGACAAATCATACACATCTGGAAGGGCTGTTTGAGGGTCAAGTGAGCTAATGTGTATCGTGCCCGTCCTGAGCCCGGCAATGTGGGGGCGTCCAGATCCACAGCCTCCTTTCCCCTCTGCTCCTTTACGGCTATTGACTCCTCCCTCCTGTTCCTGAGATGGAAGGGCTCCCTGCAGCTCTGTCTTTGTTTTCTTCTCTTGCTCTGGCCCTCACCCATCTAAGAATTTAGATAGCGCTTTTTCTCTCTAGTCTACCTCTCTCCTGAGTTTCACGTCCGCAATTCCTGGTGGAAGTCTCCACTTGGGTGCTCGCCGCTGGCCTCCTGCCTTGGGTGACGGCCGCCTTCTCCCTTGGGTGCCCAGGTTCAGAAGCTCTGAGTCATCTTGGACTTTTCTTACTTCCTCTCCCCTTCCACAGGTAAGCACTCATCCTGTCCTTTATCTGCCCTCTGAAATGCCACTCAGACCTCCCCTCTTCCATGGTTCCAGCCTTCATCACCTCTCCCTTGGATGGTAGCTGTGAAGTCTCCACTATCTTCTGGGCCACCTTCTATTTCTTTCTTTCTTTCTTTCTTTCTTTCTTTCTTTCTTTCTTTCTTCCTTCCTTCCTTCCTTCCTTCCTTCCTTCCTTCCTTCCTTCCTTCTTTCTTCTTTCTTTCTTTCTTTCTTTCTTTCTTTCTTTCTTTCTTTCTTTCTTTCTTTCTTTCTTTCTTCTTTCTATTTGTCAGAGAGAGAGGGAGAGAGAGTGCACAAGCAGGGGGAGCTGCAGCAGGCAGAGGGAGAAGCAGGCTCCCCGCTGAGCAAGGAGCCCAATGCAGGACTCCATCCCAGGACCCTGGGATCATGACCTGAGCCAAAGGCAGATGTTTAACCAACTGAGCCACCCAAGTGTCCCTCATTCCTCCTTCTTCCTCCCTCTCTCCCTCCCTCCCTCCTTCCTTCCTTCCTTTTTTCCCTCTTTCAAGTTTTTTTTTTCTTTTTTTAAGTAATCCCTACACCCAACATGGGGGTTGAACTCATGACCCCGAGATCAATAGTTGCATGCGTGGGGCGCCTGGATGGCTCAGTCACTTAAGCATCCAACTCTGTCTCAGCTCAGGTCATGATCTCATGGTCTTGACATTGAGCCCCGCGTGGGGCTCCATGCTCAGTGTGGAGTCTGCTTGAGATTCTTTCTCTCTCTTCCTCTGCCCCTCCCACTCGTGCTCTCTCTCTTTCTCTAAAATAAATCTTAAAAAAAAAAAAAAAGAGTCACGTGCTCTTCTGACTGAGCCAGCCAGGCACACCTCCTCCTTATTTCAATGTAAACCCAACCCCAAGATCACTCACCCCTTCCCAAAACTCTCCACCACTCCCCACTGCCTTTAGGACATTCCCAACCTTGGGGCATCCAGCTGGCTCAACTGGTAGAGCATGGGACTCTTTGATCTTAGGGTCATGGGTTTGAGCCCCATATTGGGCATAGAGTTTGCTTGAAGCAAAACAAAACAACATAGCCTTCTAGGTCCTCAATAGTCCTATCACGTAGACTCCCTGCTTTCTAATTTTTAAAAATTTTAAATTTAAATTTTGTTTTTTAGGGAGAGAGAGCTCACTCACACACTAGCAGCAGGAGAGGGACAAAAGGAGAGGGAGAGAGCAAATCTTAAGCAGGCCCCTGTCCAGCAGCCTGATGCAAGATGCGAGGCTCAATCTAACGACTTAGATCACGACCCAAACCCAAATCAAGAGGCGCTTAACCAACTGAGCCACCCGGATGCCCCAAGACTCTCTGCTTTTTGCTTCATCTATTGTTTTGTGAAGTATTCCAAAGCAAATACAGATATGACATTTCACTCTTAAATATTTTACTATGCATCTTTTTTTAGTATTCATCTTTAAAAAATAGAGTAATTTTCGTATATAATTATACTATCATCATAGCTAACAAAATTATATTTTCTCATGTCTTATTCTCAGTCTATATTCAAATTTCCTCAGTTGTTCCCAGAATGTCTTTCACAGTTCGTTTGTTCAGACAAAGATTTAATCAAAGACCAAGCATTATACTCAGTTGTTATGTGTCTAAAGTTTCTCAATCTTGACTTCAGACCACTTTCCCGTCCATTTTTCGCCACATCCTTCCTGAACCCTTTGAGCTAGCCAACCCCAGCCTGCCATTGACTTTGAAAACTACTTTTTTATACTTGGCTCTTTCCCTGTCTCTGGAACTGAGAGCTTGATTCTTTATTCTCTCAAGTCACCTCAGTACCACCCACCTTTGTGATAGGAAGTCTGTTCTTTTCCCTGTGGTGCAGGGGCAGCACCTGTCCCTCCCTCTGAGACTGTCTACCTTCCACCGGGGCATTCTGTTTTCACGGTGTGGGCTCGGCTCTGTCTGCTGGCAGAGGGCAGGGCCACTGTCTCCCATGCCTCCCGTGCACCCCCTGCCCCCCATCTCCTGTGTGTAGCACATGCCTGGCATCTAGCGGCAGCACAATAAAGAAACTGGTGATACTCCTTCTTTCAGCATCTTCGCTCCTCTTCTGCTGCCTGCCTACTGTGATAACTGGGTGCAAGGTCCAGAATGGGCTTGGTGTGCCTTGCTGGAAGGTTGTGATCCTGGAAACTGGTTCTTAGCCCAGCCCAGATCTCTTTCCTTTTGCTCTTGCAGTTTCTTTCCTCTTTGTGTACACATACAAAGACTCAGGAAGTGGTTCTTAAGTCTGGACCATAAGAACCTAAGGGGTGGGGCCCAGGCGGGTGTAGCAGGAGTAATGGCTGGTTCTGTCCTTGGCCTGTTCACACAACTCCTGGGAACCACCATGGCACACAATGGAGGGAGGCAGCTTGAGGCTGCCCCCTCCCCCTTCCAGCCTTCACCTGGCTTTTCCCCTGGGATGTGACATGCTGCCTGCTAGAATGGGATGGGGAAATCCAGAAGCTATATCCGTGCGCGTTTCAGTGTCCCCCCCCCCTTCCCCCGCCCCTCCACCTGGTAAGAGGCTGATCCAGGAGTGGTGGAAGCTTAGACCTTGTCCACCCTTCCCCAGAGGTAGGGACCCGACTCTGGCTTCCTCCTGTCCTCAGCCCACTACTCCGGAGCCCCAGAAAATGGAGAAGGGACTAACAGAGGGGGGACAGGAACACCCACTCTAGAATGCTGGGGGACTCCCAGGATGCGAGGCCAGGGACTTTCTGAAGTGTTTATTCGGGACCCACCCGATCCCAGGGAGCTAACAGCGCCCTCTGCCGACTCGGGGACGAGAGCGGGGGGCTTCCGCAGAGATGGGAGCCAGAGCAGAGGAGTGGGCTCCGGATGGAGGATGAGGCGGCCTCTTGAGGACCACCTCGCCACCTTGCCGCAGCTCCGGGCCGCTCTCCCCACCTCGGCTCGCACACGCTTCCTCCGCTTTCGGGCAGAAGCAGGCGCCGCTGGGTCCCGCCCTCCCGGCCCGAGGTGGCACGGGGACCGGGGCACCAGAAGGACCCCAAACACCCTGAGGTCCTGTCCTCGGCGCCTTCCCTTTGCGGGGGTGGGCGCTGCCTTCCGGGTAGGGGCTACGTGGCCCTGGCCGGGCGGGGGGCTCGGCCCTCCCCTCGCCGGCCGGGTGACTCAGGCCGCAGCTGCTCCCGCGTCACATGAGGGAGGCAGGCGGCCACTGGGCGGAGGAGGCGGCGGGGGAGGGGGCTGCGGCTGGAGGCCGGGGCGGGGCCGCGCGGCGGGCGGGGCGGGAGCCGGGGGGGCGCCGCTAGAGAGCCCCTGAGCCGCGGCGGGAGAGCAGCGCACAGCCTCGGGGAGCCCAGGTGAGGCCGCGGGGCCCACGGCCGGCCTCGGTCTGGGCGGGATGTCGCGGGCAGCTCCCTCCGCTGGGGCTCGCCGCGGTCCCCGAAGATCCGCCGCGCTCCCAGGCGCTCCCGAGGCCCTCGCAACTTTGCAAAGTTGCCTGGGCGGGGTGTGGTGGGGGGCCGGCTGCGCTTGTGTTTGTGGGGAGGTCAGAGCGCGGGGGAAGGAGGCTGGGGCTCGCGCTTGGGCCGAGGACCGTTTGTAGGGGCTGGCTGGCTAGGGAGGGGGTGTTGAACGCCGGGGGGGCTGGAGGGCTGAGGGTGGGCGTCGGGCTCCGGCCTCGGTCCGCGCGCCGCGGGATCGGGCCCGGGATGCGGCGGGGCGGGTCCGGGCCTCGCGGCGGTCGCCGCCACCCCTCTCCAGCCTGGGAGAAGAGGGGGCTGGGAGACGTGGATCTGACCGCGGGTTTCCGGGTGGGAGGGGCCGGGAATGGGGGCCGCGCAGGGAAGGCCTCGAGGGCCGGCAGGGAGCACGGAAACCGAGGTCCCCCCTCGGCCGGTTCTCACCCCCCTGCGCTCCCCTCTACCCCAGGCCCGGCAGTCATGGCGGTGGAAGGAGGAATGAAATGTGTCAAGTTCTTGCTCTACGTTCTTCTGCTGGCCTTCTGCGTGAGTGGGAAGGGGGACGCTGGGGGCGCGCGGGCAGGGTGCGGGGAGACCTGGATCCGGAGGGGTGGGGGCCGAGGGGCCGAGAATGAAGGAAGGCAGCTGGAGACCAGATGTGGAAGGAGAGCCCGGGGAACGAGCCGAAGACAGCATGGCCACCCCACCCCCTCCAGCTTTCGGGGTCCTCGGAGGCTCGTTTGGCCCAAGAATGGACAGCGTGGGTGCGCAGCACCCTCCCCCTCAACCCCTTCTGGCCCTTCCTGTCTGGTGACCCAACCACTTGTGATACCGGGCCATGGGGCAACCAGCCAACGGCCGGCCGGGGTCTGATAGCTATCGCCGTGGGGCTTCCCTCTCCTTCCCACCCTTCCCTACCCTCTCCCTTACCCCTCATCCTTCTTCACTCCTCTCAGCTGCCTGGGGTTGGGGAAGGGCTCTGCCTACCTCAGTTTGCTCCTGTCCTGGGCTCTTGGCTTCAGAGGCTCTTGTTTGTCCAGGAAGGGGCCCAGCACTCCTGCTTCTTTTTCTTCTCCCTTCTCCCTGGCCTAGTGGGCCTGAGGAACCCTAGTCACAGCTGATGAGGATGGGGCGGGTGCTGGACCATAGTGAGAGCACAGTTCTGGGAGCCTTAGAGGCCCATAGGAAGCACCACTCTAGGTGAGGAATATGTGCCCTGGGGTCAAGGCTTTCTGGGAGCTTCTCTTTTGGCATTTGATCAAACTGTGGGGCAAATATGGGTCATCCTCCTCCCCCGCAATCAGGCTTCCTGGAGGGGTGAGAATCTGTCTCTCTGGGACGGGGCTGAGGTTGTGTCCTGGGTGTACCCACTACTCTAGCATGGAGGGCGGATGGGTTGTGGGTCTGGCCTCACCCTGACCTGCCCTCCTCACAGGCCTGTGCAGTGGGACTGATCGCCGTGGGTGTAGGGGCCCAGCTGGTCCTGAGTCAGACCATTATCCAGGGGGCCACGCCTGGCTCCCTGTTGCCCGTGGTCATCATCGCAGTGGGTGCCTTCCTCTTCCTGGTGGCCTTTGTGGGCTGCTGTGGGGCCTGCAAGGAGAACTACTGTCTTATGATCACGGTGAGCAGGGTGTGGGGCCAGCGTGGGACTGCACAGAGGGCACTTCTACGAAGGGGGCTCCTGAGGTGAAGTGGGGTGGGTGGGTGCGGAAAACCTTTCTTAGTGAACTAGAGGCTGGCTGGGCCACAGCAGGCCACCCTCACCAAGACTGCAAACCTGACCCCTGTCCACTGTGCCTGCAGTTTGCCATCTTCCTGTCTCTCATCATGCTGGTGGAGGTGGCTGCAGCCATTGCTGGCTATGTGTTTAGAGACAAGGTAAGCAGGGCAAAGGGGAGGGCCCCACCTCAGAGGTCTGGCTGCTCTGGGATGCGTGTGCCCTGAAGTTTGACCTCAACAATGCGCCTTCCTATTCCCAGGTGATGTTAGAATTTAATAAGGACTTCCGGCAGCAGATGCAGAATTATCGGAAAGACAACCACACGACTTCGGCCCTGGACAAGATGCAGGAAGATGTGAGTGAGGTTGCTGGGAGCAGGGGTAGTGGGGGAAGATTCTTATCTTCATATTGAAGGTGGAGGTTCACATAATAACCTTCTACTCCGTATTTCTCTTCTCCTGCAGTTTAAATGCTGCGGGGCAGCTAACTACACGGACTGGGAGAGCGTCCCTGTCATGTCCAAGGGCCAAGTCCCTGACTCCTGCTGCATCAATGTCACGAAGGACTGCGGGGTTTCTTTCAATGTGAAGAATATCTACCCTGAGGTAGGGAAGAAGCTGAGGTACCAGGGGACTTGGGAAACCTGGGAAATGTTTCGAGGGTTGAGAGGGGCCAGGGGTGGAGTGGAGAGGGTTGGGGCACTGGGAGGGGGAGGAGATCTGGGAGTGCTAGGGGTAGGGTGAAAGGTACAGAGAGTAGGGGAGAGACAGAGGGACCAGGCGAAGGTGGGTGGAAGGGTTCTGATTATGTTCTTGCTTTGCGTGCCTCTACCTTCAGGGCTGTGTGGAGAAGATTGGGGGCTGGCTGAGGAGCAACGTGCTGGTGGTGGCTGCAGCAGCCCTGGGCATTGCCTTTGTGGAGGTGAGAGGCACCCTTGGGACTCATTCTGGGGCATCTGGGCAATAGGGGCAGTGGGAGAAGGGTGCTGGGGAAGTCCTGGCCTAGGGACGGGGGCCCTGGTTGTGTCTGGGGTCTCGTGGGTGGGCCTGGGATACTTTGCCTTTCTCCACCCCTCTATCTTTACTTTTAGGTACTGGGAATTGTCTTTGCCTGCTGCCTCGTGAAGAGTATCCGAAGTGGCTATGAAGTGATGTAGGGGGTCGGGTCTCTTTAACCCCCTCATCTAAGGGAGTGGGGTAGTACACTCCAGGTTTTTCAATTAAACGGATTATTTTTTCAGACTGAAACAAATATAGTCTGTTTGTCTTTAAGAGTGGTACTTTCTCCTTTCCTTCTCACCCGTGTTCCTGTCCTCTGGGACCTTGTTCTATATGCACCTCGGGAAGGAAAGGTGTGTTTTGGGGGGGTGTTTGGGAAAGGTGGATTTTGCTGAAGGCGTTGGTGCGGCTGGCAGTGGAAGTGGGCATCTGGAGGAGGCTGGGGCCCCTTGCCCTCCCTGTCTCCTAGTCCTGTGCTACCAGGTTTGGTGCTAGAATATTCATGAAGGCATCTCCTGCAAAAGTTAAAGGGATTCCCCACAGAGGCCCTGCCTGGGAGAGGCCAGCCCAGATCTACCACGGACATCTCTTCCCTGGTGGTCTGCCCACCTCTGAGGGCCTAGCAGCTCCCTCCCTCAACAGAGGGGATCCGGCTCCTGTTAGGGTGGTGATAAGTTGTTACGACACCTTTGTGGCCAGTATCCATTCTTCTTCTTTTTTTTTTTTTTTTTAAAGATTTTATTTATTTATTTGACAGAGATAGAGACAGCCAGCGAGAGAGGGAACACAAGCAGGGGGAGTGGGAGAGGAAGAAGCAGGCTCATAGCGGAGGAGCCTGATGTGGGGCTTGATCCCGTAACGCTGGGATCACGCCCTGAGCTGAAGGCAGACGCTTAACCGCTGTGCCACCCAGGCGCCCCCCATTCTTCTTAGATTAGATAAGAGGACAATTTAGGGGTTCCTGGGTGGCTTGATTGGTTGAGCGTCCGACTCTTGACTTTGACTCAGGTCTTGATCACAGGGCATGAGACCCTCATGTCAGGCACCCCACTCAGTGGGGAGTCTGCTTGAGATTCTCTCCCTCTGCCCCCTCTCCCGCCTTGCACACTTTCTCTCAAATAAATAATAAATCTATCTAAAAAAAAAAAAAAGAGAGGGGGCACCTGAGTGGCTCAGTCAGTTAAGCATCCTGTCTTCAGCTCAGGTCATGACCTCAGGGTGCTGGGATTGAGCCACGAGTCAGGCTCCCTGCTCAGAGGGGAGTCTGCTGCTCCCTTGCCTCTCACCCGTGCTCTCTCTCTTGCTTGCTCTATCTCAAATAAATAAAATCTTTAAAAATAAGGAGAGGGGACAATTTAAGTGGGTATTGCCTTTTTTCCCCATGGAATCCTCCCAGCCTGGTCCTGTCCCCTCTTCACCACCTTCCCTCCTTCCCAAGAAAAATAGCTAGTGGCCATTTGCACTCTAAACACTGAACTGCAACTTTACTCCTTGTAGAAAATAAAGGCGATGTCCAACAGTGCCCTCTGGTGGCCATTCCAGGTGCAGCTTCAAAGAGCACCTATAGATAGATGCAATACAGCCTGCGGGTGGAGGGTGGCGCCCAGTTGCTGCTAGTGGTTTCGCAGGCACTAAACCGGCCAGTGACCCTGGGCTTTAAGTCACCCTGAGGTTAGCACTTAAATGGGGTTAGTCTCCCACTGGGCAACTTCATTTCTGCCCATCTAGTGTTTTGTTTGTTTAACAAGACACATTTATTGAGCACTTATTTCGTGCCAGGCCTCAGGCAGTATCAGGGTGGGGACAAACAATCTCTTGCTGGAAGGCTGGATTCAGCAGACCGCCTGGGCAGGTTTGGGAAGGACCCAGGTGAGCACAGCGTCCACCAGGCTGGCTGGCAGGTAGGAGGCCGGCAGCCAGAGCAGCTTAGCGTCCCAGCCTGGGCTGTACCGGGTTCTCGGGTGGCGAGCAGTCAGGGCGTGCTCCAGGCACCTGCTCACCTTGGTCAGGTCCGGGTCACTGATCAGGTTCATGACGCGCTGCTGCACTTCCAAGTCTGCATCCCAGGAGGTGGTTGTAATCAACGTCCCTTCCCACTCCAACCCATCTCAGGCCCTATCTTCTGGCTTCTGGAGCGGTCCCCAGCAGGGGTCAGAGGGATCCTTGGTCCCTCCGCAGTTTGGCAAGTGGAAGGTTCCACATGGCCTGGGTGGTGTTCTGTGGCGTCCCATTCACCCTCGCCTCCTCCCATAGGACCTCCTCCATAGGACGGGCCTTTCTGGCACTCTCCTTTCCCTTCGTATGCCCCTGTGTGGGCCCAGATACTCACATCTGGTGAGGAAGGCCTCCCCATAGAGGGCCTGTGTGGTGGGAGGTAGCCGTGCCCAGCACTCCTGCAGCGTGTCCTCCAAACACTTGAGATTTGTCACAGAGGTCTGGAAGAAGCCAGGCTCCACGATGGAGACTCGGACCCCAAAATGAGCCACATCCCGCCTGGATGGGGATAGAGGGAGGTTTCTGGGTTCTTGCCTTTATAGGAAAGGGACCCTTGGGGACATGGGTGTGGGGGCTAAAATGGGAAAGTTATCACAGGCTGGGGACCTGGGTCCTGAAGGTCAAAGGGATCCCTGCTGTCCTGGGAAGGGGGCAGGTGGGCCAGTTATTTTCGAGATTTGTTTTCCTTTGTACTCTAAGATCTAGAATGGGGGGGTCAGTAAACTTCTTCTTAAAGGGACAGACAATAAGTATTTTTGGCAACACAGGCCTAAAAATTAATGATTTCAGGTAGGTACTTACATAACCATTTACAATGTAACTATTTAAAATGTAAACACCAGGGGCACCTGAGTGGCTCAGTCGGTTGGGGATCCGACTCTTGATTTTGGCTTGGGTGGTGATCTCGGGGTCATGGGATCAAGCCTTGTGGCAGTGTGGAGGCCACTTGAGATTCTCCTCCCTCTGCCCCTCCCCCCCCCGTGCATGCGCGTGTGCTCTCTCAAATAAATAATCTTTTACTACCCCACAGGGTAGTAAACAACACAGGGTTGAGTCCTGGGTGCTGGACGTGAAGGGTGTAGACTGGTATTTGCTGAGACTACAGAGACACGTCTAACCCCCCTTGACATGGATGCAGAAATCCAAGTATAAAGTATGTGTTCCATGATGCTGATTGGAAAAGTAAAAGACCAAGGGATAGGGACAAAAAGTATATGAAATTCTTTGCTGAGTGAGGGTGACGAAGGCAGGCTTCCTACAGAAAGTGGGCTGGCTGGGGGCACGTGTACTGCTCCAAATTCGGGACCGCCTGGGTGGTACTTGTCAAGTCTCCTTTGTGCTCTCATGGGACTTTGAGTATTATTGTTTAATTTAAAAAAATTTTTTTAAAGATTTTATTTATTTGAGAGAGAGAGAGCATTAGAGAGAGAGCAAGCACAAGTCGGGGGCAGAGGGAGAAGCAGGCTTCCCTCTGAGCAGGGAGCCCAACGTGAGGCTCGATCCAAGGACCCTGAGATCATGACTTGAGCCGAAGGCAGACGCTTAACGGAAAGAGCCCCCCAGGTGCCCCGAACATTACTGTTTAAAGATGAAGGGCAGGAGAACAGAAAGATGAGGGGCAAGCCGACCTGGGGTAAGTCCCAGTGCTTCCACTAACTAGTTGTGCGGTCTTGGGTTAGTTATGTTACCCTGCAGATATTAATGCCTATCCCTTAGAGGGTTGCTGGGAGAAATAAAGGAGAAAATGTTCTGTAAAGTACTAGCTCATCACAAGTAATAGTTACTACTAATCATACTAGGGGCGCCTGGGTGGCTCAGTTAAGCGTCTGCCTTCGGCTCAGGATCCTGGGACTGAGCCCCAATCGGGCTCCCTGCTCAGGGGGGAGCCTGCTTCTCCCTCTCCCTCTCCCCCTCCCTCTGCTTCTGCTCCCTTGTGTGTGCGCGCATGCTCTCTCTCTCTCCAATAAAAAAAAATCCTACTAATAATGCTAGCAGACTTCTTGGGGCATTGTCTATGTGCCAGGCTCTGTGGGGGCCTTACACATACCTCATTTCACTCCCAGCACCCATGAGGCAGGTCTTCTCATCCTCATTTAACAGATGAGGAATAAACTGTGGTAAAGAGAGGTAACCTCTCAAGGTCACGAAGCTCCCATGACAGGAGGCTGGGGTTCGAACCCACAAAGTTGAGCCCTAAACTGTCTCCTCCTCAGGATCCCACTATGCTGTGTTTTCATCATCTCTGCAGGGCAGCCCAGGGCTCGGCACCCCTCACCTCAGGCTGTCAGAGAAGGCCTCCAGGCCAAACTTGGAGACACAGTAGCCCCCGCCATTGGCTGCCAGGCGACCCAGAACACTGGTGACGTTGACCACCCGGCCCCGGGCCCGCTGCAGCAGTGGCAGCAGGGCGAGGGTGACGCCGACGGGACCCAGTGTATTCACGTTCAGCACCCGACGGAAATCATTCTGTGTGAGCCACGGTGTGGGCCCGATGATCCCGGCCACACCAGCGTTATTCACCAGACCAAAAAGCCCTGTGGAGAGAGGAGACAGACACCACAGGGTAGGTAAGGCATTCCGGCACTCTCTCCCCGGATCACTGCTCCTTCCCCACGCAGTCCCTCCAACTTCAAGCAGCCTGCCAGTGGGCCTAGTGGCTACTCACCTGCTTCCCCGACGTGTGTTTCCACCCACTTGGCTGCCCGCTGGACACTCTGGGGATCAGTAACATCCAGCAGGGTGGTGTGGAGGCGGGAGGAGGCCACCCGCTGTAGGTCCTCTGCCCCCGAGGGGGTCAGGCAGCTGGCCAGGACTCGGAAGCCTCTCTGGTCCAGTCTCAGTGACAAAAGCCGCCCGAAGCCTGAGTCGCAGCCGGTGATGAAGATGAAAGCGTCGCTGGCGGGCAGGCTCTGGCGGTCCCTGAGCAACCACAGCGCCGCCCAGAGCAGGACTCCCAGCAGCAGAGGCAGCCACATGGCCAGAGCCCAAGTGACCTGCCGGTGGCAGCCGAGGCTGGGCAGGAAAACTTGTCTCGTTTACTCTGGTCTCAAACCCTGGCCCCTGAGAGCCTCCCTAGCTGGAAGCCTGGTCTGAGCAGACTGAGAAATTATCTGCTTGGCAGGTAACTGGCACACTCTGGCTCACGCAAGCAGAGAAAAGACCCAGGCCGACCCTGTATCTGTGGCTACCTTAATAAAGCCGGTGAGCCGGGGCCGGGGTGCAGACTCCGGCTCGGGAGCAGAGGAATCCGGTTGGCTTTCCCCTCTCCTGCTAGGCCAGCGACATCTGAATTCTCTGCGTGTAAACTGGGCCTTATTTTTGGAAACACGTACAGGGCCAAGAGCCCTGCGCTTTCGTCCTGTTGGCCCCAAACTTACTGTGTGATGCTGAGTGTCTCCGAACCTGTTTTCTATTCTACCCGTGGGGCCAATGCCCACCGCAGCCCACCTGGCAGCTGTGGAGGGTCCACGGGGATCATGTGTGAGGAAGCACTTGAAAAGCTTACGGCTTTGACTTACCAACACGTGTGATACCAGGAGCGCCCCTCAGAGCGCCCAGCTCCCGGTGCCCTGCTCAGCTCCTCGGGGCAAAGCTAGCAGGCGGCACAACGCCTGAAGCTCCTTGTTTCGCTCGTTTGAGAGACTTTGCTCCCAGTCTTTCCAGGCTCCACACTAGCTACAGCTAATGCCAAAGTCCGCAGCGGGTGGCCTGGGTCCCAGAAGTATTAAGTGTGTGGGTGGGGTGGGGGAGGGGCTGGGAGGAGGAGCCCGGGAAGCTGGAGCCCGGTGGTCGAAGCCAAGGCTTGGCACAGGCCAGGCGTGCCCAGGCCCCCTTCTTGGCTGTCTTTTCCAGCTGGGGTGCCTGACCGCCTCTGTCACGGATGACCAGGAGGAGGGATATGTCAAGGATGGCAGCTGCCCCTCTCTGTTGGTGATCCTGGACCTGCCGCTCCTCCTCCTCCTTCCAAGCCCCAAAGCGCCCCCATGCCCAAGAACTAATCTCCAACCTGGTCCGGACTCATGACACTGCTTAGCACCAGGCTGGGAGAGGCCACGAGCACGTGGAGAGGCAGAGAGCCAGAGCCGGGACCAAGCCTGCTCCCTGGTGTATTTCTCCTCTGCAGGAAACCAAAGTCCTGAGTCAGGAAGCTTGGGGCAGGGCCCACTAGCCTTCCGGGTGGAGGTGTGGGCAACTTCTGCCCTCTGCTTACGCAGCACGCACCTGCACCAGCCTGAAGAGGAAAAGAGGGGTGGGGCAGTAGGAGGATGCTGGCTCCACCCTTTACCCAAAAGCTAACTGTCACTTAGGGAAACGGTCTTTGAATCATCTACTCCTACCCACCGTCCTGGGCTCATAGCTCTTTGAAACATACCACAGAGAAACGGAGGCTTGTGTTTTATTCTTGGCCTGTCAGCTTCCCCCATGGGGGAGGTAGGAGGGGCGGGGTAGAGGGAAGGGAAGAGGGGCTAGGAGGGGGCAGACTGCAGCTGCCCTTTGTACACATATTCCAGTGCGGTGGCAATGGTGCGCATGTCCAGCTCGATGCTCCGCGCCCAGTTCTCCACATCCCCGATTTCCTGGGAAGGGGAGGAGGAGGGAGGCTGGTAATCAGGGTGTACAGAGTGTGGTGCTATGGAGACAGATGGGAGCACTTTCCATCCATCCCCCAGAAAAGGCTTTGCTTGAACCCACCAACTACTTTTCTCTCTCTAGCCTCTCTGACACTGGGGCCATCGACAGCATTTCTGGGACCATCCCCACTTCCTTTTTTTTTTAAAAAGATTTTATTTATTTATCTGTCAGAGAGAGCGCACAAGCAGGGAGAGCAGCAGGCTTCCCACTGAGCAGAGAGCCCGATGTGGGACTCGATCCCAGCACCCTGGGATCATGACCCGCGCCAAAGGCAGATGCTTAACTGACTAAGCCACCCAGGCACCCCTCCCCACTTCCTTTTTAACCTGAGGCCTGAGCTGACGTGCATGGAGGCAGTCAACAGGGTCCCAGTGATGTAGGGAGTGTGGCCCACCTTGAGTGCCTGATTGAAGTTCTCCACCATCCCGATCCACTGGCCTGTTTGCTTGGCAAACTGGGCAGCCTGGACCTGTAGGGTCTTCACCTCATGGTCCAGCTTTCTCTGGTTCATGTAGGCCTGGGCCACACTAGAGGTTGAAAGAGGGATGAGATCAGCTGACCCAGCTGGTGGGGAGTGGTCTCCAGGACTAACATTCCACTGCCACGGTGGGAGGGGAGCCAGCAGCCAGACTGAGGAAAACCTCATGATTTTGGCCATTCTTGGATGTGCTGCAAATGACCACCGTTCATGCAAATGAACCAGCTTCTTCCTCCCACTCCCAGCATTCCCAGGAAAGCCTAGCTGGGAGCTGACTGAGAATTTACCATCTCCTACCCCTCAAAGGAATTCCTAGAGCTGGGTGAGAGAAGGGAGGATCAACCTGGAGGGAATATCCCTGGGGAAGAAGCTGGGAGGGTAAAGGGGGCCCAGAGAAGCGGGGAAAATCCAGCAGCAGGGACACATCCGGCTGTGCTTGGAAGCCGAGGGATCTGTGCAAGAAGCTGGGAAGGGAAATTGGGCCCCTCCCTGAATCTGGGGTGGGATGGGAGAGCAGCCCCCCTCCCCAGGAGCTCAGGGTCAAGAGAAGATATCCCAGGGGCTGCTTCTTGGCTCTCTCTCCCCACCCTTCTCCTTTCGCCCACACAGATGAAGGAAACACACACACACACACACACACACACACACACACACACACACACAATCTCTCCCTCCCTCCTTTTCTTCCTTTTGCTCTAGGCAGTTTTTCTTTTCTCCTCAATCAAGATTGGCTGCAGCTACCATTAACGCCATGAGGTCGCAATCCCCAACCCCCTCTCCTGCCCCCCTTCCCCCAATCTCCCCATCCCACAACAACTGTTCTCTCTCATTGGCTGGTGAGTCTTTGACTTCCCATCCTAAACCTCTAGGTCATCTGGGAGACTCCGCATCCGGGGCCCACCCCCCACTGGAATCTGTGAGGGCTGGAGGGGGCAAGGGGTTGGGGTGGGTGGAGAGAATGGGAAGGACACCTGACAGGGGCTGAGATAGACTGAGCCTTTGTTTTCCTTTCCAGGGAATGAGAGGACCCGTGGGCAGCAACACAAAACCCTTTCTAATCTGGCTTTGGCTTAGCTGTCCTCTAAGCTGGAAGAGGGGTGGCCCCTAGCAAAGGAAGAGCAGAGGGAGAAGCCTGGGCCAATCTCACAGCACGGCCCAAGTGGTGCCAACGTGGGAGGGAGGAAAGGGGGCAGACCCTCTCCTTTCTCTTTGGGAGATAGCTAGGCCATAGTAAGGGGCAGCATAGAGGCTGAAACAGTAAAGCAGGGGGCCCCCCAATGCTTTAAGACAGTCCCCTGGCAGTTCCTAAAATCCTACTTCTTCCTGTTGACCTCCCGCTTCCACAGTGATTGAAGGGAGAGGTCTGGAGGGGAGGGAGATCAGAGGCCCCAACCACAGCCTTCTTGTCCCCCAGTCCTCCCCAGAGATGAGTAATGAAGATGACAGTCCCTGCATGGCTTACTTGGGTGACTCAAGTCTCTGGATTCACAACCAAGCTATTGTTGGGGTGGAAGGCATCATACTGCCCCTTTTTTTCCAGTCATCATCTCAGCACTCTTCTGGTCACTCAGGGTCAAGAGACAGTATTCTTTGCTCCTTCCCAAGTCTCTGGTTGTTACTGGAGTCCTCCTATAGGACTGGCGCAGGGGATGGTCTCTGGAGACCCAGAAGGAAGGGCCCGGCCGGCCTGGCTCTGCTACAGCTCCTGGCCGAGGTTCTGCCCTTCCCCTCACCAGCTGTGCCATCTCTTTCCTGCCAGCTGCTCCCCAGGCCTGCCAGAGGGTGGGCGGTAGAGAAGGAGAGGGTGGCAAGTTCTGGTGAAGGAGGGTGCTCTCCCTCCTGCTGACTTGGAGGGATGAAGGGAAGTGGCAGATGGCATCAAGTTGTGAGGTTATTGTGGGGAGGGGGGAATCTGGCTGCTTCTCCAACCACTGCAGCTGCTGCTCCTTGTGCAACGTTAGGGGTCAGAGCTGACTCAAGCCTCTCCCCATAAAGTTAAGCTGGGGGAGGGGAGGGAATGAATGGACCATCTCATCCCCTCAACAGCAGTCTGAGGGCTGGACCTTGCCAATGCCTAAACTTGGGGGGGGGGGTGTTGATGGGAAGAGGTTCATACCCCACATTGAGGTGATCCACCAAAGCTTCTGTCAGGCAGGTCGCTGCAGTGATAGCCTCTCGCCTCCTCTTCTCTGGGGATGGGGGGAAAAGGGATTGGAGTGGAGACTCGGTTTTTTGAAGGGCGGTGCTAGAGGGTCGCCACCCATTAATTACTATCCCGCTAGTTGCAGGAACATCTCAACTAATCTCACAGTGCCGGAGCTGAAAAGGACCTTGCAAAACATAAGGCAAGCCTTTTCATTTCATTGTTTTTAAATTTTTTTATTAAAAAAATTGTTTTTTCTAAGCCTTTTCATTTTAGAGGTGAGTTAAGTGGTACCCTGGGAACGGAAGCGACTCGCCCAGGGACGCTAACGAGTCAGTGGCGGCGCCCGGGACTCCAGACCCCGGCACCATTTTCCCACTATCCTGGCTTGAGGATTGGTAACTCCCGGATTCTCAGGCCAGATCCTGGAAGGGCGCCACCCCCATTTCCGTGGTTTCAGGCCTCCAAGAATCTCCTCTCAGTCGGGCCCCAACACCCTCCTCCCTCAGGAGCGTCCCTTCCCACTATCGGGACGAGAGGCGCCCTGGGCCAATCGGCACAGCGCTGATCCACGCGCAGGGGCGGGCCGAGGATGCGGGGAGACTGGACGTGGGGGGCGTTACCGGAGGGGGGGGCGCGCAGTGTTGCCACAGGGACCAGAGCCCGTTGGCTAGGGAACGGGATTTCCAAAAGAGCGCCCCCACCCCCTCCCCGACGCCCACCAGCCCGCGTCCTTCCCTGGATCTAGGCCGTTACTCGAGGTCCAGGCTCCGGGCTGAGGCTAGGCCGCGGCGGAAAAGAAAACGGTGGACGGGACGATCGGCTCACCCTGCAGCTCCTTGCGCTCGTTCTGTTTGGCCTGGTGTTCTTTCAGCAGCCGGGACAGCATGGTCGCAACGGGCTGGGGGCTGGGCGCGCCCGGCCCCCTCCGACTCCGGGAGCTGGAACCCGCACCGCGGCTCCCCCGGGGCCCGGGTCACGTGACTGCAATGTCACGTGAGGCCAGGACCGCCCCCTTTTAAGAAGGGGGTGGAGGTTATAGAAGATCTTGGCTTTGAACCGAGGAATTGGTAGAGGGTTAGGGGAAAGTGAGCTCTGGTCTTTTTGGGGGGCTCCCTTTTTGGTGAGTGTTGAAAGTTTTCTTTAGTACCCATTTTGCCGAGCCCGTTTTGATCGTCTCCTTGGGATCTCAGGGCTCCCGGGAGGGTCGGTACCGCCGGGTTGTGCATCATTGTTCCGTTATTGGGGGAGCAGAGGCTCCCTGGACTCATTGATATTCTTTTCCTTTCCTCGCCTTTCCCTCCTGGCAGCTCTGGTCGGTTCTCCATTGATTCCCAGCACCCTCCCTATGGGAGGCAATGCTTTCCTCTCTTTTCCAGCCCCTTCGCTTCTCACCGCCCTGCCAAGATCCCTCAGCTCTGGGTGATCACTGCAGAGAAGCAGCATTTTCGGCATCTCAAGCGGCCTCTTAGGGAGCTTTGCTAATTTGGCTGGCTATGTGTGGTGAATGTATAATCCCATCTCTGTCCTTTTGTGGTCAGGGAATGCGAACCCTTTCAGTCTTAC
This sequence comes from Ursus maritimus, assembly GCF_017311325.1. Lineage (NCBI taxonomy): Eukaryota > Metazoa > Chordata > Mammalia > Carnivora > Ursidae > Ursus > Ursus maritimus. The sequence continues at coordinate 184,800 of NW_024424564.1, read as the reverse complement.
CAGAAGAGTAAGTGCAGCTGTCACAGTAAAAGGTAAATCATACAACACCTCTGAACCGAAGAGAAACGCTTCCGGGATTAACTCCAACGAGAAAAAATGATAAACATCACCAACATGTTCTTGCTACTGCCATCATCTCTCTCGGTGCACCGCGCGCTAACGAGCCGAGTGTCTCTGGGCAAATGGCTTACGCTCTGGATTTTGGTTTTCTCCTAGTAAAATAAGGGGATTGGATTACATCAGCAGTTCTCAGCCCTGGCTAAACATTAGAACGGCCTGGGGAAGTTTTTAAAAATGCCCTGGCCTTAGACTGAGTAACTAGATCTCTAAGGAGTGGAGCCCAAGCATAAGTATTTTTTAAAAAGTTGTTCAGCTGCATCGGAGCGTTGGCGAATCACTGGACTAAGCCACATCTAAGGCTGTTTCCAACTATGGCATTCTCTCATTTTATGATTCAGTTACATAGTAGAAAATTGGCTTCATGATATATACTTACGGGGAAGAGAAACAGGTGCTGATTTAGAATAAAACTTTCTTGAATTTTCTGAGAAAGAGTTGAGGATTACCGATTGAGTCATTCAACTATTTGCAGAGTAGCATCGTAAATCCTGGGAGGTGTGCAACGGTGAAAGGATTAGTGAATGAAATGGTTAAGTGGTAGCATAAAGCAGAACGTTAAATGCCACCAGGATAAAAATTCTGAATAAAACTGTTGGATACTGCATATGTATATGTCTATGCTTATATGTGTACTAGAACTTATTTTTTCCAACATTTCCTGCGTCCTTACCATGGGCCAAACACTTCACACGTATTCATTCATTTAATCCCTAGAACTATGGTGTGAATTATGGTTGCCCTCAATTTTCAGATGGGGAATCTGAGGTACAGAGCAGTTGAGTAATAGAGCTGATAAGTGGTGGGGCTAGGATACAAACCCAGGCTGTCTGACTCCAGAGCCTGGGTGTAACCACTGCCCTATGCTGCGCAAACCATGGGGCAGACCCCAGGAGGGGAGGCTCTGTGTCTCGTCACTATGCCCTTCTAGCTTGTGGGCACAGTTGAAGGGAATCCTGGTAGGGGAGGAGTGTTTGGGAAGAAGCTCTGCTCCAGTGAGGGGTTGATCAATAGAAGCGGGAAGAGTGAGAGCATCACTGGGCAGCCTAGTCCAGTCCTTGCCCCAACCCCCGCTTGGCTCCAGCTTCCCACTGCAGTGAGCAAGCAAAATAGAAGCACATTCGAAGATGCTGGGTGCCTCACTCCCTGAGCCGTGGGGCCTGGGAGAGAAGAGCAGGGCTTGGAGGGGGTACCAGAAAATGGATCCTTGGGGATGTGAAACAGAGGGCAGGGGCTAATGAGGGGGGTTGGTGTTGGGGGTTTTGGTGGTGAGTTTGTGAATGTTAAGATTAGGCTGACTCAGGGAGAGTGCCAGCCCATCCTGTATTACCCTCACCCCACTGGCACAACTGCCTGACATTTTCACAATCAGTAGAGAGACTGCCAGGAATCTGCAGACATCAGCCCTGCCCCCCTCCTCACACACTGGCTGTTCCTTTGCCCTAGAGCTGGGCAGAGGACATGGGTACCTCTGTCTGGGGACCCCAGCTGATCTCTCCAGAGTCATCCTCCAGATGCTCTTTTTCTAGGCTTCTGCTGCTCACTGTGTAACTTCAGTTTCTGCTGAGTTGAAGCTCAGCTCCCCACCCGCCTTTGGTTGAGATGGACACAAGTTGCATGAATCTCTGGAGAATGACTCTTGACATTTGAAATCTCTTTCTGCCTGCATCTCCGTACACTCCCCCCGCCCCGATTATTTTCTCTTAGAATGAATGAATGCAACTCCATGCTCCTTTCCTCCCCCACTCATTTCCTTGTTCTTTTGAGGTCTCTTTCTGAGTTAGCTTTACTTAGCAAGCTCTAAACTGAACGCCTTGGCCAAACACTAGGGCCGGAAGCAGCTGAGTTGTTAAGGGTTGGGTGAGGACCGAAGGAGAACATGGAGTGAATGGAGAAGGCTTCTCATACTGGGAAGCCTGGCTGGGTTTCAAGAGGGGGTTGCTGTTGGTGGTGTGGCCAAGTTCCAAATGTTGGCCTGAAGCCAGTGCTCAAAGAAAAGGGGCCCTCAAGACAGTCTAAATGGCTCCCTGTGGGAAGTGACCTCCCAGTCCTTCTCCAGAAAATGCATGGGTTTCCCTTGGATCCTCAAAGACGAGAGCAGTCAAGTCATTTCTCCAGCGATTCCTCTCAATCACATTTATATTCTCTCTCTCCCAGCCACTCCCGCAGTTCAAGCTTTGGCTACAGCCAGAATTTGGAGGCAGGCAGAAGGATTACAGTGCTGGAGAGGTGGGTGGGGTGAGAAAGTCCTCATGTTGTGTGTGTTGGGGAGGAAGAGGCTGACCCTGGGACATATGCTCCAAGGCTCTGCTGCCAGATGAGGTGGAGGGAGAAGTTAACCCTGCGATGTGTTCTGGAAGTGTTTGCTTGTAAGCTAGAGGCAGCAGCTGGAAAATGTGTAATCTGGGGAAGCCGAAAAACAGGGATCCCAGATGGAGGCAAAGAAGGTTGTTAGAGGGGGAAGGGGCTGGAGAAAGACTCAGCTTCCACTTGGATAGGGCTGAAGCCTTTGCTGGGCCTGGACATTAATCAATTTTTAAAATTATTTTGAAATAGTTACAGACTCAGAGGAAGTTGCAAAAATAGTACATGGAGTCCTGTGTACCCTTCACCCAGCTTCCCTCACTGGTGACATCTGATAGGACTGTAGCACAGTATCAAATCCAGAAGCTGACATAAGGACACTGGTCACTAGCTTACAGGCCTTATTCAGTTTTCATCAGTGTTCTACGTGCATTCGTTCGTGTGTGTCAGGGTGCGCGCGCGTGGGTAGTTCTAAGCAGTTTTATCCTGTGTATAGATTTGAATAACTATCACCAAAATCAAGATACAGATCTCTTCATTACCACAAAGGAGCTTCCCGTGTTGTCTTTATCTTTTTTTTTTTTTGGCATTTATTTATTTATCTTATTTTTTAAAAGATTTTATTTATTTATTTGAGAGAGAGAGTGAGCACAAGCCGGGGGAGAGGGGCACAGGGAGAGGAAGAAGCAGACTCCCTGCGGAGCAGGGAGCCCAGATTTGGGGCTGGATCCCAGGATCCCGGGATCATGACCTGAGCTGAAGGCAGACACTTAACAAACTGGGCCACCCAGGCACCCCTATTTATTTATTTTTGAAGTATAATTAACACACGATGTTATGTTAGTTTCAGGTGTAATGTGCTATCTTTTTTTTTTTTAAAAGATTTTATTTATTTATTTGACAGAGATAGAGACAGCCAGCGAGAGAGGGAACACAAGCAGGGGGGTAGGAGAGGAAGAAGCAGGCTCATAGCGGAGGAGCCTGATGTGGGGCTCGATCCCATAACGCCAGGATCACGCCCTGAGCCGAAGGCAGACGCTTAACCGCTGTGCCACCCAGGCGCCCCTGTAATGTGCTATCTTTTTATACTCACCTCCTCTCATCCCTGTCTCCTGGCAATCACTAATCTGTTTGTCATCTCTATAGTTTTTTTTCCTAAAATTTTATTTATTCATTTGACAGAAAGAGAGAGAGAAAGAGAGAGAACAAGCAGGGGGAGCAGCAGAGGGAGAGGGAGAAGTAGGCTCTCTGCTGAGTGGGGAGCCCAATGTGGGGCTCGATCCCAGGACCCTGGGATCATGACCTGAGCCGAAGGCAGACGCTTAACCAATTGAGCCACCCAGGCGCCCCATCTCTATAGTTTTAATTGGTTTTAATTTCATGAATTTCCAAACTCTTGACTCAAATACAAGAAGTTCTTGGCAGGTTGTTTATTCAAACATTGAGCTTCATTCTCCAGATCCCTCAACTTCTTCATTCTGCACCCCTCTTTCACCTACAACATTGTTCCCCATTCCAACAATCTGGTCTCACTTCTCCTTTAGGGAAAATTGACATGTCTAAATTTACTGGTCTAGGACTCTTACATCCCCCGCCCTCCTTGCCCCACTATTTATAGCCAGGCTAATTTTGGGCAGCCTCTCTCTCTCTTTTTCCTGCTCCTTCCTCCTGTGGCGGGTGAGATGACTTCTCAAATATTTGGGCAGAGGAGGTCAGAAGCAGATTCTTGGCATCTGATTTCAGCCTTGGATTTAGCAGGAGCCAGCTTGGTGAAGACGAAGGGAGGCAGAAGCTGCAGGTGCAGAGAGGAAGGCAGCTGGGTCTGTAAAGGCATTTGACCCTGGTTGGACATCTCGGCTCAGAATCAGGAGTCCTGGGTTCCATACTGATTTTACTACTCTGCCTTCTCATATCAGCTCTACTGTCTGGGGCTCTGAATAGAAAAGGGACAGAGAGGGCAGATTTGGGGGATAATAAAAGGATCCTGGTGCTGGCTTGTTGGTAGCACATGTGCTTCCTCGATAGCCCCGAGTTAGAGGTGTGCTAGTCCCCTGGAGGGCATGTCTCCAGTGTAGTGTTGCAAAAACGGAGGCCCAAATCTTCAAATGTATAGTAACTTACCCAGGGCAAGGATTGTCCCAGGGTCAGCAGAGTGAGAGCCTACCTTTCTGTTTGTTTTTAAAAGTATAATTTTGGAAAAAGAAATAAGAGAGACAAAGGGAGCGTGGGAAGAGAAATTGGGTAGGGCGCTTTGGGGCTTTTAAGGAAGGGAGGGAGAAGAGAAAATATTTTTTAAAAACAGTTCATATTTAAGTAATCTCGCCACCCAATGTGGGGCTCAACCTTATGACCCTGAGATTAAGAGTTGCATGCTCTACTGACCACACTGGCAAGACACCGCATGAGAAGAGAAAATCTTAAGGATAGGATAGAGTTGGAGGGACAAAGACAACATTAGAGACACTGAGAAATCTTTGGAGGAGGGTTCCATGTGATAGAAGCAAGAAAGGGGACAAAAATAGAGTTTGGGATGAGAAAAAAACAGTAGTGAGAGGGAAGGGAAAGATGGACAGCTGGATATACACTAGAGGAGGTGGGAGCAAGGGAGGTTCCAGTTGTGCCAAATTATTTCCTATCTCTCCTCCTGGCCCCGTTTCTGGATTGGAGTTATAAATAGCAGAGGGTTGGAAAATGTCTCCCCTCCCTTTGCTTCAGCCTGGGGGAAGGGAGAGGAAGAGAGACAGGCTTGCGGGTCCCTGTGGAGATCCTTGCGAAGCCCCACCCAGATCCCCGCCTGGACCAGCCCGGGTCGCGGCCTTCTCCAATCCTTTCCCGTCAGAGGGTGGGAAACGGACAGTTCAGGGAGGGGGTCTAAGAGCCGAAGACATCGTTTCCATCTCTCTGCCTCTTGGGTCCAATCTTTTTCATCTTTGCCGTTGCCCTTCTTTGACCCCCCCCCACTCCCTTTTCCCCAGCTTAATTAATTTCCTCTTCCTCTATCAATCATCCTCGGTAATTTTTTCTCCCTTAATTCCACCCCCCCTTTTTTTGTAAGCGCTGTTCCCAAGGTGGGGCTGGAACTCACCATCCCGAGAGCAAGAGTCCCATGCTGTACGGACTGAGGCAGCCAGGAACCCCCCTTCCCCCCAAACCATTCCTTATTGATCAAACTCTTGCCCTTCTTTCTCCATCTCTTTTCTCTGTTTTCTTTCTACCTGCCTCCTTTGCTCTTCTCCCCGGACCTGCTGAGTTTCTCTCTCTCCTCTTGCTTCTGTCTTTTCCTCAGTTCTCCTCAATGCTGACGGTGTGGCTAGCAAAGCCGTCGTCACTGCTGGGCTCTGGGGATGGGATGGGATGGGGTGGGATGTGGTTTGATTCGAACAGCATGCTAGGCGCTCTACGTGACCATGGAGAGAAGGCAGCACCAAAGGTCCACACAGGACCCTGCCCTTTCATCTCCCCGTCTGCATCTCTCTTCCCAGACTCCTTTAGCCTCAAGCACTTCTCATTTCTTACCGTCCTTTCTTTTTTTCGGTCCCTTTCTATCTGTACTTCTCTCTCCCTCCCCATTCCCAGGCGCCGCCCCACCACTCGCGGGCCTGGGCAGGAGTAGGGAGAAGCGCCGGAGCGCGCAGGCGGGGGCGGGGCCGAAGCCGGGGTGGGGATCCTGGCGAGCCAGGCCCGTTCCCACCCGGAGTCGCCAGCTTGGACATCCCTTTGCGACGCCGCGAAGCCTCCACCTGCAGCGCGAGGGAGGGGCGGGGCCGAGGGCGGGGCCGGGGCGGTGCCCCTGGAGCGGAGGCAGGAGCCCGAGCGCTCGCCAGGGCTGCGGCTGCTGCAGTTGTCCTAGCGGGTGCTGGGGCAGAGGGCCGGCGGGAGACGGCTGGCGAGGAGAGAGATTGCGAGACACTTGAAAGACCTGCGACACTCGAGACCAGAGACCCGCTGTGGGAGACCTGCGGCTCCGGGCGCGAGCGAGTTTTCTTTCGCTCGTGGGGAGCGTGCCCGGGGTTCGCCGCATGGCCGGGACTCCGGGCGGTGTTTCTCGGGGCGCCCCCGGGATTTGTTACCTTCTTGGCTCCCTGCTGGCCGGACTGCTCGCCCCGCGGGCTGTCGCCTTCAATCTGGACGTGATGGGCGCCCTGCGCAAGGAGGGCGAGCCGGGTAGCCTCTTCGGCTTCTCGGTGGCTCTGCACCGGCAGTTGCAGCCCCGACCCCAGAGCTGGTGAGTCACCGCACCCGCCCAGAGTACCCGTGCCCGAACCACAGATTTCCCCCCAACCCCTCATCCCATCTCTCAGTCTTCCAAACCCACGACGACTCAGGCTATGCCCAGCTATCCCATACTTCAGCCTTGCCTTATCTGTCTTGACGTACCCTCAGGGCCTGAGACCCGGGGTCTTGCTTTGGGGAGAAGTTGGAGAGTGAGGTTCTTGCCTTGGCAGGTTTCCCCCAACTTGCGTCCTTGCTTCAGTCCCAGGGTCTGTGACTCCCCTCCTTTAGAGGGCTGGATTCCCTCAGGAAGGGGGACTGGACATCTTGTCTCTGCTTAGGGCAGGAGGAGAGGAAAAGGACAGAGAGGTTGAAGACACCATGGGATGGAGGGTAGACTCCAGAAATAACTTCCCGTCAGAGCATTGCCATGGGGTGGAATGAAGACAGTAGGACACTGGAGGCCAGGAGAGCCCTGCCATTTAATTCTGTGGCTCGAGACCACGGGAAGGTTGGAAGAGGACCTGGGAGGGTATGGCAACCTGTACTAGATGGTTTGATGATAGATTGGCAGGAAACAGAGCCCCAAAAGTTGTAGCAGCGGCAGCCCCAGCAGCAGCAGCAGCAGCAGCAGCAGCAGCAGCAGCAGCAGCAGCAGC